>NW_020654972.1:9600578-9652741 GCF_003589595.1 Hyposmocoma kahamanoa | reverse complement strand
TGTCTTTTGTTAACCCCCGTCGCAATCAATCTCCTTTCTTTCGTTTAAATAGATAGATATACACTTTGTTACTCGCCCACCAAATAAAAAACAAAAATGGTACGTAGACAACTTAGAATTAACGTGGACAAAGGCGGCCTTATCGCCGAAAGCTATCTCTTCCAGGCAATCTTTGAGGCGGAGGAGAACTAAACAGAGAGCGAGACGTAGTGTGCCAATGGTGAAAATTTAAGTGAATTAATAAAAACTTGCATTATAATTTATTATCAAATAATAAATAACCATTATTAATACCATAATTCCAGGCACCTTGCATTTTCAATATTATATGATTAGCAAACAATGCTTCAGATTTGCATCAGATTCATATACGGGTTGCGCAAGTTCGATCATGTGTCTGAGTATAGGAGAAGGCTTCAGTGGCTTTCTATCAAGCAGCGCCGTGAGGAGCACGTTCTCAGTTTCCTTTATAATGTACTGGATGACCCTCGAAGCCCACCTTACCTTAAGGAACGTTTCCGTTTTCTCGGTGAAGATCACAATCGCGAACTAAGGTCCAAGGCGGATAACTTGCTGAAGCCTCCCTTCACCCGGTCAGGATACTACATGAACTCCTTTACGATTATGGCTGCACAATTGTGGAACGAACTTCCGTCTGAAATACGACATTCCAAGTCGCTTCTTATTTTTAAAACTGCATTGCGTAACTATCTTCTGAAACGTTCCTAGTATGCAACATGTATTTATATCTTTATTGGTAAGTATAAGTATATTTAGGTATATATATTTCTTTATTATTTACAAATATATATGTAAGTCTAGTACACTGTTATTTATTTATTTATTATTCGATACATATATATATATATTATTATATATATATTATAATATATATATATATATATATATGTGTATATATTATACTACTTATACGTTTCTGACTTTGACACACTACCTATTCTCCTTAGATTAGCTTTCCTATACCTCAAAGGTTGTCTGGAAGAGATCGCTCTTAGCGATAAGACCGCCTTTGCCCACATTAGTTTTAAGTTGTCTATGTACTGTTTTTGTTATTGTATGTGAGCAATAAAGTGTATATCTATCTATCTATCTTCATTGATCAAAAATGCTATTATGCTACTTTCAAACTAATGTTGATTATTAAACGTCGTTCTCTTAAGTCCTTATTGAAAATTTTAATTTCAAAAACCGGAGAAAACTTTTTCTTCGACGATAACTATGTTTTATATGCTAGCCCGTTAAGGATAAAAATGCAAGGTGGCTCGAATTACGTGTCCGGGAGTATATTTGTGCACATAAATATTCTTGCATAAATTTCTAGTTACTAATAAATATACAGACTAAGTTGCAGACTAAGACCGTACGAGAAGATACTTACGCAATCCGGTTTTAAAATAGGAAGTGACTTAGAATGTCCGCTCAGAAAGGAGTTTGTCCGAGATAACTCTACCTCAACACGAATTAAACTTTTTCCCGCATTAATACGGTTTATTTTGCTTAGGTCGAGCGGCAGAACGCTGGCTTTATTTCGGAATTTATTTTTTTACAAGCAATACTAAAGGAATTTTAAAAATGTATATCGTGAACTGTACGTGTTCTAAGTTGATATAAAAAATCACTGGCATATGTAAAGTACCTTTTGAATGCAGTGGTTTTCTTGTAAAATTTCGAGGTAAGTTTTTTTTTCACACCGTATAGTATATGTCCTCCATTTTACTTTTTTTTTTCAGTGATTGATTGGACACTTTGACTATTATGCGGAACCAACCAAAGCCATTTAGGATAGTACAGTCTCTTAAAGTAGAATAAGAACAAGTGAAGGGCAACTACGTAGCTTCTCAATAATAGCGCGGTTCGTATTAGCGCGCAACGGTCTACGGTTGCACACATTCGCGTCATACTTTTTTTTTGGAATATCAAGTGACGGCACTAAGAACTCGTGCGCCTGAAGATAAGCTAAACGCCAGTTGCAATGCCACTCAGAGCTTTAAATCGCAAAGATCTGAGAGGCACATAAGTTGACAAGTCCTGTGTGTCTGTAATTTCACCAGCACCCTTACCCTTCAAAACCGGAACACAGTAATGGTGACATTACTGCTTGGCAGCAGAAATAGCTAAGGTGACACTCTGACAGATGAACTCTTTGACAAGGAGTTCTACTGCTACTAAAATGAAGAATAATGAAATGCGCATTGAGACGACTAGTGCAACACTAGAGCACCCTTATGTTATGCAAGTGTGTGCGGTAGTACACGGCGCACAGCGGGCGCGCACACATACAAGCCGCGCTGAGACGTTTTATATGGAGTTACCATACTTGTTCTTAATCTACTATGATAGTTTTTAAGTATTATTGTATATCTTGTACGTTATATTTACATTTCTCTTCAAGGCGAGTTGTCGGAGGAGAAGCGAGAAAAACTGTTCTCTTCTTTATCGTCGCCGTGTTATTATTATTGATATAATTATCAAGATAATAAAAATGGAAATAAATCAATTAGCTACTCCGCGAACTTTTATCGAAATTTTACAAGAAAACCACTGCATTCAAAAGGTACTTTACATATGCCAGTGATTTTTTATATCAACTTAGAACACGTACAGTTCACGATATACATTTTTAAAATTCCTTTAGTATTGTTTGTAAAAAAATAAATTCCGAAATAAATCCAGCGTTCTGCCGTTCGACCTAAGCAAAATAAACCGTATTAGTGCTATATCTCGGACGAACTCCTTTCTGAGTCGACATTCTAAGTCACTTCCTATTTTAAAACTGGATTGCATAAGTATCTTCTCGTACGGTCTTAGTCTGCAACTTAGTCTGCAACTTAGTCTGTATATTTATTAGTAACTAGAAATTTATGTAAGAATATTTATGTGCACAAATATACTCCCGGACACGTAATTCGAGCCACCTTGCATTTTTATCCTTAACGGGCTAGCATGTAGAAACATAGTTATCGTCGAAGAAAAAGTTTTCTCCGGTTTTTGAAATTAAAATTTTCAATAAGGACTTAAGAGAACGACGTTTAATAATCAACATTAGTTTGAAAGAAGCATAATAGCATTTTTGATCAATGAAGCATTGTTTGCTAATCATATAATATTGAAAACGCAAGGTGCCTGGAATTATGGTATTAATAATGGTTATTTATTATTTGATAATAAATTATAATGCAAGTTTTTATTAATTCACTTAAATTTTCACCATTGGCACACTACGTCTCGCTCTCTGTTTAGTTTTCCTCCGCCTCAAAGATTGCCTGGAAGAGATAGCTTTCGGCGATAAGGCCGCCTTTGTCCACGTTAATTCTAAGTTGTCTATGTACCATTTTTGTTTTTTATTTGGTGGGCGAGTAATAAAATGTATATCTATCTATCTAAACGAAAGAAAGGAGATTGATTGATAACCTTCACTGGGTTCGCGAAGTAGCTAGATATTTTCATTAACATGGACTTCCGCAAAGCAACGCCTGATCCTATTAATTAATTAACAAGGTATTTCCCTTCACTGTTAGCGAGAAATATTGCTACTAAACATTGACAAAGCACAGACAACAGGATATCACGCTACGCTATAGCTGACTGTATCAATGGGTTCGAGTGGATGCTATTAAAGAGTAGATCAGCCCAATATCTATCTACATTAGTTTTGATTATAGTGACCCTCCCTACCGACCTTTAGGGTATACAAGAAGGGTGCTATAACCTGTGCGCGCACAGGAACCTTATAAGTTCAGGTCCTGATCCCAGATTAGCCAATGTACAGGTTTGTCACAGACCTCTGTCTCGGGTGAGCCGCCCCGGGTGCACGTACAGTACCTTCCCCGTTTTTCAGATAGGTACCGAACCTGTAGGCGCTCCGTGAGCAAGACCAAAGAAAATGTACTCACAGTTTATTAGAAAACAACGCACAGCTATCGACCAAAACAGAAACTGATAATAACTAAAAACGGCGCCAAAAACAAGTGCATTTAAATTTAGAATTTCAATATAAATGTAAATTGCTAGAAAGACTATAATAAAACATGTGAAAAAAGATTTGAAGCGACTGCTGCGATTCGCTATCGATTGGTTATCGCTATTCACTTTCGTTGCAGTGGAGGCAACATTCAAATAAAACTATATTGCTTGATGTCTTATTGTCCTCCACGACTTCTTAACAATTTCTCTGTTATAATATGATCAATACGGCATATTGTTCGCTGGCTCTCGAACCTAAGTCCTGACCCCGGCCGACTGTGCTATTGCTGGGCAATACCGTTTTTCCCATTTAAAAATTCAAAATCAAATGTTTAGGCAATGGGAGAGGCGAGTCCAAAATAGATAATAATAATAATAATGTTCCAAACAACTACACCATTTGCCCGTCCTCAAAACTAGAGAATTCCCTGTATTACGAGCACCAGGGTATTGGAATTCACTCTGGAGCAGTTCCCAGAACACCCAGATCAAAACCAATTTAGAAAAGTTTATTTCCCAAATTGGTTCTATCCACAGTGCAAGCCGAAGCCACCGAGGACGATATACGTGACATAATCCAAAAAACCAGTTTGATTTCCACCTTTATTTTGCTCTAAATAAGTATCCCAGCGCACTGCAGCAGACAATGCTTCAATGTTAACTGCAACGAATAAATACAGAATGAACTCTGGTTGATATTCGGCGAGATTCAGTCTCGAGAGAAATTAGTGCAGCAGCCAAACGACAGCGTCGTGTAGCGTGGCGTCCTTTTACTGTGGGGCCATGAGAACTGATGTGAAATTTTGTAATTAAATAAAGTACAACAATTTTTAACCCCCGGTGCAATATGTATTTGTTTGTGGCATCGTAGCTCCTAAACTGATGAACGGATGAATTTTAGCAGCAGTAGAGATCCTTGTGAAAGAATTCGTCCAGGGAAGTACCGCCACCTATTTCTGCCGCCAAGCAGTAAAGTCACCATTACTGCATTTGGTTTAGAAGCAAAGGGTGCTGGTGAAATTACAGGCACATAGGACTTGCCAAGTTATGTCTCAGGGTAACGAGTGCAGTGGCGGTGACCCTCAGATCATTGCGATTTAAAGCTCTGAGTGGCACTGCAACTGTTATGGACAGGCGTGTAGCTTACCATCAGGCACATGACTTGCTCGTCCCGTTACTTGATAATATAAAAAACTCATCTCAAAACAATATGTTGGAAAACCTTCTTTTGCTAATGTTAGCAAAAGAAAGTTTTCCAACATATTGTTCAAATTTAAAATTACATAAGATATGTATCTTCTATGACTGTAATTGTAAATTTGAATTCAGTGTTCGTTCTTTGTCAATAAGATTTAGTAATGCATTGCTTTTCCTCTTCAAGACACCTTTTTTTTTAATTAAATGGAATTGCTCTCGACCACGACCTAGCCCTGGCGCAAAGATAGGATCTTCGATGGAACGAGCTCGCCCAGAAGATGCCTATTCATTGGCACCTTAAGGATAATCGAGTTGTATGTGCTCGAAAACATAGTCGCAGGCAGGGATTTCCATTCGTGACCTTTGCCATAATAAAATATAACGAAAAGCGAAGGGAATATCGACCAAGTAAGGATGACATCCCGCCGTACGTCTGGATGTCCAATTGTAAAAGGATGCAGACGGCGTGAGTTTACGGAGGTCTTGGGCACACTCACCGAAATAAATTCTGTAGAAAACCGACAGACTTTGCGCCGGTGGTCAAGACTATGAAGTTTAGATTCGAGCCTATCGTCGCCAATAAGTCTCCTGGCTTTGCGTTCAACCGAATCAAGAGCCTCAAATTGATATTTCGCTGAACCGTCCAACAATAACTCGTGTTGTTTTGGCTGGACAGGCCTTGCGTGCGAGCAACATACAGCGCGAGATCTCTATGCCAGAATAGCAGTATGCCACGCTTTATGTCGCTCTTGCGCAAGTCGCGCCCAGTCGTGCTAGCCCTACTGAGCACGATGTCCCTGGGAATTTCTATTTTTTTTATTTCTTACGCTAATAGTAATGATAACTAAACATAAGTCACCATAATTTGCCCACAATGAATGAGGAGCAGAAAGTTTATTTGTTATTTTTTATGATATTCATTGACAGGATGAACAAATCGTGTGTCTGATGGTAATCGACACGCCAATCCATAACAGTTGCAATGTCACTCTGAGCTTTAAATCTTAAAGATCTGAGGGGCACTGCCAATGCGCCCGTCACCTTGAGAAATAACTTGACGTGTTCAAAATCGAAACGCAGTAATGCTCACAATACTGCTTACAGAAACTACTGTACTTCTTTGAAATACTTGCGTTAGAAGATATTATTTTGCTGCAGCCCCTTTGCATCGCTCAAATTTCAATCGTAATGTTGTCTCAAAGCAATTTAACGATTCTTCATAGATAATGAATCTTAACAACCTAGAAAGAGATTTTTTTTCCTTTTGTCCCGTGGCCCAACAAGAAACCCTAAGCAAGTAACGTCCAAAGCAAGACGACAACGAGCGGTCTGCTGAATTTATGAGAGTCAACCACGCCGGATCCTTTTATTACGTTCCTGGTCGCTGCATTTTAGTCATCGAAAATGCCAATTGTTTCTAACCTTCGAAAGGCGTAATTATGCTGAAGAAAGATTTAAAAAATCAAAGGTTTGCTCTGTTTAGAAATCTCGCTTGACGCTTTCGACTTTGAACAGTTCTTATCGCAAACAACATAGGGTTTAATGTCAAATGTTTTAAGCTTGTTGTTTAGACTCTGTATCACTCAACTTAAATACATATCAACACGCCGATCTCTCTCTGGGGTAGTCAACGAATCTTTCCCGCTACGCTTCTGAGAAATTTTTTATCGGAAACGACAGTTCCTTTTGGGATGTAAATCGCGTTTATTTGTTTTTCAGACATACCGACATTCTAAGTCAGGGAAAGTGAAAGGTTGGTTTGTTTGAAAAAATAAATATATGCGATTTAGATCAGAGTATACAGTTTCATTTCCCATGTGTAGTAATCGCAAAAACCTAAGAACTCGATAAATCTTTTATAGCTTTCTCCATTCAGTCTAATTACGCAAAAACGTTTGAACATTCATCTACAGTAGCAGCAAACTACGTTTTTAAAAGTTTTCCCTTTGCATTATAATAGCGGCGGCCTTGAAGTGGTACTAAGCTGGTCACGCTTACTGTTTGCCAAACGAAACATGGGCCAAGTAAATCACGAAATGGAAGCCCCACAACTCAAAACGGAGACACGGCAATGATTTGAGTTCCATTATCAAGAAGAAAGGGGAGGTCTTTTGCAGCAGTGGGACAAAATAGGCTTATAATAAAGAAATAAATAAATTGTAATAAAATTACAAGTGTTCGCTCACTATGGGCCTTATTATTATAAGAAGTTTCAAGGTCACTCAAACGTCAAGCAGGAAGAAGACCTATGCTCGAAGTTTCTGCTTACTTTTCTTTACTGCAAGATCAAATTACAAATGAGAATAGATGCAAAAGAACCAGCAGGCACAGCCCAATGAATTGCAAAACTTAAAATAACATTGAGCGTGGCACATTGCTCGCAGAACAATTAGCGAGTGGCGGCCGCACACCGAAAGATGCAGCGTGGAAAAACAACCCGTAGGTTAGACGGATGACCTTTTGAAGGTTGCGAGAATCTTTGCTGGATGCAAAAAACGCAAGACCAATCGTTGTGGCGATCTTTGGAGGAGGCTTTTGGCAACATGGACATGACGAACATTACACGCAGAGATACATACAACCGACCAGTGCGACCTGGTCGAAATTTTTGGATAATAAATAGGTGAGCAAAATGAAACGCATATTAAGTCGATTTTAGTTCTGTTATCCCCGTTTGCAATGTTGTCATTAGCAGCAACTTTTGAAGATCTAGAGCAATTATGTTCATGGCAACTCACGGGCAATTAATTCTCCTTGCAAAACGAAAAAAAAAATCAAAAGAAATATATAAATAAACAGCGCAGTACCGATCGTCGTGGAGTTCGTTGGGAGAGGCCTATGCCCAGCAGTGGGCGTCGTATATCTGAATGATACATCAAAAGAAACCAGGAGACTATCTAGTTTACATCAATTACTTTTTCCCTTTTTTTCTGAATCTGTATTTACAATTTTTCGCCGAAGTAGAACAAAATTGTATAGCTATGTTTACAGCCATTTGTGAACCGATTTTCGTGATTATTTTTTGTTGAAAAGAGGGTACCTCCACAGTGGCATGGCATTATTTTCAGGATCTAATTCCTCGAGTTTTGTTCTATTGTTGTTAATTGAGAGTAAAATATTTTTTAACCATAAAAAAATTGACAACTTTTATTTTGTGGTAATGTAAATTAAAAATTAAAAACCCTGATACAAAACAGTGTACTTCAAAAAGTTCAATGTATTGAGCCCAAATACTATAGTTCTATTGTGCATCATCTAAATATGAAATAACTTTTTACAAACTAATCACAGCTGTAAAGAGCCATTGTTTTAAAAGAGTATATAAATATACTAGAGATTATAGATTAGGTTTTTTTTATGATTCCAAATAGTGACGGAACGAACAAGTTGTGCGCCTGGTAAAAAGCTTTAAATCACAAAGATCTGATAGGCACCTACTGCGCCCGTCATCTTGAGACACGAATTTTCAAGTCCCATGTATCCGTTATTTCACCAGCACCCTTACATGGCAGTATTTACCTGGACGAACTCTTTCACAAGGAGCTCTACTCTTACTAAAACGGTAAGGTTAAGACGGTTTGTGACAATTTGTGATTTATTATTGCCCAATATACAAAACATCCTGATGTTTATGTTCCTTTCTTTAATACAAAGTATTCAGACTACGGCATAATTTAAAGCAGACCCCGCACTAAGCTCTAGACTTGTATCGCGGGTTAAAGAATTAGGGAGTTGCATAGTCTGCTTAATTTTGCATAGTCTGCTGCAACCAGGGCTGCTTAGTCCTGGTTGCAGCATCAGATCAAGGTCTGTATTATTATATCATCGGAATTTTATCGTATATCAAATTTCAAGTAAATTTGACAAGTGGAAATAGAATAAATATTTATTTTATGACGGACTTACACACACACACACACGCACAGTTGAATAGATGTTCATCAAATATAGCTGAAACATCTCAATTGAGCAACTAAATAAATAAAAACTCTTTGAGATCAATCCACCCGTTTGGGTGCTACGAAGCCACATACGCAATCGAGATCGACTGCAAGCAGGTATTACGTGAAATCGTTTTCAACTTTATGCTGTCCTGATCTCAGCGTCATGAAGCTGATGCAGCCAATCTGTTAGCGGCCTATGTGTGTCCATGGCACCCGTAACACAGGGTTTCCCCAGTGCGGGGCTGTGAGTGTGTGCGTTGAAATTAAAAAGAATGTTTACTGGCCTCTCAAAGGCTGGCAACGCAACGCATAGCTCATCTGATATTGCAAATATCCATGGGCGACGTTGATCACAACTGTCCACGTCGACGCCCGTACCTCAACATTGACACTCGTACAACCGCATCGAAGTCGAATGGGACATGTGTGGTAAAACATAAGCCAATTCTTCGTCGATAAATGTGGTGACATCCTTATTATTACTTTCAATAACAATTTCTTTACTATTATCAAATAAAGCAAATTTAGTTAAGTTTCCACGGACCGGCGACGAATTACTTAATCATTCCGAATTGAAGTTGATTACTCCATGCGTCTCTTTTTCGTATACAATTTGTATTTGTTCAGCCACAATAATATTCATGGCCCGGTTCTTTGCAAGCACGCAAAGCACCCATTATTGTATCAGACCACTTTTGGAGAACACTTTGATATACATCTATTACCAGTACCATAAACTTATAAAGAGGAATATTGGTTTCGTCTGTTGGTCGTTGGTGATGACCACTTTTAAATGTTACGTAAAATTTGAAAGTAAGTAGTTAGACCTATTAACAGTTATTGAATTTTCATCAATGGTAGGCAATAATCTCTTTTTTATGTTCTGATCAAAACTGTAATTGAACAATTTTTATGAAAAGTTTAACTTTTTATTCACAATAATATTTATTTTAACAACAATAATTTTATTTGATGACTTCCATATGAATCCCTTAGAAAGTTGTACTTGTGTTGTTCAGAGTTGCTTCCTGAAGTTTCGAACGAAATTCTTTTTTTCGAATATCAAAAAGATACACGTTTAGGCATAATCTCAGAAATAGAAATAGACAATAGCTCACTGTGCTAATAGGAACTTCGTATTTGGAAGAGGCCTATATATATAATTAACATGTACTTTTAAGTACATTCTGTGCGCTTACATTTCATTTGATACGTTCCAGTGACGCGATATCCAGTACAACATGATGACCAGGAGAATGTTGTCTGAAGTAAAGAATAAGAAGAGGAAAGCGGAGCTCAATGAACTGAGGGCACTGACAGATAGGCTTCTTGAAGAACGCGATGTATATGAAATGGAAATGCAGGCGCTCAAGACTTCACGTATGACATTAAAAGGGAAATTTGATAAAATTCGACGATTTTGTGAAGAATTAGAAAAAGAGTGCAAACGAAAGGAATTAATTATAGAGAGCTTCCGAGAAAATCACCAAGAACGCGAAGGCGCCTTAGACCGTATCAGATTTCTTGAGAGACAGGTAATGGAATCAAATGCTGAAGTTGCATCATTACATGAACAAAGCGGAAGTTACGACCACCTAACGACCTTGTCACTCCGTGATGAACTAGCCGTGGGAGACAATAATGTATGCAACAGTAAATTATGCAGCACTAAATCGCAAGACCAAGATTTTCCAAATTAACCAACCTGATAAGAAAGATATCGAAAACACTTAAAATACTAAAATCAGCAAAGTTAAATTTACACAATGACAAGGTGAAGATGGCCGAACAAGTGAAAGATCTGGAGTTAGGTCTTCAATCGCGAACTAAAGACCTACTTTCTACGCAGAAACAACTAGAAGAACTTACAGCTGCAACTAATGAGCTTTTAAAGCTGGGTACTGAGTACAGAGAACTTACTCAAGTCTTTCTTCAGGATAAGCTTAGTGAAACAGATGATCCAGTAGAAATAAATTCAAAAGTAGTAGAAAAAAAAACAGACTCCATCTCCACCACCCACATCATCAACGCAACCAGCACGTGCATCGTATGCCAGCGTGTTACGTTACGTTCCACGAAATTCTCCGCTTGGGAAGTTAAAGCGAGATCATCCGCGTATAGGAAGCGAGACGTATCTGGGCTGGTTGGTTGGTCGTTGGTATATATGTTAAATAACAACGGACCCAGAACGCTACCATGAGGCAGACCATTTTTTTGCGATCTCCAACGACTCTTGTCCTGGAGGAGATGAACCCGAAAACATCCGCATCCAGCGCGGACAATATAAAAAATAATTGTGATGGATACTTAAGGTTGTTTAAGTAAGATGTGATCAGGCTTCGGGAGCAACTTGTAACACATGACCATGTGCCTATAATTTCACCATCACTTTTACCGTTCAAAACCGGAACGCAGTAATGCTCATATTGGAGGCAGAAATATGTAAGGTGGCAAAAAAAAAGTACTACCTAGGACCAACTCTTTCACAAGGCCTCTGCTTCGTCTCTGCGGCAACTAAAAATTAAATTTAGAATTGCTATAGTTTCAATGCACTAGGCTCATCGCACCTGCGCTTGACCTCGCCTTTGGTAGTCTCCGTATTCGTTCTACCATAGGCTCATTTATAGTGAATCTGAGTAAAAAATTCAGCGCGAACAAAGCCGTAAAATATCGCTAGTTTAAGTTGAAAGTGGAAAATGATGAATACATAGTTAATTACACATGTAAGAGTGTATTAATCATGACGTTCATTTTTAGGTAGTTATTTCCATTTAGAACATTCACAAAAATGTTAAAACAAAAATGTTGTTCGTCAGCATAATATTATACACTATTTTAATATTTGTTCTATGCAACAATCTATGCAGAGTTCGGAGTAATTAGTTGGTTCTGTATTTTTAGGTCTCCAGGGGTCTACCTCCGTAAGCAATGAATAATACTAAATTTGGCAAATGAATTTTGCTCAGACAAATATGAAAATAAAGTTTAGTTTTAAATAATTATATAATACTACCTGGTGCCCGCGACTTTGTCTGCGTAGAATAAGTACTTCGAGCACTACTTGAGAATTAATTGATTCTCCATACAAACTTTCATCCCCTATTTCACCCCTTCAAGAATTATTTTTGTGACAAATGTAACATTTTTATAAAAACAATCCGACCTCAAAAATTCATGGAATTATATATATTTTATTGAAATCAGTTACCGGAAAGGGTGTGAAACCGGATGCGTCCCTTAGATTGCCACCATTAGAGGTGGAATATTTTCTTCAAATTTAAATGAGACCAATATCCAAGTACCCTCTTCCAACAAAAATCGACATCAAAATCGGTTAATAAATGCCGTTATTGCGCAACATACATACAAAAACATACAGTCGAATTAAGAACCTCCTCCTTTATTTGAAGTCGGTTAAAAAGTAGCTTATGTCTGTCCGCTAGGTCACATTTGTCACTATAACAAAATTCATCGAATTTGGTTCGGCGGCTTACGCGTGAAAATGTAACGACGGAGTTACTCTCTTACATTTACAATATTAGTTTGGATTATGATATAATGAACAGTGTGCGTGCGTGTGCGCGCGCGTAATAGTATATGAACGTGTGAAAGTAACTGCGTTATCAATAGCAAAATCCGTAACAAATTGTATAGTGTCTTTATTAGTCGCAACAAGTGTTATAGTCGGTAGTAAGTTTCGCAATAATAATATTAAGCACGCGTCGGATAAGACGTGACTTGATATTATCTCAAATGACCAAAACCTTGAACTTGATTGATAAAGAATTAATTACTGTCTTGAGCCGGTTTCATTACATTGATAAATATCAAATTATACGTAATTAACGAGTAATCATTTATGTGGACACAATTAATGACAATATAACAACAAATACACACAGACAATAAAACAAAAAATATTAATTATAAAATAATAATAATGATGATGTTAATAATAATAATAAAATAACAAACACAAAACAATAGTAACAACAATTTGTATTCTAAACAGCCCTACCATAACATAAATTCACAAAATTTAAAATAGCGGCTACGAGTTGCGATCAACTATCCGTGAATAATAACACAACCGCTCTAGTGGTCGGCGGTTTCAAACCCTGTAGTGTGCGCATTCTGTTTGGCATTGCAGAAAGGTTGCGTGCAATATAACTTGAGGTGGATTTATTGATTGACACATAGCAACTTCCCACGGTCAATGAATTTACCGATCACCTCGCGCGAACTTGCACCCGCGCACCAGAAGATTCGTCCGTGATAATGCAGACGCGTCCGTAGCAGTGCAATAATCAATGCATGGCTACAATTTGGCGAGCCAGTGCGCGGTCTCCAGTCTGTAATAAGTAAAAATATATATATACTAATCATTAAAATATGAAAGAGCGGGGCTAGTATATACTATACAGCTATATAGCTGTACGCGGTTGTTGGCTGTGCGAGGATATTATCTGTAAAAATCACGAAGGCCGTCTAAGACGCCGCCGCCTTAAGATACTTATTTGTTATCGTAAAATACCGTAATGACCTATCTACGTCGTATGATTTATGTAACAGGTGTTAATAAATTTTAAATAGTAAATTTTGAGTGGAATGTGTTAATGGCAGCTCGGTTTCAAGATGAGAGAACAACTCATGGTTTTAATCACAACTTTGAAATCCTCATACAACAAAACAATTGAACACCTACTTCAATACTACGAGACTAATTTTAGACAAAATAGTATCCTTTATAGAGCTAACAAGTGCTTGGACAGTGTGCTGAGCAATCATGGTCTGTATGTACATTCAATCGTAATGTGGATGCATAAAGCGTAAACTCACAGACATTTTATTTAGTTTTATTGAATAATTCATGACTCTAGTGAGGCAGGTATTGGGTTGTATTCTTTATTTGGTTGCTTGTTACGTTTATTGTTTTGTTTATTTGGTGCTCCTGTTTGATTTTTACTACCATGATACTCACATACTTTTTGTAAAACAATTTCAACTAGTTTTTTGTTATTATTGATACAAAAATTGAAGATAGAAAGAAAAGTTCTTTCAATTGAGATGAACTTGAAATTGGTACCATCTGAATCCAGATGGATCGAAGGAATTTTTCTTTGTGTTTCTTCCATTTTTGTATCAATAAGTTAGTGTAATGCTACAAGTTTAGTGTTTAAAACTGATTTTATTAACGATGTTATAGAAGCTGTTGGTTTTCCATAAATATTAAACAATAAAAAAGTGATTGTTATTGTACGCTCTCGGAAAAACTTAATTACTCCTTAAGCATTATAAAATTCGACCATTTGTTTACGTATTCATCTATTGATCAAAAATTACAGATGGGAAGTTAAAACCATTCCAATTATCATCAATTCTATAATCTCTCCCGGATGCATTATTCGAGCCATTTTGCATTTTTGATATTAAATGCTATAAGTTTTAATACAGTTTGAATAATCAAAACCTATTATACAATTTTGAAACTGGTATACTAAGTCGCTCCGCAGATGGAGCAACTTCAGTTGACGCAACTGGCAACTTTTTACAAGTATCCATTAACGGTAGCCGGTTGTAGCAACTAAAAGGCCTAGTTGCCGGTTGCCGCAATTTTAAATAAGCTTTCGAAATCCACGGTCAAGTCTGATGCTGCGGGGAATGGGGAGGGAGTGAGGTTGCTTCACGAGGTCTGGTTGCCGGCTGCCGGTTGGAGACAACCGGTAAAAATTTACAAGTTTCTAGTTGCGGCAATTAAAAATTTATTTTATCACTGATTTCGGCAATCGAAATCTGTAATCGATTGCACAAACTCTCAACTGAAGTTGCTACGTCTGCTCGGTTTCTTGAAATTATATGAAAAACGTCATAAACAGCTAGTTGCGGGTTGCCAGTTGCCGAAACTCGATGATCAAAGTTGCTCCATCTACGCAGCGCCTAAATGTCATTTCCATAAGTCTTTGTTGAAAATTTGAATTTGTAAAACCGGAGAAAAAGTTTTCTCCAAATGTTAAAAATGTTTTTGTGTTCTAAAAATGCATGTTTGATCTAGATTATGTGTCTGGGTGTGTATTCAATAATTTACCATTTTGTACGGGACACTATCAGAGGCTGTTTTTTTCCACGATTTAGAAATAAGTCCCTATAGTAAAGGAACTTGTGGTGGACAGCTTTGATGATTACATGGTCATTTAAAATCTGTTCTCTCACTGGACAAATCACCATCATCATCAATCCGTTTATACGTCCCTGTGTTGGACACGGGTCACTCAATGAGGGTTGCTCAACCTTCTTCGAGGTTTCGTCACGACGTTTTCCTAAGAGCTCATGGTAAATTTCAAATTAAATTTAGTGCCATACAAATCAATATTCCTAATTATTCTCTACGCAAGACCGTATCACATAACTCGATATTATTTATTAAGATAATGGTAGCGTGTTCTAGCGTGCTTTTCGCCTAAGCAGTAACTATTCACTATTTAGAACCCACACCTTTGACGTTTTAAGGACAAACAATACACGCAAGAGGGAGCTTCTATTTGCCCTTGAACTTATAATTTTCATTATCCTAGTTCTTTGTGTTAATAAATTTACTATGTTCCATTATAATTACTGCGTGTAAATTATGTCAGTTTAAGAAAGGAAACCTTACTTTCTTGCCTTACTTGAGTAAACTTTACTTATATATGCACAAGTCGTGAATTATATTATATGTACTTGGGTACTGGAGTTCCTCAAGGAACAGTATTAGGGCCAATAATTAGCCTTTACTAATCTTCAACCGTATTTGATAAATTTTTTAAACATAAACAAGTACAAAGTCAAAGTCAGAGACAAATAATCATTTATTCCACAGATAACATTTATACACTTGAAAACGTAATTTTTTTAACTACATCTCGTTCACTGTGCTGACCTCCCTGAGGAGAACGAGCAAGAAACTCTAGAGATTGCTCTTTTCAAATAAACTTAAATGCTATGGAATACACTTTGAATCACAGTTGTGTGGAATCTAGACTCTTGTTGTCTTTCCATACATGTTTATCTAACACATACTCTTCAGTTTTG
The DNA here is from genome assembly GCF_003589595.1 of Hyposmocoma kahamanoa. Classification (NCBI taxonomy): domain Eukaryota; kingdom Metazoa; phylum Arthropoda; class Insecta; order Lepidoptera; family Cosmopterigidae; genus Hyposmocoma; species Hyposmocoma kahamanoa. The sequence continues at coordinate 9,636,548 of NW_020654972.1, read as the reverse complement.
TAATATGACTTTTCAATTAATATACATTTAATGCAAATTTTAAACTTAGGAAATGACAATCTTAATAATATATGATCCGGAATCTTATTGTGAAAACATATACAGAGCCCCATAAAAGAATCATTTACCTTAGTTAAACGAAATCATGGTACCATGAGTTTAGATTTAGTTCTAAGGTTAACATTATGGATATCATCTTTCTTAAAGAAATTATGTATATTTTACGGGCATGCAAAATATACGAGTAAATGTACTGCGATGCCACAGTCATGGTAAACAAATGAGTACTCTGTCAACCCCATTTTATGGCATTCTCTTGGGCGCGTGTTTAGTGTTGTCTAAGGAAGTTATAACCTATCACACTAATTTTATGCTGATTAGGGAATCATATTCGTTATACATTTCCTCTGACAATGTGTTCTTCACCACTAGAGCATTTGACATAAATCCGTTATCTAAACTGCACAAGATTAAAAACTCGGTAATGTGAGTCTGTGATTAGAATTCATTGTACAAAATGACCACGGAAGTACCTTATGACCTTGATTACTATCAGAACCGCTGTCGTCTAAACTCATACATTCAGAATTTTAAACACAATTTAATGTGAAATATGAAAATGATTAAAAAGAAATAGCAAATTTTGAACTGTTAATATAATTTACACTTTACCCCGTTGGCATATCGTCGAAAGTTCAATACCTATTATTGCAAGTTACGATGTATTGATTATTATTGAAATCTCAGTCAATGTGCTGTCACCTAGTGGTCAATAGATGAACGACGACGAATTCGAGATGATTACTTAGTTCTTGTAAAACCGTAGGTTTATTTTTGTATTTTGAAACAAAGAATTGATAATTAATTAACATTAAATAAAATAAGACTTAATAATGATATGAAACACAACAAAAATAAAAAATGGCGGACTGAAGTAGTACGAGGAACTTCGCGTACTGTCGGCACATATGGCAAGCAAGCTGAGCACTTGTGCTGTATTTTGTTATTCTGTGAAAATGACGTTACGAAATAACCATTTTATATATGAAAGAAACCCAATCTCATTAACGTAAAGGCTGCATATCTAAATTTGTTATACCCCTATTCTTTCCACATTTAACAACAAATCAAAATGGATATTGAAAGATTTGTGACACTATTCGGTTTTATGAGAGGCAATTTTATGACCTCACCGCCTTTTCAGGTTTCTTATTGCCTTTCCCTAAAGACTGTCTTTTGTTTCAGAGATCCATTCAATTTAATGAAAATCCACTTTACTTTTTAATGTGATGTAGTTTGTGAATTGTCTGTTAATATTATTAATGAAACACAGCGGGTTTCTTTTTCGCTTGTTATGGTTCTGGGCTATTGTTTTTTTTAACATGCTGTAAAAAGTTACAAAGTTTTCTAGTTAGAATAGAAGAATATATCGAAGTCTTTTTTACCATATCAATGGCATAGGCTTACAGCACAGAACGGTGACACATGTTTTGCGTCGTGGGGAAGGGATTTGCCAATTGGCGTAAGGTTCTCGTTGATTGTTGCCCAGAGTGTGCCAGATGTACTGTGAGTATGAATCTTACGTGTATCGGAGTGAAACTGCACTGCAAGCGGAAGATAATTCCGAGAACTTAAAAGAACGGTGATGTCTCTTTGAGTGTGAGCCCGAGGATGAATATGTCCAAGACCAAAATTATGGCAAATGTCTCCAGCATCACAAATCCAACTGTTAGAATACGAAATGGAGACGGTTGACCAGAACGGTTATCTTGGGTATATTCGAACATTTAATAAAGAGCATCAGCAAAATGAAATCATAAAACGCATACAACTGGGATGGACTGCATTCGGTAAACTGGATGACATTTTAAAATCGGTTGTTATTCCACAGTGTTTCAAGACCCGCTTATTTAACCAACGAGTGTGTGCATGTGCATTATAAAAATGTTCTTGCCCACTAAGACTTACGGTGCCGAGACGCGAGACGTGGATACTCACACAGAAGGCTGTGTACAGAATGAGAGTCGCACAAAGAGCTAATTAAGCTCGGCATCAAACTTATAGATCGAGTTCCAAATTCCGAAATCCGTAGGCGAAGTAAGGTCCAGGACATAGAAATCACATCATCATCATCATCATCATCAAGCACTAACAATTTTTTTTTTTTAATGATATTTTGCAGTTGGCCGCTGATGGCCTTTACTGCGCCACCGGAGAAAGAGGGCGAGCTGAAGGCTCATAACCCCGAAGTAACAATCTAAAATATATGAGATGACTTATACTATTGAAGTTAACAAAACGATAGCGCGTTTCAGAGTACAATTAATGCCATCTAGCAGTGGCGCGATGGAACTAATTGCATGTTAAAGTTGTGCTTGTTACAAGTGCGGTTTGATTTCATGCTGAAACCAAATTTCTTAAATTATGACTACAAATAACACACTAACAAACTAGAGATACTACGTATTGTTTCTTTGGATAAATTACTGTTTATGATTTTTGTGATTAAGCAAGCACAAGTAAAAGTAATCGTTACCGCGTGCGCATTCGGCGATATGTCACGCCAACATTGACTATGAAAACGCAACGAAATGTTGCTTTAAAAATATACTCCAGAATTTTGAATATTAATCTGAATAGCAAAGTACTTCTTTTTTTGTTTAAGAAATTTTTTTTTGTCTTAAAATACACCCAAGAAATTTTGAATTCATTTAAGATTATTTAAATTTGATGTAAGAGGTAAAAATTTGTGGATGTAAGTAATGTCCAACTAATTGATTAGAAATGAAATAAAATCTTGTATTAAGTATTTTTGTAATGACAATATTTTATTACTTTTAATAAATAATTTTTCAGAATTAGCATTTATTTTGAGCAAAATTGCTCTTTCTTATTAGTAGAATTCCTTTTTTTCTGTGCACAAGTGGATATAGACAATAACCGAATTGCGGCCAAGAAATGGATATAAAAACGTGGGACGTCCTATAGCGAAATGGGTGGACGACTTTGTCAAAGTCGCGGGCAGTTCTGAGACTAGCACAGGATCGTGGTGGATGCCACAAAGTACGGAAGGCCTTCACCCAGCAGCTGGTGAAATCGGGCTGTGGATGATGATGACGAAAAGAAGAATATGACTAGGTTAGGTTGTTATTGCTTAATTGGATGATGTTCTTGTTGTATATAAATGACGTAAAACAGTGATTTGTGTGAAATGTGTTATTTCGTGATAACCTACGGCAAGAAGTGAACACTAAAGAAGTAGATCGTATCAAAGTAAATTAAGATGAGTATCTTACTGTACAATTTAATTTATAAAATTTCTAATTATCATTGTCACATTACATCTAAAATAAAACACAAAAAAAAATTCAATCAAAAACACTAATAATATAAGTAATGAAAACCAAATAGGAACGAAAATTAAAAGGGACCGCTCTGAACCGTACCCGGCTCAAACGTCCCCATCACACTAGCCGCATTACCGCGCTGGATGGCCAGTGAAATCTGCTGCACCAGGTAAGATCCAGAGCGTGGATCATAGCCCCTTTCTCGGAGCCGGCGGCCCAACTCCCGCACAAATTCCTTGGCCTCAGCAGCCCAAGTCCCCGCAGTCTCCACTGCAATTGGCACAAAATCGTACATTGGTTCCAACGCGCTGTATTTTGTGTGTTTTAATTTTGCCGCATATTCCGCAGCTGACCCGGCAAATCTGGTGGTGTGACTCAGATGGGACGGTGCAAATGTACTGACACACGTAGCGTCCCACAATAGGCATCGACCTCTCCGCCATGGAACCAATGTAAGACCGTCAGGCCTCTTGCCATCCGTACGGCACAACCCCGGAGGTTCCAAGACACAAGGCACGTTAGCCAACACCAAAGCCCGGCGAACTAAATCGTTAATCGCATGATGCCTTGAAAACCGCCCCGCGCACCTTTGACAACTGAGGCCGTGGTGGCCATTCTCCTCAACCATGACCCCACAAATGCAGTGATGCAGTTCACAAACCTTACATCCCAACCGTAAAGCAACTGCAATTCTCAAAGAGTCATTATCCAGCAGTGTGCCTAAATGGGGTGAAGGCAATGCCTGCAACCACGCTCCTGATTCAGGCTTAATTGCAGCCTTTAGACGTGCCACGTTAGCACCCGATGCCTCACCTAATAGCGATGTAGTGATCTCCCTACACAAAACATCATCCCATCCTCTCTGGACGACGACATTATCCGGCCGCTCATCACCCGGACAAACAGTGGACCACCTGGTAAGGGCCTCGGCAAGAAAAGGTATCCGGGTATCGTCACCATTGAAGGGTAATATACGAGTGACTAGCCCCAAAGACCTATGACCCGAAGCCAAGAAAGCCACCAAACCGATCTCTCGACACCGACGTACCCCCAGTCCGCCATGACGAATTGGAAGAGCAGCTTGACACCACTGTGATTCAGTTAGATGAACATTTAATATAGACTCAAGTGATGACTTCAATGTGTCGTCCAGCCTTGCCACATCGTCCTCGAACAACCAACTAGGAGAAGTTCTCAGAATATACAGCACGCGTGGCATCGCAAAACAGCTCCGCAATAAAACAAGCGAGACGTGTGCCGACAAGTTGTCCAAATGTTCCTGAGCTCCAACCAATGCCAACCTTTTATCCTCAAGAGCCGCACTAACCCCTTCGGGAAAGATGGGAGCGCCCAGTAAAGACAAAGATGATTTATGAAGTCGTCGCACACCTGGCACCAATAATTCCATGTCCGACAAAAAGCCCGATTCCACAGGACCACAACAATAAAGCTCACATTTGCTTGGGTTTATCTCCAAACCTATCGCCCTCAAAACGGGCACAAGGTTTTTTAAATCATTTAGCACCACTTGCGGGTTCCCACCAATCGTTCCATCATCCAAATACCATACGTTTAGGGGTGAATCCAAAGAAGAAATAACTTTCTGTATGGCTAGACAAAATATTAAAGGCCCCAAAGGATCGCCCTGCTGAGCCCCGACTTGCGAGCTTACACACTCATTGTCAAAGAATAACTTGCTGGCTGTGGAGTAACACTGATGAAGAAACGGATAAATGGATGGTACCTGCTCCAGAACCTCCCCAAGAATAGTGTCCCTCTCGACACTATTAAAGGCATTCCTGATGTCTATTTTGAGTATTATGGCGTGCTTATCCTCATTTGCAAGAGCAAAAGCTCGAGTAGCGTGTATAGCCGCCTCACAACCTTGGGCAGTACCGAAGCCTATCTGAGTTGGTTGGAGATAGCTTGCCATTGAATCCTTAACCATTCGGCAGCACAGTTTGGCAGTTAGACGACGTATTGTGCAGCCTATAGCTATCGGCCTAATGCCTCCATCCTTCTTTGAAAGAGCACAAAGAGAAGCTCCGTACAAGTAAGGGCATATTACGGGGTTAAGTGATCCCTTTAACAAGAAATTACATAAATTCGTTATGGAATCCAGCAGTCGAGAACCATTGCTACCGGCCGAGGAAGATGTCAACTCCTTGAGATGCTGCGGGCGCAAGCCATCCAAACCAGATGCGGACCCGTTATAAAATGAACTAATAGCATCCCTCACTTCGACAGGCGTCATCGATACAGGGTGACTCGCAATCACTGGTCCCGGAGGAAACACTAGCGACCTAGAAGGAATCGGATGCTTGTCCCGCAAAGATCCAAGAGTCCCCTCGTTCGAAGGCGCTAATGACGAGTCCGACAAAAGTAGGCGGACTGCACCCCTCAAATCGCCATCGTGAACCTTGTTTTCTATGCTCTTGTATAAAGACCTCGGTTTACGAGTGGTGCTTTCGGGAAAGTATAATGCTGTACTGACCACATTATCCTTCACCTTAGAAGTCAATGACTTCTTAGCACTGCTTTCAGGAACCCTAAGAGCACTGCTTGATAACTAATGAGATGAGTATGATAACTCTAGACAAACATAGCAGCGCGGTCTGTATGTGTGCACGCCAGCTGCGTGCCGTGCCGTGTACGGACGCACACATTCGCATAATCTCGCGGTGCACTTGCGTTGCTTAGCGCGGGTGGTCCCACCCACTGTTAATTTATTTGTGAGTGGGACGACCCAATACTTAGAAGCGGTCGCTCAGCGATTAAAAAATACAGCAAATAGTAAAACCGTTCATTGTTGTAAGGTAGTTTAAACAAGAGTGCCTCAGTTTCAAAATTGTTCATCATTTCGTTTCTATTTCATAACCATACTCCATAATCAAGATACCTATTCACGATACTGGTTTTTTTATAATATCAAGTGACGGGACGAACAAGACGTGCATCTGGTGGTAAGCAACATAACAGTTACAGTGCCCCTCAGAACTTTAAATCGCAAAGATCTTAGGGGCACTACCACTGCACCCGTCACCCTGAGACATAAGTTGTCAAGTCCAATGTGCCTGTAATTTTACCACCATTATCCTTCCAAACCGGAATACATTTTATATAATAACTATATAAAAAAAATAAAGAAAATTCGACGTCAGAACCTTTTGCTAAGTGCAAATCTTCCCAGCCTTGTTGAGGGAATTTCATATTTCTATAAATTGTTGCAATCCTTTTGGGATATGAATTATTCACAACTTAAATTTTACTTTAAATGACACTTTGACGAAGGTTTTTTCGGGTTCTGACAGTTATTTACGTTAGTATTCTAAACTTATCATTTTGACACTACTGGGAATAAATTTAAGAGGATTGCGAACGGAGTAAGGGAAAAAAGGTTTTTTTTAAAATTTAAGACACTTTCAACTTACAATTCTGAAAAACGAAACTCTGAAATAGGCGGGGTTGTATGAAACAACTGATGCAAATGAAGCAAGCCAAAGTACTCAGTAAAAAAATTGTTACATCAACAATAAAACTTTAGTAAGTAAAGAAACAGATTTGAGTGAAAAGCATAAAAAACTAAAACGGAGATTGCAACAAGCACACAGAAGAATTCGCAAAGTGCGCTAGTCAGTTCCGTGGCATAGTTGGCATAGCATCTGCCACGGTTTGGTAGAAGACGTTGGTTCGAGTCCAGCCGGATCGAAATAAGTTTTTCTTTGTATTAACAATCGGACATTTTTATTTTGATAATACACAGGTAAGGTAAAAAAGACAATAAAAGCTTAAATACTAGAAAGTAAAACTAGGATTTTTTAATTATATGAATAAAATTGGGCCTCCGCGGCAAGGTGCCCAAAATGTTGGCAGCGTTCCCCCTTTGTATTGGAAATGCGTTGGACAAGGAAGCCGGCCCTTGGGTTTCCCAGACAGTCTATTAATTTTTTGGATAAAATTTTGTTCAGATAAAGGGCACTGGGAACCCACGGGCCAAGGTTTTCGACTCCGAAGGCTGTAAATGGGTAGTCGGAGCCGAGATCCTGGTACTTATTACTGTTTATTCTTTCCACCACCTCAGCTGTAGAGCCAGTCCTCTTGCTAGTGTGCTGGAGATGGGATGGGGTAAGTGTGTCGGCACATGTGGCATCCCACACCAATGTAAAGCCCATAGTCCAAGGAATAAGTGCAATTTGCAATTTGGTGCGCGTTCGGAAACAGACGCGCTCCACTACGCCGTGAGAATTATTATTGTAATTCGAGTAAGTGACAATACGTTCCCAACAACTCATAGCCAATGAGCTTTTACCATGGACGAGGTCAGCATTGTGCAGATCTGCACATCCAACTTCAACGAGGATGAGATTTGCAGCTGAGAAGATGCCATCTCGCAGGAGACGGACGGACGCCATCTCGAACAATGTAACTACGTTCGTGGCGAAAGAACTGTACATGCTGTCTCCAGTCACGTTCGACCACGTTGATGTCACCAGGCTGCTGAAGGTCATTACTTCCCTGAAATCAAGCCTGACCAAGTTGCAGTTTAAATTGGAGGCTTCAGATAACACCATAAGGGAGCTGCGTGCCCAAGTTGCCTTATTAAGCAACGCTGCATACCGTAGTAGATCACCAGAAGCCTCTAATATAAAAACGCGACGTGAGGAGCAAAATGCATCCATCAGCAGTGTCGAGTCGGCACAAATGGTTGCGTCACCGATCGCTGCTGACCGCACCTCCACCCAGGCGGAAACGTCACGCGTGTACATGTGAGCCCCTGCACGTGCATACGCCGCTGTTGCCGCTTGTACCAGCCCACCCGCCACTTCAAATCTAGAGCAGCGGCAATCGGCTAAGAGCAAAAACAATCCCCGTGAGCCGATCTCGTGGCGTTAAAATTGAAAAAAAAAAAAATAGTTGTTTGTATACTGACGTTATGATTCTGAGTATGCGATATATAATAAAAATAGTTACAGGTACTTTGCGCTTACTTTCACATGTGCTTATACTGTGTATCAATAATGTATTGTGGCAGTAGCAATAAACGTCAAACATTTTATTGCCGCTTTGATAGTAATTTTCTATTTATTCTGTAATTTGTGTGGCTTTGTGAATACATATAGCACCCTACACAGGCACCGCACTGCCATGTTGACAACACCTCCATTTACTTACGGTTTTGTTTATGTTTGTTCTTCGCTTGATGTAGGATATAACCTTGAAATTTGTCCTGTAAACAAAATGTGCAATTCATTATATTCTACATTACTTTTCATATAGATTTAGTCTACCCACGAGCGATTTCAAAAATAACGCCCCTGTTTGGATTGAGGTATATTTAGACGGAGAGAGTTTATAGCACGTCTCGTGACGAAAAAGTCGTAAGCTACTATCGCAAACAATATAGACAAAAACTGAAATCGTTATTTTTACAACATATTACCCTTATAGAATAGAATAGAATAGAAAATCATTTATTCGACGAAGCAAAACCGGAACGCAGTAGTAGTCACATTACTGCTTAGCGACAGAAAAAAGTAAGATGGCAGTACTTCCCTGGAAAAAGACTTTTACAAGAAATTTGCGAATTACTCTCATCGCGCATTTCTGCGATGTCAATCTTCTTTGTGTTTTTTTTTCCTATATTTTCTTATCAATAACAGCAATGCAAACACACTTTTTACCATCCATGTTGCTACCTAGTTTAAAAAATACATTCAGTACGGTTGTTGATCGTCGAAATAATGGTTACCCGAACCGTGGCAGTGAAAAGCTTTTCCGCACGAAATCGCATCGCAGCAATTCGGATCGCGCCGATTTGCAGTTTTGTGTTTCGACCCTTAAACCGTTTTGACAGCAGCAAATTTCCAAAAGAACACACGTGGTAATTTACTTAACTTTTATTACGATCAAAACGATTCCGCTGATACAACAAGGTACAGTCAAGAGCACATCAAGCCTGACACTTTGTCCTTTGGACCGTTCTTATCGTTAGAGTTGGATTCAAATCTCAAGTGTCAAGCTTGATGTGCTCTTGACCCTGTACAAGTCTACATAAAAATTATATCACACTCAATGTTAACAATTAGGTTTTTGATACAATGCTCCCACTCTAGTGGCGGCATATATATGAAACCGTTTAATACCAGTAAGTGATTTAATCTAATATTATGTAAAGGAAATAACATTTTAGCAACAAATTATAAAAGGTAGCATTGTGACGCCATCTATCCAAACGCAACTTAAACTAACAAGTGCATTCACATTAATTTCTGCCTCATGTTCTGTTATTAAAGCTCCATTATACTCTTATTAATAACATTTATTGGACGTAACAGTAGAATAACATTATATTTACATAAGAATACATTATTGAGGCTAACAAAAGATTACTACGATATTTTTCTGTTTACACGGAATCGTTCTGTAGTCAATCAGCTTACACGCATTTACTGATGAACATAAGCCTCCCCTTGAACACCCCAAGTCTCCCGGTCTTGTGTTGCTCGCGTCCAATCGGTGGCACCCACCTTTCTCAGGACGTCCGTTCATCTTGCCGCAGTTGAGTCCTACACTACGTGTTCCTTGACGTCAACGAGTCTGCTGCATTGCCCATTCAGTTTTCCTTCAGACGAGTCAAGAAACTTTTTTATATCCGTTCGATAATCGTAACTTCAAGGCGAGAAACTCTCTTCGTGTAAATGGGCCTTTACTCCGAGATTTAACTCGGAAATTCTGTAGTAAAGCTGAAATATGCCTTCGCAACACCGGTTCCGGTATTCAAAATATACCATTTCATTTTATGCTTTGCATCTACGGACAGAATTCTGCATTTCCAATATTTGATATTTACTGCTCGCTGTCTGTGCTTCGGGCATCAAATCATTGCTGCAAATATTTAACGGTGAATATTAAAAACCCTCTTTTTTCCATAATCTCGTCTTTTAACCGTGCAACAAGTTTTTTGTGTACCTCTAAGCTTTGAATCCCCTTTTAATCGAGAATGAAAATTAGGTTTTCGTACCTTGTAAGAACTAAACTATGAAATTAAATGATCGAACACTGCCGTGTCAGCCTGCCAGGGTTTGTTGGAAGACGTTGGTTCTGATCCAGACGGATCGAAGGCATTTTTTCTTAGTGTCCGATCTTTGTATTAATAATTATAACAAACTAGTGGAGTAATTTCACAAAAATGTTTGAATATCACTATGGTCAAACATCGTGACATTAAATAAACTTAAAAATCATGAAATCAAAGTTATATAAATTCATTATCATCATCATCATCATATTAGCCGGAAGACGTCCACTGCTGAACATAGGCCTCCCTCAAAGATTGCCAGACTAGCCGGTCGGACGTGACATGCATCCATCGGTTACCCGCCGCCCTTACCAAGTCATCTGTTAATCTAGCAGCTCACGCGATTCATGCGTCTCTGGAAGCATACCACACCTGGAGGTGCCGGTGATGATTTTATACCGATTTATCGGATATCGCAGTTATAACAGGTAAAAGAACTAATACTAATTGCTATTTCGGTAACTACTCTAGCAAATCATAAAGTTTTTAATGCCTGGGTCTGTCATTTAACAAAAATAAACGACTTCAAAAATACGTCACGACAATCGTGTGTGTTATTGTTTGGGCTGGTGATGTCGGTGTTTATTTATTGAAAACATACCGTAAGTTGCGTTTTTTAAGTTTACCCTGAATATAAATGTTTATAAACTATACTTTAAAGAGTAATTTCATGGTAAACGTTAGAACCACTCAAACGGAATATTATCATATTTACCCAAGTACACCAAAAATTTCATTACTGCTTTTTAAGTGCAGGATTTGCGGTGTATTACTGTATTTTATTTGAGATGTTTTTGTTGTAGTACGGAGGGTATTTATTTAGCAATGCAGAATAATAATTTTTATTTTTTAAAACTTGTATTTAAACTGAATTCTTTTCTAATTTGCGAAACCAAATAGCCGCCATTTTGCGGTAGGATGAGCGCATCGCGTGAGCGGATAGTAGGGGGCCGTTCCAGCGAACGCCTTCCGGTTCGTGCCGGTTGTCAGTTCGACGAGCTATGTGCCCTGCCCACTGCCACTTCAACTTGCTAATCCTATGAACTATATGTGACCTTCTTCTTCAACGGATCTCCTCAGTTCTGATTCGATCTCCTATCTATATATTCGATGTATGTTCGAATACGCAAGCTCCCCAATTTATCTAACCAAGTCGGATAGATAAATTGATAGATAGATATAAATTAGTAACGATCATGATTAATTATTAATACTTCCCGCTTATACTTTTTTATAACTTGGAATTATAGAAATGAAGTTTGTTGATAACTTTTTTTATGCTTAAATGGGAAACTTAAATATTTTACGTAAATAAGATTTGTTTCATGTAGTTCGTGCTGTTGTAACATGACTTCATGTGATAAAAGCACTTTTGATCACAAAGTGGCTTTATTTCAATGTTATAATAATCTCAGCACAGAGTACTAAATAAACCGACCTCAAAAGTACGTGGAATTACGTCTATTTCCTAAGTTTCATTGCAATATCCCCTAGTTCGCCACTATACAGGACTTGGTACTGGAGATAATAAAAATAGGTTCACGACACTACTCAAAGTATATCGAGAGAAAAACGCCTTGAATTGGAGAAATAGCAAAATCATCTAAAATCATCCAAATAGCAGAATTTTAATGCGTGAACAGCCACCCTTTGAGGTGGATAATTTTCTTCAAAATGGAAATACCCCCTTTCCAACAAAAAAAGAATGAAATGAAAATCGGTTCACAAATACCGGAGTTATTGCGTAACATACATACAAAAAAAAAGAAGAAAAAAACAGTCGAATTGAGAACCTCCTCCTTTTTTGAAGTCGGTTAAAAACGATCTAAGCGAACAGATTTTAATATAATTATTTTATGCCAAGTTTCATTGAAATCGGTTACCTAAAAATTCGCAAAACCGTATTCATCCCGTAGTTTGCATTTTAGAGGTGAAATATTTTCTTCATTTAAATGGGACCAATACGGAGGTACCCTCTTTCCAACAAAAGAGAATCAATAAAATCGGTTCACAAATGCTGGAGTATTCGTGTAACATACACACAAAAATACATAGCAGCATAAAAGCTCCTTATGCAAGAGTTTGTCCAGGGAAGTACTGCCAATTTACCTATTTTCCAAAAAAGGCCCACGCCAAGTAGCAAATTTTTTTTTACAACATCAAGTAACGGGACGAGGAAGTCGTGCGCCTGATGGTAAACTTTACGCCTGTCCGTGCCAATCAGAGCTTTAAATCGCAAAGATCTGAGGGGGACTGCCACTGCGCCCATCACCCTGAGACATATGTTGACAATGTCTCAGGTTGAAAATTTCACAATTGCGTGTAAGGACGTAGGTTCACTAAAAAAAAGTAAAAATATACTTGCCCTTCATAACCGCTCACGCGATGCGCTCATCCTACCGCAAAATGGCGGCTATTTGGTTTCGCAAATTAGAAAAGGATTCAGTTTAAATACAAGTTTTTGAAAATAAAAATTATTATTCTGCATTGCTAAATAAATACCCTCCGTACTACAACAAAAACATCTCAAATAAAATGCAAATAATACACCGCAAATCCTGCACGTAAAAAGCACTAATGAAATTTTTGGTGTACTTGGGTAAATATGATAATATTCCGTTTGAGTGGTTCTAATGTTTACCACGAAATTACTCCTTAAAGTATAGTTTATAAACATTTATATTCAGGGTAAACTTAAAAAACGCAACTTACGGTATGTTTTCAATAAATAAACACCGACATCACCAACCCAAACGATAACACACACGATTGTCGTGACGTATTTTTGAAGTTGTTTATTTTTTTTAAATGACAGACCCAGGCATTAAAAACTTTATGGTTTGCTAGAGTAGTTACCGAAATAGCAATTAGTATTAGTTCTTTTACCTGTTATAACTTCGATATCCGATAAATCGGTATAAAATCATCTCTAGGTGTGGTATGCTTCCAGAGACGCATGAATCGCGTGACCGGCTAAATTGCAATCACCGTCACTTATTTTGAATCCAATACAATGCCTTACACAAGCGCACAAATTTACAAAGTTGTCAAGTATACTTGTATTGGCTGTAATTCTGCAACTTTGCAGCCCCTCTGCAGTAGTTCTGGAGTATGCGAATCAGCTGACGAAGATGCAGTGCATACGTGATACCCACAAAGTTGTTGCGGAATCACCACTACACAAAGAGTAAAATATATTACATTCCTCACAATCTTTGCAAAGTTTCTACTTGACTACATAGAAAGAACATTATTCTTTTCTACATAAGTACTAAACTGGTATGACCATACCCTATATAAACAGATTATGATGGCTAAAAGTACCATTTAGCGAGGACATTTCGACGCTAGGATCGTAAAGTATCGGACGGCTCCATCATTGCGGGTATCGGTTAATGTCTGCAATCAGGGACTTAAAGACTTAATTAGCTCTTAGGGCGCTCTGGTTATTTCCATGCAATGACATTCTGAACCTTCGTCCACGTACAGATTTCATCACTATGTTTTTTCCTTTACTGAAAAACTCATAGCAAATTTAAAATTAAATTTCGTACATAAATTCCGAAAGTCTTATGAAAAGTGTCTGGGGATCCAGCATGTTTTCACTAATTCCTGAAAATCATGTGTTTGAAGAATTTTTTTTAACACCAATGACTTTTTTTGGTCAATTTCATTTTCAAATTCAAATTACAAAACTGACCAAGAACATCCATCGGTGTAAAAAAAATTAAAAACTCTGATTTTCAGTAATTGGCATAAACGTGATTGATTCATTCATAGACACTTTTGATGTGTGTAATTATGTACGATTTAAAATAATACTGTAGAGAAAAAAATGAAATATAAAAGGGGTGGATTTTGCGCTAATAAATAAATAAATAAATTGCAGTGCCGCACAGAGCTCTAAAATGTTAAGATCTGAGGGGCATTGCTGCGCCTGTCACCCTAAGACATAAATTGAAAAGTCCCATGTGCCTATAATTTCACCAGCACCCCTACCCTTCAAAACACTTGTGTGTTCCGACACAGAAATGCACATATTACTGCTTGGCGGCCGAAATAGATAAGGTGTGTGTACTTCCCTGGATACATTTTTAATTTTTTTTCACAAGACGCTCTACTACTTATAAATCCGTCGAGAAAATATCGCCGTTTTAAAAATTGTTTGTGTCACTTTCAGAACGCGACTAAATGGATAGAACAAGAAGACGGATGCGGCGTTCTTTGTATATAAGATTGCAGCTTTACTGCGATTACCGACTCGCTTCCTAAATGATGATAAATGTTTTTATAAAAGAACTTTATTCACAGCAGACTATCCCAAGATGTTGTGAATAAATATAACCTTTATTACGTGGAGAAATCTCGGGGAAATTTCTTATCCAGGGAGTTGAGACACTCTTTTGAGATTCTTACTTATTCAAACCCCATAACATCTCAGTAGTTTGCAAAAAAAACCCAATTCATCTATTTGACAGTGTTCTAAGGTCTCCATTGAACACTGTCAAATAGATGAATTGAGTTTTTTGTTTTGTTTGAAAATTGTTAGTATGACTTTACAAATAAACATATTAGAATACAACACACACAAAAATAAAAATAAAAATAATTAATAAACAAAATAAAAAAAACCAACGTAAAATAGAACAAAACAAACAAAAAGCAAAAAAAAACTAAATATAACGACTACAAATGTTGTACTGTCATTTGTATGGTTGTGGCGTACGCAAAAGAAGCTTCAATCAGCACATATTATGAGTCTGCTAATACGGCCTTTTTAACCCTGCAGGTCTCAAACCATGAAATTCCCTGTACTGTGAGTTCCAGAGCAATGGAATTCACTCCAAGCCACTACCCAGAACACCCAGACCAGAACCAATTTAAAAAACTTGAAAGAGCGGTTAGCCCCAGTCTGGCAAACAGTCGCTGGTTTGAATATTTTTTTGGTTGATTTCATTCTCGCCATATTTACAGAGGTAGACATAAAAAAAATTCGTAAATTCCTACTTTTTACTTGATTGCGGTAAACAAATTTGATCCAAGGTCTCTGACTTTCACGGCACTTGAAAACATTTTAAGCAAATGACCTCAAATACGCAGAAAGAAACGCATTTTAGATCTATTTGGTGGTGGGGTGCGGGTAGCGACGGCGGGGATTGTCGTACCGAGCGCGCCATTGGTAGATCAGTCGACCTTGCTTCCCGTACTGTGTCTACGTCACGCTTACATTCCGCATATATTCTATTCTAGACAGTCACGAAATGCCACGTGCTTTGGTATGTAAACAAGAATTAGTAGTGCAAAAAATAGCCGTTACCAGGTTCACCAGAACCTGCACGGTGATCCAACATGTACAAATGCGTGTTTATTCTTATGGCATGATGTGAAACGTTTAGTTTACGCGGAGGATACGAGTGGCAAAGTTTCTGCTTTCAAAATTGTGGAGTCTAATGTTGAAACAAAAGTCACGGGCGAATCTCTGCATAACTGCCACCAGCTGTGGAGCTAAGTACTTCTAGCAATAGATTCATGTAACCTAAAGTTGGTAAGTTACAAAAAACTTTTTTTAGTCAACTTTTCTATTTTGATTGTACATAAATAGTAAATTATAACAATACTAGTACATAATCATAATTAGATAAATAAGCGATCGAGAAAGATTACGCATCGCTCGGTGAAGCGGGTACCGGGGTCACTGCCCTTGCGTGGTGTATATGACTTAAGACAATTTGGCAAAACTTTACTAGATACACAAATATTTTTGGATGATTTAGCATTATTTCTGTTATTATTTCTTAAATACGGCGAGAATGCAAATCAACACTGTATACGCGATTTAGACCCCAAACAAACATTTTTTTACCTATATAATCTCTCTTTTTAATCGCTTCCTCACTGCGGAGGATTGTGTCTCCTCTTCATCCTGCCAACTATTTGCCTCCATCGGTTGCGCTCACTCGCATGGTGTACTGCGGCGCTGACAGGTAGCTCCAGTTGTTCGGAAATCTGTTCCGACCACTCCAATTTCCCTGTCACCATCAAACGCTCCAGGGTATTACGCTGCATGCAAGTTGAAGACAAACGCTGCGCGTTCTTTGTCTTAAGTTTGTCAAGGTAAAGAATGCAGAGCCAAAGTATCAGGAATATATAATTAGAATATAATTTTATTTAAGTTCGCTTACGACAATCAAGTGAAATCACTTGTTTTATCTTCAATTCAAATAATGCGTTTTATAATAATTTTCCAAGTTCATATGGGTTCCAGAGGCCCAATTTATAATATATCGTAAATGTACAATAGAATTTTATTTATGGTTTGATGTAAAATAATTTGGTTTAATTTATATCATCGTCGTTTGTGTCGTATTGTGGATTTGATTCAATTGAATGTTATTACTAATATTACTAAATTCAAATTCAAATTCAAAATAATCTTTATTTCATAGGTAAGCATTATTACACTTGAAATCGTCACAATGGTTAAACTCTACCGCTCATTCGTAAGGCAGACTCCCCTGAGAAGAATGAGCAAGAAACTCTAGGGGTTGCTCTTTGTAAATAATATTTACAATATTTTTTTTTTTATTTGAAACATCAGAGATCGAGACTACCTCCATGAGCTAAACGGGTTACTACCACGGATTTTTGTCATCCAAGTACGCAGAAGTTGTATACTAACCTTTAGTATAAAGTTTTTGTTTCACTATAGTTTTTAAACCTCGTGAAAGGCAAATTTTGTATATCAACCGGAATCTTGTTATAGAAGCGTATACATTGCCCCTTAAATGATTTTTTGACTTTGTGAAGACGACTATCAAGAAAAGCTAGTTTATTTCTATTCCTCGAATTAATGTTATGTCTGTCACTATTTTTCATAAAGAAATTACTATTCCTTTTAACATAAATTACATTTTCATAAATGTACTGTGAGGCTAGTGTAAGAATGTTAATTTCCTTGAACTTATCTCTTAAAGATACTTTGGGGCCCAGAATGTAAATTGACCTATTTATTTTATTACTAACATGCTGTTACTAACATAGGCTATGAGTATATTTGTAAGTAACATCTATGGATATGGTCTGAAATAATGAATTTTAGATTGAGTTTGTATTCGAATTTGAATAACAGTGGGACCTGTATAGAGACCGAACGTTGTTTTGTTTAAAAAAAAACAAATAAACGCGGTTTTCTTAGGTCCAAAAAAATATTTTCATTTTCAAGATGTACCTATGTACATATACTTCTGCCCTTTGTTCTTAGAGGATGCAGCAAAAGTAATCCTTTGCCAATCGGAATAGGTAGAGGGCAGAGGGCAGAGGCAACAGTCTTCCACTAGCTGACACGCATATTCCAAATTTGAGTTCAAATTGAAGAATTCCTATTTTAATTGTTGCGGTCATTGACTTACAAATAAATAGACGACGGGTCTAATACAAAAACCACGAAAAAAATGTCCCAAGTCAACCTATTTAAACGTAGTGACATGTAAAGGAATATGAAAAAGCTAAAACGTTGAATTTAAATTGTAATGTCATCGCAGTACTGTCTAATTTTGCTTGCTTCGCTGTCAGTCGAACAAACGAAGACTAAAGCGTGAATGACGCTCTCTATACGATTTTAACGCCCTATAAGTTCGGACACTTTTTAGCGCGGACCCGACGTCCATATAATTGTAAGTCAATGGTTGCGGTCCTTGAATGTTCTATTTCCTTCTTTTTTTTTGCAATTATTCATCGTTGGTTTGTTATTTATTTAAATATTTTTTTCCATTATTCATAGGAATGAATTATTCAGAAGAATCTTTAATCGCTCCAGGGTTATACAAATAGCATGGTTTATCTAAAATAAGTAATAAATGTATTGTTTGTATAAGTTCCCAACTCGCATTGACGGACTGTGACCCTCTATTTAGAACCCCAGCACTGTGATATAGACTAAGTTATGACGTATTATTTGATTTTTAATTCGGAACTTAATCACATATAAAACATATTTTAATTACCTCGACGTTTCGGACGTATCGCGACGTCCATGGTCTCGCAGGGACTAGACTCCCTTCGAGACCATGAACGTTACAATACGTCTGAAGCGTCGAAGTAATTAAAATATATTTTATCTACACACATATCATAAACTCTCTGTAATGTGTTCAATAACCGCAAATTACGACCAGCATAAAGATAAACTGTTTTGTTAGAACAAATTTCTTATCTGTGAAAATGTTATTGTTGCTTCATAATTATTTCGAATTCGATGCTATTTATTATTACATTCAAATTTCGAACATCTCTGAAAAACAAAACATTTTGATTCGACCTCAATTCTAATATCAGTCGAGATGAAGTTTTATTCGAAATGAAATGTCAATAGCAAACAATTTTGACAAATTTCACACGTTGCTTGATATCGAACGATATGATAGTTGGGGTTTGACTCTAGTTTGTCTATGAATTAAATAAAAACTACGATAGTGTGCGTGAGAAAAGTTTTTATTTGCCGCCATTTCTCCAGTCGTAACATGCGGTTCCTGAACACATAATAGAGAGTTTGTAATACGTGTATAGATAAAGCAGTGTATGTAACTGTACATAATTAGGCATTAAAACACTCGTGTGATGTTAATCCAAATTCGTATTTTAATGCCTATCATTATGTAATAGTCACATAAAATACGATTAAGTCCCGAATTAAAAATCAAATAATGTGTGAAAATCGTGAAAGTTTATCAAAGAAATTAATACATAGCCTCTATTTAGTTGCTTTGTCAGATGCACGAGTCTCCTCTCAGGCGAAGGTGTTGGCCATAGTTCGCCAGACTGGTCCAATGCGGGTTGGGGACTTTGGACGTTTTTCGAGGGTTGTGAACCTTCCTTGACGTGCAGGTTTCTTCACGATGTATCCCACCACATAAAAGCTCATGGTAAACTTCAAATTAAATTTCGCTCGTAAATTTCAAAAAGTCAGTGGTGTTAGCGAGTTTCTACACTGACCCAGCCGGGGATCGAACCCGGGATCTCAGAGTTGGCGATACCATGAAAACCGGTATGTGAGCCACTTAACCCGTAAACCGTCTTATCGAAGTCGAAGCCGAATAATGCCTATTTACTGTTGTCTTGAAGAGGGAATTTCACACCATAGCCGTTCGCCAACTTCCCACAGACCATGGTAAGCTGCATTAATAAAATACAAAACGTCGAAAAGTTTTATACCAAACTTTGACTTTGACAGAACCTACCGTCTCGCAAGCAAAGCCCATGGGATCATCGAAATTTATTTTGAAATTTACCATGAACTCTTCGGTGAAGGAAAATACCCGTTATGCAACCCGCACGTCGAAGAGGGTTCAATGCAGTGTAGTAGAGTAACGGATATTTACCGATTACTGTTCATTATAGTGAGAGACATCGAATATATATATCCAACTAGAAGCAGTAAAATTCGAACAGAAATAGAAATTTCCGTTCGCCAACCGGTAAGTGAGCGGTTTTAACCAAGTTCAAAAAAAGAGGAGGTACGTTCGGCTGTAAGTATGTTTTCCGATTTCTCCGTCAATTGTGAACCGATTTTGAAAATTCTTTTTTGTTTGAAAGGGTGCACTCTCGTGGTGCCTATTGTTAACAAGTCAGGACCTGATGAGGGGATCCCGTGGAAACCGAGGGTAATTCTCAAGTTTTATAGGCATGTCAGTGTATTCACTGATTTTTCCGTCAATTGTGGACCGATTTGAAATATTATGTGCATTGTTAGTTGTCGTTTGGATTAAATCTGTATTTCGTTATTTTTCGCTTTTTAGTGTAGTGACTTTTTGTGGTTTTTGAAGTTGGACTTTTTTTTAAAAAAGTTTGTTACTTATAAACTATACGCATGGGACTTGTCAATTTTTTGTCTGAGGGTGGAGGGCGTCACTGCGCTCTCAACCACGAGTGTCCCTCAGGTCTTTGCGATTTAATGTTTTGAGTATCAATGCAACTGTTATAAGCAGGTGTGTTGCTTACCACCAGGTGCACGACTCGTTTGTCCCGTTACTTGATATCATATAAAAAGATTGATCTGTATAAAAATGTAACTATTTTTATGGGGTGGGGGTCTTGACTTGAAATCGAAAGGAGGAGGAGGTTTTCAATTCGACTATGTTTTTTGATTTTTTTTCTATGTATGTTACGGCATTTTGTGAACCGATTACGATGATTCTTTTTTATTGGAAAGAGGGTACCTTAGTATTAGTCCCATTTAAATTTAAAGAAAATGTTCCACGTCTAAGGATGGCAAACTAGGAGATGAGTCCGGTTTCACGCACTTTCCGGTTACCGACTTTTTAGTTTCAGTTTGTATGTACATATAAGCAAAGTTTGAAGTCAAGGTCGAAGTCAAATAATCACTTATTCCATAGGTAAAATATTTACATTTGAAAACGTCATTTTTTAAGCTACTGCTCGTTCACTACGGTGACTTCCCTGCGAACAACGAACAAGAAACTCTAGGGATTGCTCTTTTCTAAGAAACTTAAATGCTATAGAACACATTTTGAATCATATTTGTGTGGAATCTAGACCCACGTTGTCTTTCAATACATCTTTATCTAAAACGTAATCTACAATTTTGTAATATGACTTTTCGATTAAAATACTTTTTAATACAGTTGCTCAAAACATGGTATTTTTCGCACTACAAATCGTGCGTAAAGTTGGATTTCTCGCACTAGTGCTTTTTACTTTCCAGTTTTTTTTAAATTTACTGTTGTTTTAAGTCTTAAACATAGAACTAAAGAGATTGTATATTTATTTGATATTTATGTGCTTTGTGACGTAAGTCAGTCGTCATTACTATACTATATCTATGGAGAGACCGCATTTTTACACCTATGAAGTAAATGCTCCTTAGTAGCGATTATGTAGAAAATAAAGTAATATAAAATTATAAATAGTAATTTTAATGTGGCTGAATACTGGCAACAGTTGCCATATGGAAAAAAGTCGGTCAAAAAAAGTACAAATTTTTTTCATAGTTTACATTCCCGCCTTTTTCATTAACTTTTTTACGATTTGATTTTGTTATTGACAAAGGAATAAAATGAGGTTTTTTTTTAAATACTGTTTTATTTTACTTTCAATGTAGATTTTTCGCAAATGTATTAAAAAACGTTGTTTGATACACATGCGGATTTGTCATTTTCACTTGTCTCGAGTCTTGACCCTCGCCTCTGGCTCGGGCCAAGATGCCTCGAGACTCGTGAATAATGACTAACTTTCCGCACAAAAATAACTATTTCAAGTTAATATAATTTTAATATATGCTCCGGAATTTTATTGTAAAAACACTTCCCCATAAAATAATCGTTTACCTTAGTTAAACGAAGAAACTCCCGCACACGTCTAGGTTCTCTCGCGCCATTCGTCTTTCTTTCCTATCTCACATACTTTCTCGCTTGCACCCATAGTGTTGTCATTCTACAATTATATATAATGTAAAATACATTTTGATTAAAACACTCAATTGATATTTACAACTGATACAATGTTTACATTTTTAAGAACCACTCACAATCCGGAAATTTTGTTATTCATAATGTACACTTTATTCAAGTTTTTAATAGATATTTAAAACATTGTTATCAATAAATTCTTCGATATAATAGTTTTGATTAAATCTGAGTACTATAGAATACAATTGCGTGTTATACCGTCGATTTGCAATTGATAATAATTTAGTTCTTCGATCTTCTACGCTGTGTTTCACTTCTAAATATTTCCTTTAGTTAAGGATGTGTATAATTATATAACTGGTATTGTTCACGTGACTTCAACAGACAGCCTGACCAGACATAAATTACCACGTGACGATAATAGACTACTCAGCAGTGCACTAACCGAATAGCAATGTGCAAGACCAGCCTGCTGAGTAGATGTTTCCATTGTTTTGAATGTAAATAGAATTTGTATTAATAGTCTAGTTTTTAGAAATAAAGATCTCTTTGAATCCAGATATCAACTCTGTCTCATTGACGACGCCGGAACTCTCCTGACTACAGCATCCTCTCACTGCGGCCAAGACCCCTTTAGCCGTCAGCTTATCTGATCAGTCTTGTAAGGCTGTGACAGTGAGAAAATTCTGCAGACTGGCAGTGAGAAAATCTCTCCTTACACCCCTTATCCTTCCCACTTTCCGTCTGTTACCTTAGCTGCTCACGCGATACATGCAGCCGTGGACGCATGCCGCCACAAAGCGTTGCGCAATTCATGCGTCTCTGGAAGCATACTACACTCAAAGGTGCCGGTGATGATTTTATACCGATTTATCGGATATCGAAGTTATAACAGGTAAAATAACTAATATTAATTGCTATTTCGGTAAATACTCTAGCAAGCCATAAAACTTTTAATGCCTGGGTCTGTCATTTAAAAAAAATAAACAACTTCAAAAATACGGCACGACAATCGTGTGAGTGTTATTGTTTGGGCTGGAGATTTCGGTGTTTATTTATTGAAAACATACCGTAAGTAGCGTTTTTTAAGTTAAATGTTTATAAACTATACTTTAAGAAGTAATTTCATGGTAAACGTTAGAACCACTCAAACGGAATATTATCATATTTATCCAAGTACACCAAAAATTTCATTAGTGTTTTTTAAGTACAAGATTTGCGGTGTATTACTGCATTTTATTTGAGATGTTTTTGTTGGTAGTACGAAAGGCATTTATTTAGCAATGCAGAATAATAATTTTTATTTATAAAAACTTGTATTTAAACTGAATGCTTTTCTAATTTGCGAAACCAGATAGCCGCCATTTTGCGGTAGGTTTATCTTATTCTTTAAGGGCCGTGTAGGTTGGGGTAGCGCATCGCGTGAGCGGCTAAGTCGCATGGTAACAAGCTTCCTCTACCTATCTATATACGTATATATAGTAGTGTATGGTTAGGGCTAGGCTATTAAGAAGGAACGTAGGATTGTTTGTAATAGGTTACGGCTTTCCATTACCATTTCATGTATGGCTAGCTGGCTTTAATTACACATACAAGACGATACTCAACAGTAACACTCATATCTCACCCAACAAATACTACACAAAGACAGAGATAAAGTTAATTGGCTCTACAGGTATAAAAGAGGCTCAGATGTTAAGAGGAGTCACTGGACTTTGTTCCTTCCATTCTCAAGGGTTTACCCATAAAACCAACAAAAGTAATTTGGAAAAATATTAGTGACACATTTAACTTCTGCGCAGCTGCGGATTGGCGGTCAGAATGACTCATTGGCGGTGAATTAATTACATAGAATTGCGTAGTAAGCGATTTTTAAATTTCAGTAGTAACTTTCTCGCAATGACAGTTTTTTCTTTATTTTCTATATATTTATATGTATTTTCTATAAGTAAGCACTTGCAGTGTGGGAATAGCCAAACAAGAAATGAGGTCAGAGAACGCCTCCCAATCTTTTCCCAAAAAATACCTTCTATGGTTTGATGGGCTTAAACAGGTATAATAATAATAACAGTAATTTTTAGGTCTCGCATCTGGGAGATGCGAGAGTCTATAATCGCAGTATAGAGTACTAAAAAAGACCGATCTCAAAAGTACCTGGAATTACACCTATTTGCCAAGTTTTATTGAAATATCCCCTAGTTCGCCATTACACAGGAGATAATAAAAGTCGGTTCTCTCTACTCAAAGTATATTGAGAGAGAAAAACGCCTTGAATTGGAGAATAGCAAAACCAACCATTAAAATAATTGCTCTTTAAGTAAAATTTAGGCGCTATTTAGAAAAATGAATGTTCATGCGTGATCAGCCCCCTTAGAGATGGATGATTTTCTTCAAAATGAAATGGAACCACTATGGAGGTACCCTCTTTCCAACAAAAAAGAATCATGAAAATCGATTCACAAACACCGGAGTTATCGCGTAACATACATACAAAAAAAACATACAGTCAAATTGAGTACCTCCTCCTCTTTTTGAAGTCGGTTAAAAATGGATACATAAAATAATAATAATAATACTTTATTCCAGAAAAAGTTTACCTAATTTGTTAGTAAGACTTAGCAACTAAGTTACAAATTTAAATTTCATTACATTAAAATTACATTACAAATATTACATAAATTACCTAATTTAAATTACACCTATGACCCTTTGTATCAGGTGGAAGGGATATATCGAACCGATTCTCGAACGTTATCAATATGCTGTTCCGGCTACCACGCACACGGTGAAGAAAGGAAGAAAATTAATATACTTAGTAATAATAAATTAATAATATCAAATAATTTGGTTCGTGGAATATAATGCCCCCTCTACACGATGGTCCATCGTTATGGTCCATCTTGATGGCCCATCGTGTAGAGGACGTAGTGGCGTAGTGGCAGCCACGATGGCCAGTGATGGGGCGTGAGTGCTTCGTTGTCGGTTTTCCGGGCGCACATCAAAGGATAGTGGCACGTAAATTGGCATGCCCTAAAAACGATGACCCATTATTCAGTTTTTTAGTAAAAAAACTTACAGACTTTTTTTTAATAACTTGGCTCTGGTGCACACTTATATAATATTTGTATGTAGTAAATAAATAAATTGCCGCCGCCGCAATTGACTCCACATGTATGAACACAGCCGTCGTGTGGATGACGTCCCGAGAAGAGGCCACTACGTGCCATCAAGATGGCCATCGTGTAGAGGAGGTTTCAACCTGTTTCCTGAAAAGTTATCATTTTTCAGATGTGCCTTTATTACACCTACGGTGTGCTATGAACATCACATACGCAGAATTGATTTGATTATGAAGGATGTTTTGAGGACCCAAATTGAGCAACAGTAACTACATCAAAGTGACCCTTCTCGGAAATGTGAATCTAACTTAAACGTGCCTATGGTTATTATGTGTTAATACGGGATTTCCTACCTAGTGAGGGACAGACCTCCCAACTACAGGTCGATAAAAAATACGTGATCATGTAATGGGTATTTGAAGGCGTTCGTACAAAGTAAACAGTTACACCCAGAAACTGAATTTGTGTTTGAAAACTAAATTTCAGCATTATAAACAAATATTGCACCCTTTGTACTCGTATAGTAAAGCTCCATCTGCAAAATGACTACTTTTTTCTATAATACTAAGTGACAAACAAGTCGTGCGCCTGGTGAAACTAATCGTACATCTGTCCTTAACAGTTGCACCGCCACTTAGAGGTTTAAATCACAAAGATCTGAGGGGCAATGCCACTGAGCCCGACACCTTGAGACATAAGTCGACAAGTCCCATGTGCCTGTAATTTCACCAACACCCTTACCCTTCGAAACCGGAACGCAGCAATGCTCACACAGGCGTGTCGTCACTTGGTACTATAAAGCATTTTGACGTATGATCACATGTGATTTTATTGTGTCATGGATAGGATTTGTTGCTACACAAAATTTATGAAAAGATTTTTTGATGATTGATCCTTTCAAACTCCAGAATTTGAGCACATTTTTTTATTAGAAAAATAAGTGCGCATTTGATTTCCCTTGATCGAAAATGATAATGTAATTAGCGGTGGTTACGAAAAAAAAAGAAAATACCGTTAAAAAAACAAGTCTAGTCCAAAACAAACATGATTCCGACTGACTCACATTAGAAGTGAAGAACCCAAAACGTTGTTTCTTTTTAAATAACCAACGCTTTAATTTAGATCCGTAAATATGGATTCACACAAACATCACGCCTGTCTCAAGGACCTGCTACGCTCCCGAGAAACCTCCTTCGCCTCCTACACTCTCATCAGTCTGTTCGTAGATGTCTCTTTATTCTTGGTACTGTTAATCCAGTCTTTCTTAAAGACATTCCTAATACATGATCAAGATATGAACGCCTCTAGACCTACCTTTCTCCACGCCTCTATCGACATTTAGATAGATTCGTTATGACCGACTATGGAACCTGGCCCTGTACTCTCGTTCTACGTCAGAAATCTGCCCGAAACAATTACTATCGAATAAGTAATACTACTCGACAAAATTAAAAGACAACAACAACAAGACAAACAAATATGAAGCTTCATTCGCCTCGTGCATCTCATAGTGCGACATCCGTCTGAAACAGTAACGTTATTATGTCAATTATGGTCGGAGAACGATGCTAGATCCCCTGTGGTGTGATTCACGTAATCAAACCGTTACGATATCGTAGCGATTTACTCGTTGAACTTCTTTTTCGTATTCACGTGTGACACTGAACGTCAACGAGTACAATTTTAAAGTCGTTCGATCGAAATGTCGTTAAAGCGTATTCTGGTATATGAATCGAACTTAAATCGATTCTACACGACAAGTCATACGTATTCTGCTAAAATTTTGACAGTTCTTTCAATAGACTTTCGACGACTAAAAGTCAAATTTCACAACCCAAGATGTCGTTCATTAGTCGCTACGTTTCGATTCTACTCATATCAATGTTCGTTCAAGTAATACGTGAATACCCATTTTGGATAGGACTTCGATCGAACGACTACGTAACTTCAACGATATTTTAATAGCTTGAACTTACATGAGTCGCACTACTGGAAAGAGCCCGAAACATTTGGTTTGTTTTGAAAAAAAAATGATTCATTTATCAATCCGATATAATTATTCGAATTTATAAAATTGGACATGCGAGTAAAAACGACATTAAAAATACTCGTAGAACTAAAAATCTATGATCATAAATATCGCAATATACATTAAAGAACAACACAATACAATCGATAAAATCTAAAGAAACCTGCATCCTTGGATTGCATGTCAAAAGCCATTCTTGATAAGTTAATTTGAATAATCGTTTAATCTCTTACTTTATGGTTACCATAGACGAAATTATTCAGAATGACGAGCGAAAATCGGGGTTAACCTTTTAAGGAACGACCATTGTATTATTGTCATTTAGCGTGTACAGTAAAATTTTGGTATACGGAATATAAATCAATCACTTTTCGTAACAATGACTGACTAAAAATAGTACCAGATCTCCCAGATCGGAACCAATTCAGCAAAGTTCCTTTCCAAATTAGTCTTATCGGGAATATAACTGTTGGGCCACCGAAGGCGGCAAATTAAAATAACAATAGCATCAAATTATAACCAATTGATTTATTATATAACGTTGTTGTTGAGAACACCGCACCGTAAACAACAACAACAACAACAACAACAATAATAATAATAGCACACCCACTCATGGCCCCTCACTAGGAACACACACATAGTCAAACAAAAATTACACCCAAACTCACGCGAGAAATAAATAGGCCATACAAATTTTTCTCCCGGCCCGGGAATCGAGTCTGGGACCTCCGCGTGGCATGGTAACCGTTCGGCCACGGAGGCAGTTTTACAACACGTAGCAATTGTCACGTAGCAAATCTTCTCTGTATTCTGTCCCAAATAAACCTTTAAAGGCTGATCTCTACGTTACTATCAACAACTTGCAAAACTTTGGTTGAAGAAGAAGTTAGGCCTGGGGGCTGATTCACGTAATCAAATCGTTACGATATCGTAGCGATTTACTCGTTGAACTGCTTCTTCGTATTCACGTGTGACAGTGAACGTCACCGAGTCCAATTTTAAAGTCGTTCGATCCAAATGTCGTTAAAACGTATTCTGTTATATGAATCGAACTTAAAACGACTCTAAACGACAAGT
Source organism: Hyposmocoma kahamanoa (assembly GCF_003589595.1). Lineage (NCBI taxonomy): Eukaryota > Metazoa > Arthropoda > Insecta > Lepidoptera > Cosmopterigidae > Hyposmocoma > Hyposmocoma kahamanoa. The sequence continues at coordinate 9,608,472 of NW_020654972.1, read as the reverse complement.
CATACGTATTCTGCTAAAATTTTGACAGTTCTTTCGATAGACTTTCGACGACTAAATGTCAAATTTCACAATCCAAGATGTCGTTCATTAGTTGTTACGTTTCGATTCTACTCATATCAACGTTCGTTCAAGTGATACGAGAATACCCATTTTGGATAGGACTTACTACGTAACTTCAACGACATTTTGACAGCTTGAACGTACGTGAATCGCACTACTGACCTTGGGACATATAATGAGCATGAAACGATGGTTTCTTTAAGAACATTAATAAGAAGAATAAGTTTCATTTACAAATAAATACGTGAATATGCTTCACGAACTTTTCTGTCAGGGTAGGCAGTGACACCCTTCCACTTGCAATAATCCTGACTCGTAATAATAATGTCAATAATACTGAAAATAATGTCCCATACTACCTGGTCTTAAAGTAGGGCATTTAATAGCCAATAGCTCCAAAATAGCTGAGTATCAGCTAAGACTTATTGTTACAGTATTTATATAATCATTTTTAATCGCTAATCTTCGAGATAATTATCTTTTCATGTAATTTTATCAGTACCCAAAATTTATTTTTAAACCGGGTCATTGATAAAAATTGATTGATTTTTTAAAGACCCATTTATTGTTCATTGTTCTTATCTGCGGTTATTCTCGACGTTTAATCATTGAAACCGATAAATAAAACTATATACACTTAGTTAAATAGATATCGAACAGAACCAATTACAAAACAAAGCACTTCTTGTAAATGCTAATACTCGCTGAAATTGCCACTAAAAGATTACTACTTTCATAGCGCTAAGATTGAGAATCGATTAACAAAAGTTTTGTAATAAAATTGTACTATAGCATAACAAATTTTATGTCAATTGTGTAAGGTGCGAATTAGATACGGTAGCTGCTGAAATTCCCGAATTGATGAAATGATCTTTGAAGAAAATTTGTGGAATGTTGGGTGACAGAGTGAAAAATTGCATTGAGATGCAGAAAATAGACGCTCTGGAAATGTCTTGCCGGAGAAGAATGCTTCGGGTATCGTGAACAGAGTTTCGTTTAAATATCTTCATTCTCCAAGGACAAAATCACACAGCATCTGTCTGATGCGGTGCAAACACACATCTTGAAGTTCTGCGGATACGTTTCTAGACGGAGCTTTGACTCCATGAAGCGTTTTGTCGTGCAGAGCAGCGTAAAGGGCACTAGACCGCACGGAAGGTCACCCATGCGATGAACAGACCAAATAAAGTCTGCAGTGGGCGGTTCATTGGCATGAAATCGCGAGTGAGTCTACTAACAGAGAGATATGGCGAGATATCGCGAAGCAAGCCACATCAACCCCTAACAAACATACTCCATGATGACCACGAGCGCTCTGTCAAGAGTGTAACGAAAAAAATTAGCAAAGAAATACAGTAAGTAATACGTGAAAGACGTGGCTTGAAAGAGGATATAGTGTCTGGAATAGAGAAAAGAATGTTGAGGTGGTTTCTGTATGTAGAGCGGATGGATGTAAGAAGAATTACCAAACGAATTTGTAATGCGAATTATTATTATTTATTATTATTGTTATATTATATTATAATGCGAATGTAGATGGAAGGGTTTCAAGAGAGAACGTGTCAGAAGAACTTACATTGACCAGATCTGTGATGTTCTGAAAAAGGCCGGGATTCGAAGTGACAAGAATAAAGGAAGTTAGTTGATGAGGAGAAAAGGGTGGTTGCTGCATGTGACGCTAGAAAGTTGTGTCAGGATAGAGTGAGATGGCGTTCCGTGGTGTCTGCGATACCTCTCCTGTGGGGAATGTATGCATGTATGTACAAAAATTCGCTACCGGTCCGCAGCAATGTAAATTGAGTCTTATAGCAGAAGAAGACGCATATAACTTGGTATTAGAATGTATTCAATACGAGCAACAGAAGGCAGCGTTGATGAATGCCCTGCTGATTGACCGAGAAACCGTATGTGCTTTAAATTATATTCATTTCACATTTTTTGCTTAAAATAACATTGCGAAGGTCATGCTAAGAGAAATTACATTTTCAAAAATTATAACATTCATTTTTTATTAGAGGTCGATGTTTTTGAAACATTCACGATGGACATGTATACACTTTTACATTCATCTAAATCACTTAGAAAATACCGATGACCACTCTTTTTTACACAGCTCAGAAATATAAAATTTATAAGAAGCCCAGGGCGTGTACTCCGACACAATTACTGTCAAATAAGTAGTACTCGAACAAGTTAAAAGATGAAATGCGAATGAAGCTTTAGATTTGACATTGGCTTTTGATTCGGTCGAGTGTTACTTATTGGACAGTAATTGTTTCGGACTAGCCCTACTGGGCGGTTGCCCCAAACGTACGGACAAAAAGGCAATATCACCGTAGACTTGTAAGTTATACACCTGTGACCTGTGACTTGTAAGTTATGACCTGTGCGCTGTCTGACCGTTAACACGCATATCATAGCGGTCGATCAACCACTACGTTGTGCCGCGAAATGCTCCGTGTAGTTTTAGAAGCCAGGGAGAGGAAGCAGCAGGTGGCTATTCTCTCTGTGAACTCTCGAAGGCATTCGACGTGGCCGATCACAAGCACATTTCAGCGAAAATGACGCATTACGGGACTATGTCTATAGTTTAGGACATTGGAACTGTCATATACATTGTATACTGCCCTTATTATCAAAAGTAAATCGAAATTGAGTTATTAACATATTTTATCTAAGATCAGCGAATCTAATTGTTTTTTTTAATATCTAATTTAGTTTCAGTTATATAGTTAAGCAAAATCAGCGTTATTGACATTTTTTAAGTGACAATAAAACTTTAAGTGCCAATGTCTCGAAAGTTATCGAAATGAACAAGGAACGCAGTATAAAAGATTCAAAATAAAAAAGAATTAAAAGAAAAAAGATTGCTGTTTAGCAATAAACCTGTTTCTGCGTTATTGGTTCATAACACGACGAGTATTTGTAATTTGACATTGTTAAAGAATCGTGACCAAATATATTTTATTTTGTTGGAAAATTACTTGGAAATTGGTTCATTATGAATTATGTATTATTGAAATAGAATAAAACATGGTAATAACAAAACGCTGACAGGCGGCCGCCATTACAAAAGACATCTCTGACGAAAAAGGACGTGGTTTTATTTTGCTTAAATTTATCGTATAGTCTCATTTCCATATCTTCTATTGTATGTTTTTTAAAATGATATATTGAAAATAACGTACATTTAAAACTCAGATTACGTACAAGTAGACAAATTCATCTAAATAAGGTGGAAGGATAGTAATTTTTGATGCTTTTTGTATTGTTCTTGCGTCTGACAGTAAGCTACACGCCTGTCCGTAACGGTTGCAGTGTCAAATATCTGAGGGGCACTGCCATTGTGCCCATCACTCCGACACATAAGTTCACAAGTCCCATTTCACCAGCACCCTTCAAAACCGGAACACAGTAATGCTGACATTACTGTATTACTGTTTTAATAGTGTATGCAGTTATCATCGACTTACGAAGCATACTATTGTGGTATTTTGCCATTCGGAAAGAAAATCTTCATAAATGCTTTTTCGAATCAGTTTTTAAACGCCTGTACTGACACACTGCTGGTCAAATGAGTCTCTTTCTTATTCCTTTTGGTTGGCGGCCCACTTTGGCGGGACGATCTCGATCAATTTGAAAAATAGTGGTCGGAAATCACCAAAGACAGTGAGCGGTGAAGGATTTTGGGGGAGATTTTAACTAATTAGGTATTCAATTTGTCTATCCACCGTGTCATTGACTGCCCCCTGTTGTACTTAATATCCAAGATAAGCAAACGTCAACAATAATTATTGTTTTTTGTTTAACGTAGGTGTCACCAATAATTTATATATTTCTTATATTATACTTACTACATTTACTAACGTTAATATCATAATTGAAGTAAAATTAACTGGAACACTATTGGTGTTACATTTTATATTAACCTACTCGTATTGTTTGTAGAGGATAGTTGATTGTAGAAGAGCGGAACTCCGAGCATAAATATTTGAAAACTTAAAAACCCTGAATCTGATTTTATACAAAAGCCAAAAGTTGAAACACATATCTTTCGTATTCTGTTTTGCCAATAAATTCAAAACATTCGAATCGATAAGAAAGAGAAGTGCTTCGTTAATAGTAATATGAAGAATCTCAACGTCTTCAAATAGAAATCTATTTGCTTTACTGCTGAGCACTTCAATTTGCTTTAATTAAATATTAAATTGAGCTTTTACGTGCCCAACGAAAGGTTGTCAAAGGAGAGGACTGCTTAGTTATGTTCTTTATGTACCGAGCGACAGAACCTGGAAGTATTTAAGGTCAGAGTAAACAGACGTTTTCAGACGCGTACCATTCTCGTCTTTCTTTTCACTAACAATCAGATTAGATTGTGGGGAAGTGAGACTAACTCTAATTTAAAAGATTTTCAGATGGCACGTCAGTACTCGTAAAATGGTAATTGTCGGCGACTAATTCCAGCACATGTACCGTTCTTCTGTTTAAACACGCAGTTTGATTGTACTGGACCATCCTTCGAAGATATTAAGCTAGTTCGTCCGCCTTCTTTTTTTATAATACTTAGCTTACCAGTCCTTGTTGACTCATTAGCTGGCTGGCTGCTATAACTACTACTAGAGCTACACCTTGTGGTAGGTGCACTTGGTTGAGTTTTACACTCAGCCACTTTGACCTCTATTTAAGGACAAGGTAGTGAATTTCAGCATCTATTTTCGATTTCTTCTGTCAGCAGCAGGCGCATAGGGTTTTTTGCGGAAAGCAAGTTCTTTCAATACCTCAGTCATCATTATTGTCCCACCTGAAGCATAACAGAGCGTATAGATTTATCAACCTGCAGTTCTTTTGTATCAGACCAGGCATTGACAACTTTTTAGCCTTCTTGAGTTGTGAGGATTGTGAGAGTCATTTTGTTTCTGTCATATACTCTTTGTTGGAATATGCTCTGTCATAAGTTTGTGTCATTCTTGACTAGTTTTCACTATATTGACGGAACATAATCGCGCAAAGTACCTATTTTGTATTCTTCTATCTATTAATATTGTCTTGAACCTGTGTGGTACACCTTAATTGGTGATGATGCTGAAAATACACACATGCTGCTGAACTGGCAGCACAGTAACCTGACTGTTGCTTACTAAGGTGGTAGTGGACGATTGATGTCTTCCTAATTATAATGGTTTTTTATTTTATTTTACACCTAAGATTTGCCAGGAGGTCCAGCTGAGCTAAGTTTTCAGTTTTTTTAAATATAATGTGCGACGTGTAAACGAGCAGATAAGCCTCTGGATGGGAGGTGGTCACTCGTGGACTTTTGCAACGTCAGAGTAGGTACTTATGCGCTACCGGCTTTTGACAGCCTAGATGATTCGCTTTTCGAAGAACCCCTTTGAAAACGGCAAAGGAAATACTTAAAGAGGTACACTGTTCAACATCTTGCAAGTTCGAGAAAGGAACGATTGGGATGCTCGCGTGGTCTTCGGGCATCAAGGATGGCTCAAGTCCTTTTGCCAGTGCCAACGAGATTAGATTAGAGATGTAGAAGGCATTTATGCATTATAATATTATGATAAAAAACTACATGATAATCAACTGTAGAGCATTTGCGCTCTACGTCTGATTCGTACCAATTCCGAATCCGAGAGAATTGACGGTCCGAAATGTCACAAGTGTCATTTTATCTCTAGGTGTACAAGCGATCGTGTTTTCTCGGATTCTAATCGGACTTACTCACTAATCACTACTTTTAATAGATAAATTTCTATTCTTCTCAACATAAGTTGCATTTTCGCAAATATACTGTGACGTCAATGTAAGCAATTTCGATTTGTTAAACTTATCTGTCTGTGACACTCACGGGCTCAGTTTGTAAATTTCCCTAATGCCACGCTTCTGCAGGACAAACTATTTATTAATGTCGTCGGCTTTTCGCCACAGCAAAATGTCGTTAAACTGCGGAAGTAGCCAATTTAAGTCAATCTATCTGTTTCAATGTAGAGCCAAGCCGCCGTTTCGACAGCTTAGTTAATTATGGACTCCAGTGTATTTTAGCATATAAAGCTGTTCCTAAAAATACAACTGTATTTAAAAATATTAATGTTTAATGAATAAGATGTCTTGCTACCTTCATATTCATTTGTTTTTAATGAAATTACTATACTGGTTTGTTATAATTATTAATAAGAAATATCGAACACAAAGAAAAACTCCTTCTATCAGACAAAACTCAAACTTGAGTCTCTGTCACTAAACTCTGGCCTCCGGGGCCGAGTGGTTACCATTCTGGCATATTTGTATGACTTATGCTAAGTCTTCACTTGGGATAAAATCTCGAGATTGGTCTCAGGGTGTTGTCCATTTGAAATCACTTGCGGTCTCGAGATAGGTATGGGAGACTCAAAAGCGACTTGAGTCTCGAGACCAAGACAATTCCGTGTCCACTAGAGAGTCAATACGCAGTCTACTGTGTGACTTCATTGCACGTACATGCGTTTTTATTTTTCAAAATGGATTCACGTCAAGATTGTGCAAAAATGGAAGATAAAAAAAAAGTACTATTAGGTAACAAGGAAATGGGTGGATCGTCGAATTGACTTGGGAGCTGGTTCAACTCTCGTAAATGGACTGCGGTTGAAGGATGCACAGTAGCTTAAAAATTTTATTCGGATATCTGCAGTGGAGTCTGAACTGTTTTTAAACTTAGTAAAAATTGTGAAGCTAGATAACACAAGAAAATAATCTACTAATTTTGAGAAAAGTAAATAACACGCTGTTTGAAAGAGTCTTCTGGCATTGAAGGAAGACTGGAGACTAAATCTCGAGTGCAGGAATGAACGTGTCCACTTGCGACACTTGTGGTCTCAGCGACCAGTTACGACTTGCCTCCGAGAATACTCTCAGACGCATATACATATGGGAGTCTAGTCTCAAGACTGCTTTCAAGACTATTTTGTCTCAAGTGGGCACTTACCAACATTTATTTCTCTCGTGAGTTTGTGTGTAATTTGTGGTTGTATATGTGTGTGTCCATGGCAACCGCGACACAAGGGGCTGTAATTTGTAAATGTAAATGGCAGAAACTCGTGTCCGTCGAGTCACCGCTGCGGAATCTCATGATTAAGGACCACGGACTACTTTAAAATCTGTCGAGCAAAAATTCGACTTAAATAAGTCGTACTTGAAATACGTCGGATTTAAATTTGCCTGACGTGTCGTGTCGTGACGCTTGGCATCCTGAACAAGGTGCACCGATTTTTTACTCCAGAGCTGCGATACCTGTTGTATAAAGCTCAGGTCCGAAGCAGCATGCAGTACTGTTCGCACCTTTGGGACGGCTCTGCCAAGTACTTGCTCGATGCCCTAGATGGACTGCAGCGCTACGCCTTCCGTGTTGTCAACGATCCTCATGTAACTGAGCATGCGGAGTCGTTACAGCTTCGCAGTGATATAGCGTCTCTTAGCGTATTCTATCGCCTGTACCACGGTGAGTGCTCTGAAGAGTTATTCAACCTTATCCCTTCCTCTCCTTTCCATCAGCGGACCACCCGTGCCGGACTGCGTTGCCACAGATGGACGGTCAGTTCAATACCGTCCCGCACTAAAAAGTTTGGCAATTCGTTTTTATGCCGAACCATCAAATTGTGGAACCAACTCCCGGCGCATGTATTCCCTCCCCTCTATAACATCGGGTCCTTCAAACGTAGTGTGAAGAAGCATTTGGCCAGACCGGCAAAATGATAGTGACGGAGTGAAGATATTTGTGTTTTCCATCCGTTACTCTCATCCATTTCCATCAGGCGCGGTGCAGTCATTTTGCCAAGTCACAATAAAAAAA
>NW_020654972.1:9508893-9550578 GCF_003589595.1 Hyposmocoma kahamanoa | reverse complement strand
GGAGTTATCTACTAACTATGAACAACGAGGAAAAATATTCACTCTTTGTAAATAAACTTGAAAGTATACCTAATTAATAAATGCTACTAAATTTCAAGTGAATAGAAACTACACATCAACATCTCACAAACACAGTTGAACATGCAAATACTTGCTATTGCTTGCGATTGTTAATGAGAAATAAAAAGGATTTTACAGGTACATTATAAAAATAATTTAACTTGAACATAACTTCAACATAAATAATTAAATTTATAAATAAATAAAATATTAATTGTTCCTATAGACATTTTCGCCTAACGTGATTTAATTCTCTGTGAATTTGACCGCCTACAAGAGAGGCCATACCTAGTATATGAATCATTATAACTTTTTATAAAAAAAACCGACCTAAAAAGTTCGTGGAATTGTATCTATTTGCAAAGTTTTATTGAAATTGGTTACCGGAAATAGCGCGAAAACGGATTCATTCCCTAATTTGCCAACCTTAAAGGTGGAACATCTTCTTCAAATTGAACCAATACTGAGGTACCCGCTTTCCAACAAAAAAAGATTCATTAAAATCGGTTCTCAAATGCCGAAGCAATCCCATAAAATACACACAAAAAATTACAATAGAATTGTGAACCACCTCTATCAGTTTTATTATTTATATCACGACAGGAGCACTTACCAATCATGGCGCCTGATTTATTTTCTTGTACTGCTTTGGTAATGACAAAAACGGAATATGAAATAACTAATGACAATAGTTGAATGCATTAGTTCTTATATTTATTTTTTATCTTTAAGATCGTTATCTTTTTTAATTTTTATCAGTACTCAACATTTTTTTTAACGTTAAATGGAATACTTCTATGAAATCGAGATAATTGTAATCTTCATAAATGCTTCCGACAACTCTTCATTATAATAAGTAAATGAAAAATAATTTGAGAACAAAGGATGTGTGTATACTCGTACAGTGTGTTTTTTTTACTAGGACTGTATGGAGAACTTCCTATGGAAGAAGAATTCCCTATGAATTCCCTAAGAATTCCCTATGGTTACGGTAACCATAGGGAATTAGAAAACTATCTTAGAAACCATTAAGTCTGTTTTTGTGAAAACAATTTGGCATAGTCAATTTTTTGGTCAAGCCTGAGTTGTCCATGAAATGGATTGTTTTTTTTAGTGCTGATCGACTCAGTTTCATGAAAAGATTTCATTGTATTTATACATTTCATTGTATAGGAAGAAAAAATCGGGTCAGCGGAAGTTGGTCATATATTAAAATATTTTATTATGCAGAGTTAATAAAATTGACCATTTTTTTTAATACGCACACATCGCGCATTCGCACAGGCCGACGCCGACATCAGCTGTTTGCCCTCATGCCGTGGTCTTGTGTTGCTAAATTCTCTGGTTGCTGAAGTCTACCATGATGACATCTTTTACGACAGTATTACTTACTTCGGTGGCGCAGTGACCCAAAGTGGATCTTGGTCTCCGACAACAAATTCTACCACGCCTCCCGCCTGCCTGCTTCTTCCAGCCACTAGCACCTATGTCCTTGAGATCTTTCTGAACTTCATAGCTCCAACGGTACCTGAGACGTCCGACCTGTCGGCGTCTTTTCGGTTGTCCCAAATAAGCCATCTTCACGGCACGATCTTCTCCCATTCTCTACACGTGTCCGAGCCAGTATTACCAAACTAATTGGTAAAGCAAACCCAGCGTATCACATAATGTAGGTAGAGTGTAAGTAATTAGCATTTAAGATACATACAGATCGGGCAAATGCGCCGCGCGCCACATAACTCTGATTCTCTATTATCCGAGACCTCGACTGCATGAAGTTGATAACGACTTCACGCATTAACCTCAATATGCTAGCAGAAAGAATCTTCGAAATCGGTTCAGAAATGTTGGAAAGATCAAATCGAATTTCGAATATCCTCCTTTATTGAAGTCGGTTAAACAAACTTGAAAAGTCGTCAAAATGTGAAACGCTCAACGAGGTTTAAATCCCGAACGATGCAAATTGGACATATTCGAGGTTAGAAAGAACAGGTATCTTCAAAACGAATGTATTACCTATTCTCGTCGTCATTTACATAATCAATCAGATTTAATTGTGGATAAACATGAAGCTATCTCGAATTAAAAGCATTTAAAAGCCACGCCTGATTGATTGATTCTTATCTAGTTGTACTTGTTAGTGACTTATCCAATTACATAGAGTATATAACCAGATATAGAGACGAAATAAGGGCCTTCCACTCCTGGCAACTCATCAGGTAAATGTACCTTACATCACTTTTAAATATGAACTCCTGTTTGCACTGAAATCACAAATTAGAAAACTGAAACAGTACAGCGCCAACAGTTGACCTGTGTGTACGTCTCCGTATGTTCCAAAAATATTCTGTATTTATTGTAATAAAGATAATATCTCTAACAAAGGAGGTTGTTCCATTCGGAGGTGTGGGGAAAAACAGCAAAACGTCCAATTACAAAACAAACGGAATCACATTTCATCGGTAATTGAATATTAAATATGTAGTTTTGCAATTTTCGTCCATTATAGCAAAAGTCAAATTAAACAGGTCGATTTGTAGTGGAACAATTGACGACACCCGTCAATTGCTTCGAATTCAGGCTGGCCAATCGGAGCGAAGTTGGTACAGTAATGATTTGGCAAAATACTTTTCAAACAAATTAAATGACATTTCGTTTCTATATTTCTGGTTATATGCTCGATGTACAATAACAATCGCGAAATCACGTATACAACATGTAGATAAGCCAATTATAGATAAAAAAAATTGCAACACTTGCAATAGGGATGATGATATTAGAATAAAGCCAAATTTTACGCTGTTCATATTAATAAAATTTCCCCACAACTTGAAAGCAAAATGATACATCAGCAGAGGAGTGAGATGGCAACTGAACAGTGGTTCCCAAGAAGTGGCTCTAGAAACGTGTGTCGTCATATAGCGTGATAAGTGGACGACATCATTCTTTGAAAGTTGCAGGCCGTAGATGAGTGAGACTAGCTCAGGATTGTAGTGGATGGCACTAACTACGGCAGGACCACCAGCAGTGGGTGACGTCGGGTTGTGAATGATGATGATGAAGTACATAATTGTATAATTGTTACGTTCGGTCTATTACAGAATATGCATCTACTGTTTGGAACCCTCAGTACCTACAACATTTCTATTTCTGACATTGAGCGCATTCAGAATAAATTTAAGAAGTTTCGATCGTCTCCTAATCATGACATAGTGACACTGGAAAATCGACGCGCTGCGAGGGACCAAATCTTTCTTGCTTGTAAAACTATATATTTAAGTAACGCTTTCTTGTTTAGAACTTGTATGCGTACAATAAGAATCATTTAGATGTAGATATTTTTTATTTGTCCTTTTCAAAATTTGTAAAGTCCTAGTATGAACAATAATTTTTGTTTTTTAGTTTATTTCTTTATCTTGTTTTCTTGTTTTCTTTATACCTTCATATCATATATTATATTCTCTTCTTCTTCTTCTTCTTCTTCTTCGTCTTCTTCACCACACAGGAGATAATAAAAATATAATAAGTTCTCACTACCCAATCTATATAGACAATGAGAAACGCGTTGAATTAAACAATAACAAAATCAACCATTAAAATAATTGCTCATTGTATTAACATTTGGGCGCTATTTACAAAAATGAATCTTCATGCGTGGACAACCCTTACAGGTGGATGATTTTCTTCAAAATTAAATGGGACCACTATGGAAGTACCCTCTTTTAAAAAAGGAATCATGAAAATTGGTTCACAAATACCGGAGATATCGCGTAACATACATAACAAAAAAACAGACAGTCGAATTGAGAACCTCCTCCTTTTTTTGAAGTCGGTTAAAAAATGTTTTCATTCATCGCAACCTACCACTGATTGAAATGCAAGATACGTTTTAAATAATATGCGCTTTTTTTCCATTATTTGACATTCAGCATTCGGCCGACTACACATAATATTCGGCTGAATACCGAATATTAAAAAGTGGCCGAATAGGCCAAATACCGAATACTAGCCGAATATTCGTGGCATCTCTAGTAAAAAGTTTGTTCTGCGTTTATTACTAAAAACAGGACTATTATCAACAATTGTCAAAGTAAAATCGGTTCTATTGTCCATTATATTACAATACAAAATATTAAAAACTTCTGTTAATGACCAGTTGAAAACTGTCATTTGACAATGGAAATTAACGTAAACATAATCGCATATTTTATTACGTTATTAAGCAAATTAAACGTGACGCACGGCTCAAATATCATGAATTGGTGTATTAATTATGAAGGCCCTAAACAGTTCCTATGTCCGGCACTAAGAGCGTTTCACTTGAGATGTCACTCGAAATGCATATCTCTCAAATTGATAGGTCATCTGCATCTCATCGACATCTTGGATTATACCATTTCAAGTAACTAACTACTATGTTAAGTGTGTACGTTATTATTATTATAAAAAAAAAGATTTGACTGATTAACACTCAATAACGATTTCCAGCTGTAGTTTAAACGCTTGGCATAATTAGTGGAAACACAGACCACATAAATTATTTGTTTCTTCCGTGAGTGGAAATGATGCCTTGACCAATGAACAAATTGTTGATTTAAGACTTAATATATGTGGGATGGCGTGGAATATTCTTCGTCGTAATAAAATCCGTAAAAATCGACTTGTAACTTGTTCTCTTTAAAATATAGAGAAGAAGTTGATTAAAATAATCATCTTCTTTTACAAAAAAACATGAATAACGTGTAAAATCTAAATTATATCTCCTCCGACTCACTCCTATCCCGCCACCGCTCTTTCTCTTCATTCTCTTACTTACTCATTGCGCTCTTTCACTCACGTCATTCACTCTTATTGCAACATTCCTTATTTAGATTTTTATGACTACGTTCACCATTACACGAATAAATCGATACTTCCAATGAACACTACACCAACTTTAAATTTTGGTGAGTTTCTGTTATTTTTGTAAACAGTCATATTGATATAGTAATATTATGCTCTCCAAATTTTGTGAAAAAAAAATAAAGAAACAAAAACATCGAAGAAAAAACTAAAAACCAATTTTGTCGAAAAAAAAAGAAATAGAAAACAAAATAAAAACAGAACAGGTTCAAAAATTTTGTTGGTATAGTGTTCATTGAAGGTATCGAAATGGCCCGATCAAAACGTTCAGAGATGGGTATGGATCCTGGTCTGGTTCTATCGAGACTAAAAATGTTTACTTTGCTCTCTCTCACCCAAGTTAACCTAACCAAACAAAATTTAGTTCTATAACAAAAAGTACAACTCCCAATCAGTCGCAAGTCTCAAAGAAAGCCCTCGTGGGCCGCTTTAGTAACTTTGAATGTCCTCGTAACTTTGAATAAAACTGGTTGAAAGATTCTTTTTTTTCTCAAAAATTCTGTAGTCAAACATAAATATCTGCATGAGACGAAAAGACCAGATATTCTAGATGTGACGATAATGTTTTTAACCGACCACGCCTAGAGGTGTCGGTGATGATTTTATACCGATTTATCGGATATCGAAGTTATAACAGGTAAAAGAACTAATGGTAATTGCTATTTCGGTAACTACTCTACCAAACCATAAAGTTTTTAATATCTGGGTCTGTCACTTAAAAAGAATAAACAACTTCAAAAATACGTCACGACAATCGTGTGTGTTATTGTTTGGGCTGGTGATTACGGTGTTTATTTATTGAAAACATACCGTAAGTAGCGTTTTTTAAGTATACCCTGAATATAAATGTTTATAAACTATACTTTAAGGAGTAATTTCATGGTGAACGTTAGAACCACTCAAACGGAATATTATCATATTTATCCAAGTACACCAAAAATTTCATTAGTGCTTTTTAAGTGCAGGATTTGCGATGTATTACTGCATTTTATATGAGATGTTTTTGTTGGTAGTACGGAGGGTATTTATTTAGCAATGCAGAATAATAATTTTTATTTATAAAAACTTGTATTTAAACTGAATGCTTTTCTAATTTGCGAAACCAAATAGCCGACATTTTGCGGTAGGAGGAGCGCATCGCGTGAGCGGATAAATAAATAATCGATTATAGACGTGGCGTATGCCTATTTATTAAACAGTTGGCAAATAAGTTTTGAAAGTTCCGCGCCATTTCCAGTTTACAGGGTTCAACGAGTGAAGTGCTGCTTCAATTTCTTTTTGTACCCGTTAGTAGCTGCTAATTGATAAATGATATTCCCCAAGTAAAATGGTAAATTCTTCGCTTTGACAAGTTTGTTTAGTTTGACAGATTTGTCATTTTAGTTGAATTATTCTAAATTTGAATACTCAAAAAAAGGACAGTCTTCTTATTAATCAATAGAACCTATTTCGATTAATACATTTATATTTCAATATACATAAGAACCTGAATAAAGCGTCAAGTTACCCAATTTGACTGTACTTAAAATGGATGTATTAATATGAATTTAAGAAATGTGAAAGCGATTGAAATATAATTCAAGAGTTTAATATTTTAGACTAATGATATTTAGCCAAAATTTTAAAATTCTTGACGTCACTGCCTTTTCGAACTTTGCCGCAAATCGAGTTCATTTACATTCTAATTCAGATAACATCGCAATTAGCAAGCCTGATGGAATAAGACCTTTATACTTCGATAGCGTAGCAAATGGCAGTCTTATCAAGTTACAAATTTACCAAAGTAATTACGTAATTTAGTATTTATATAAATCCGATACCATCATCATAACTGGTGAAAGTTTGATTTTGTTCACTGCTGCTCCAAAATATAATAGTCGACACCCACAATTCATTCGTTATGCATCTCAGTTGCAGTTTAAATAGGCCTTGGAATAGAAACACAAGGTCCACAAGCAAATCATGCTTCACAGTTCAAATTACAGCACCGCCATAATCGTCTGTGTTATGTCTGCTTCCCTTCCTGCGAACAATGACTCGGTGTTGTCATGCATGACGTAACTGACGTAACACCCTGTTCACTCTGGCCAACGGCTCTCGTGATCACAAAACACTATACTCACAAGGAGAAGAAAACCGACTCCATACAAAAAATACGGAAGCGTAATTGTACACACTTGCTCGTGATACTGACTCGATGTACCCGTGCATGGACATACGAGACAACGTGTAGGTATGTCAAATCGCGCACACTTCAGTCTGTATCATGGCAAGAAAACGAAGTAATACTATGTTTGTGGAAAAGGTAAGATTAACTCTTGATTGCTATAATTATTATAAGCACTGCAAAATTTTACATTCTGAAGATAATCACTTTATTTATTAATATGTTTACATGTATGTCTAGAGATGTTACGATCAAATACTTTGCATTTAATGATTTGTTATAAAATTAAATCGTATAAACCAGACAATCCGTGATCCGAGAATTATATATCATGTACATCTTTTTTCTGTAATAGTTATTTGCTTTTACCTGCAATAGTTTACCTTACCTTGGTCTTTTTGTGATATATCTATTCCTACCTTTATTATTATCACTATAGTAATTTCCTGTCACTACCACGACGTCACTACTATATACTTACTCTTAGTTTCTATTGGCATGACCTTGTTGTGATAAAATAAATATGAAAGGGGTGGGGCTGGTTTTCCCACACACCACTCTACGCATAGAAAATCTGTAAAACCACGGACCGTGGAAAGCTGCCTCAAGACGAAAATGTTTGAATGTTAAAATGGAACTTGTCTTTTTGCACATTACATAAGAGTATCACTGCTCTATGGTCAGTACAAGCTATGAATATGTAAGCACTCACACATGATACTGCATAATACGATGAGGAGTATCAAGGAAGAGGTTTAATAGCTACTACCAAACGATGTCTACTGTATAGAAATAATAATTATTGCAGTTTTTATCATCGAAAATGGGTAGAATTTTTTAATTTCTATATCTTCTTCTTAGTCGTTATCTTCATTACTGAAGGTCGTGTCGCCGAATGGTTTTCGAGACTTTATTGACGATTTTCTTCCATATGGTACTGTCTTCGGCCTCTCTCAGGGCAGAAGTCATGGGGAAACCAGTGGGGCGGTTACTTGGTTACTCCATCGGCTAGGTGATCGACTGCGGAGTCTCTTTCCCTCCACTTTACCCACCACAACCAGTTTGTCAAGGTTGTCTGGTTGTCGACGAGCAATATGACCAAAATACTGTAGGATTCTCTGGTAGCATACTGTGGAATCAATTCATCAATTTCTATATAAGCAACATCATTTTGACGACCTTGGTCGCCCAACCATAGTTTTTCTATATGTATGGGCCCAACACGGTTTGCCCACAGTGGGCAGGAGGTCTCGGGGTCGTTTCCTTGTAGGACCAATATGAGAAATGAACTTTTCTAAATTGGTGTACATATCGAGTCCTTAGGTTTTCGCGATTATTGCACATTTTTTTTATAATATCAAGTGACGGGACCAACAAGTCGTGCGCCTGATGGTAAGCTACACACCTGTTCATAACAGTTGTAGTGTCACTCAGAGCTTTAAATCGCAAAGATCTGAAGGGCACTGCCACTGTGCCCGTCACCCTGAGACCTAAGTTGACAAGTCCCATGTGCCTGTAATTTCACCAGCACCCTTACCCTTCAAAACCGGAACACAGTAATGCTGACATTACTCCTTGGCGGCAGAAATAGGTAAGTACTTCCCTGGATGAATTCTTTCACAAAGAGCTCTACTGCTACTTAAAATACAAATACATTAAAATATAAATACATAGGAAATGAAACTATTTTTCCGGATTTGAATCGCGCATATTTGTTTTTTAAAACAAACCAACGTTTCAGGCCCTTTATAGGTCCCATGGTCACGGTTGACTTTTCTAAATAGAGTGTTCTAACGAAGTGCCCAAAGTGAATTTACGTACTCAACTACTTATAGTACAGGGAATTCTCTAGATGGTGGTGATGAAGGTGATGAGAGATGAGACCAGGCATTAGTGTGGTTGTCTAGCAGATTATTATTAATATTATCATCACGTGTTGCTTATTTTGAACTAACACAATACATGTATAAATATAAATTACACCATCCAAATTATAGGACAAGGAAATATTTTTCTCCGGATCTGCCGGCAGTCAGCCGTGATGGGACGTGTAAAGAACCCGAAATGTTTGTTTGCTGCGAAGGACATATAAACGTGATTTAGGTCCGGAAAAGAATAGTTTCATTCCATGTACAGAAATCGCGAAATTAAGAACTTATTTCTTTTACTTTTAGTGTTTTTTAAGTATACTCAGGTAGCATTCTAAATAATCTCAGTACAGAGTACTAAAAAAACCGACTTTAAATTACGTAGAATTACATCTATTTGCCAAGTTTTGTTGAAATAGATTACCGGAAAGTGCGCAAACCGGGATTCACCCCCTAGTTCGCCACTATATGGAACTTGACACAGGAGATAATAAAAATCGGTTCTCACTACTCAAAGTATATTGAGAGAAAAACGCCTTGAATTGGAGAATAACAAAATCAACCATTAATATAATTCCTCCTTACAATAAAATTTAGGCGCTATTTATAAAAATGAACCTTCATGCGTGAACAGCCACCCTTAGAGGTAGATGATTTTCTTCAAAATTAAAATGGAGGTACCCTCTTTCTAAAAAAAAAATAATCATCAAAATCGGTTCACTATTGACGGAGTTATCGCGTAACATACATACAAAAAAAACATACAGTCGAATTTAGAACCTCCTCCTTTTTGAAGTTGGTTAAAAACAGATGTTTTTTAATTATAAATACGAAGATCCAACACAAAGAAAAATTCCTTCGATCTGATAGGACTCGTCTCTATATGCCAGACTAGGACTGCTTCAACAACAACAACAACGCACACACTCAACATAGCCCCGCACTAGGGAAACCCTGTGTCGCGGGTGCCATGGACACACACATAGACAACCACAAACTACAACCAAACTCACGAGAGAAATAAATGTAGGTCATACAAATTATTTCTCCCGGACCGGGAATCGAACCTGGGACCTCTGCGTGGCAGTCCGGCATGGTAACCGTTCGGCCACGGAGGCAATTAGAGCTTCGATTCCTGTCAGATCTAAGATCGAATTTTTCTAGCAGTAGTAGCAGTAGAGCTCCTTGTGAGAGGGTTTGTCCAGGTTAGTACTACCACTTTACCTATTTCTGCTGCCAAGCAGTAATGGTGAACATTACTACGTTCCGGTTTCGAAGAATAAGGGTGCTGGTGAAATTACAGCAAATGGGACTTGTCAACTTATGTCTTAGTGTCCTTCACATCTTTGTGATTTTTTTGTCCCAAGAATTTTTTTAATTTCACAAAAATAATTGAATCTAAAGCAAACATCGTGACATTCAGTAAACTTAAAAAATACAAATACTAAAGCGACGTCTCTAGTTAGCTGCTGGTAGCTGTAAAGGTAGCTGGCTGAGTGAAGAAACATGTCTCTCATAGATGGCGCTATTGCAAAAAAATCGTTAAACACCAAAAACAAAGACAGAAAAATTCGTAAGGTCCTCTAGTTCGTTCCGTGACTTTAGTTGGCATAGCGAATCCAGCTGGATCGAAGGATTTCTTCGATCTTCGTATTTATAACTATAACTAACTAGTGGAGCAATTTCACAAATAATTGAACATCATGGTGGTCAATTATTGTGACAATCAATATACTTAAAAATACCAAGAAGTTAATATAAACTGTTCCATTTAAATTGCAAATGATGTGGGAAAGAAGAATGCTACTCTCATTACTTAAGAAAGTTTGAGAAAGGTTAAAAACTCCAATCCAACAGTATTAGTATTAATCGGCTTTATCTCTGAATTAGGTCTCGATGACCGATGAGGTCCTGTCTAACTCAGGCGATGATCACAATAAAGCGTAGGCCATAGTGAGTGTACAAATACATTTACTCTCTCCCTCTATTTCACGCAAACTAGATAATACCCGCGACTTTGTTTGCGTAGAATACAGTACCTAGTACTATACTAATTTTCATTGTTTTATTGATTCTCTATACAAAGTTTTAATCCCTGTTTAAACCCCTTTAAGATTCATTTTTGAGACAAAAGTAGCCTCTGTCTTTCTCCTAGATCCCATTTATCTCTGAACTCATTCATGAAAGTTCTTCTATTTCAAGGTTCAGCGGCTTAAGCGTGACTTTCGCATTTATATTATTAGTATGGATTTATGTCGTGAAAGTTGCTTTGAAGCCTTACCAGATAATATTAAAATCATTTTCAAAAGTCTATGTAACAGTACCTTACCTTTCCAGTTCAGGTTGGCAAACCAAATCGTAATTGAAAACTTACGGGCGGGAGCTTTTGCGCCTGTGCGCAGCTTTCCACAGACCTCTCGAGCTTTCAGCCTTCAGTACGTGAATGCACTACCCCTTGAAAGGGTGTGTGTCTATGTTGTCGAACTTTTGAACTTACGAAACTTGTCACTTGAAGTGGTGATTTGTGTAAATATTTCTCTGTCAGTTAAGTTTAACTTAAGGTTAATTTAAGTTAATTAATTGTGTTAATCAATTGATAAGTGATAAAGTTATATTCTTAAGTGTTTTATGGAAATTGCTTAAAAAAAGGAGTAGAATAACTTTTAATATAATCAAATTATAAATAAGTGATATTTATGAGTTTGGATATAAGTTTATGTGTTTGTGAAGTTTGGATGTTATAAGCGAAAAAAGTTTAAGAAGTCTCATAGGCGAACTTTGAAGGTAAGCTTTTTGTATTGTTTTGAAGAACTTTTTCAGGATGAGTGTTTTAAAGCATCCATATTCAACAGATTTTGTAATTTTGTATAAACCTTGTACCTTAAAAAACCGTTTTTAAATATTTTTTTGAAAAACGTATTTGTAAAGAATTCCATAATTATCAACCATAAACCGACATAATGGATATACGCCTGGGTATACGCCTCTCGTGGTCTGTCCCATCCATCACGATCTTGGTCTAGTCTCATCCCTCTATAACTTTTTTCTAGTCATGGATCCCTCTCTATATTTCAAATAACCTGCCGACGCGCGACATTCACGCGCGTTTCACTCGCTTGTCGCTCGGGTGCGATGATTCAAAAAGGTCACGCGCACAGTAAGTACCTATTTAACCACAATATATTGTATACCAATTTATATATTATAATGCATTTGTTATGTTAGGTAGGCTTGCGGCCCAGCGTTCATTACACGGACCCCTTAGTGGTCCATGGACCACAGGTTAAGAAACCCTGCTCTACAATGTCGTTAACCATGATAATAATTCTGTAACCATTTCGTGGCCATCATTCGGTGGTCGCCTTACACCATCTGTTATCACCACTCCTCACAATATGACTCCAGCTCCAGTCTAGTTTCGTATTCCTATTCTATCTTGAAATTTAGTTCGATCTGTGCAACGCTCATTCTGCACATAGCCTTCTGGAAAGGAATTTATTTCAAATTTTCATTCAACATTTGCAATTCTAACTTTTCCTTCGCGAAAAGCTCACGGTCAATTTCAAATTAAATTTGGCACATACATTTCAGGAAACTTCGCAACCAAGACCTACCACGGCACATAAGCTCACGCCCTAGTCCCTCAGGAGGGGTAGGCAAAGACCACGGAACGCCACTTTACTCTATCCTGACACTTCATGGTGATAAAAACATAATATTCAATAAAATAAAGCCCTTTTCAGTTTCCTTTTTTTATATTTCAGTCGTCGAATTAATAAAATATTATAATAATAATAACAAACACACTCAACATAGCCCCGCACTAGGGAAACCCTGTGTCGCGGGTGATACGGACACACACAGAGACAACCACAAATTACACCCAAACTCACGAGAGAAATGAATGTAGGCCATACAAATATTTCTCCTACCTGGGACCTCTGCTTGGCAGTTCGGCATTGTAATCGTTCGGCCACAGGCAGTTAAGAAATAGTGTGTTCACTGACTAATTTTAGTACCAATTTTTACTATTTAAGTGTTCAACAATGTTTTCGTAATATTATTAATATTCTAGTAGTTATAGTTTCTTTAATATTTCACAAAAACCTACCGAATACCATATATAATAAAAAGGAAAAGATGTAGAGGATCTCGACGAGCTCGATGATTTAATAACATTTGATAATTTAACTATAGTAATATTATAGACAATATGTAACCAGTTTACAGGACTTAATGCTGGTGATTGTTAACAGTATTCGTTTCTTTAGGTAGAAGAAATCAAAAGTGAAAGAAATTTTTAACCTTTGTTAGTTTGTACAAAAAATCATTCTATATATGGTAGGGATAACAATCATATGAAATGAAATAATCTCAGTACAGAGTACTAAAAAAACCGACCTCAAAAGTACGTGGAATGACGTCTATTTGCTAAGTTTTATTGAAATATCTCCTATTCGCCACTATACAGGACTTGACACTAGGGATAATAAAAATAGGTTCTCACTACGACACTACTCAAAGTATATTGAGAGAAAAACGCCTTGAATTGGAGAAATAGCAAAATCAACCATTAAGGTAATTGCTCCTAAATTAAAGTTAGGCGCTATTTATAAAAATGAATCTTCATGCGTGAACAGCCACCCTTCGAGGTAGATGATTTTCTTTAAAATGAAATGGGACCACTATGAAAGTAACCCATTTCCAACAAAAAAAGAATCATGACAATCGGTTCACAAATACCGGAGTTATCGCATAACATACATACAAAAAAAAAGAACATACAGTCGAATTGAGAACCTCCTCCTTTTTTGAAGTCGGTTAATAAAAGAATGTATAGTCCATAATACTGTTTCTGGACACTTAGAAACGGTGTTAGTTGAAAGCCAAAGTGTTCATTTTCACGAACATGGATGTACAATCACAAATCCGGTCGTGAATGGAATACTGCTGCCACTTATTGGATGGTTCTGCTAAATGCCAACCTTGGATTCAATCGACAAGCGTGGCAAGAGGCTTATAGGTGGCTCTGAATTAGTAGAGGCGAAGCTGCACAGCCTTAAACACCGCCGTAAAGGTGCCTGCTTATCGATATTCTACAGGATATATCACTGCGAATGTGTAATGGAATTGTATACTTTGATTCCGCCTTCCTATCACCAGGGGACTTGACGTGGGCTGGGATTCGCACGAAGTATTCGCATCCACATTTATATGGCGAGCGGCTAGACAGTGGAATTCTCTACCTGCGGACTTATTCTCCGAACGCTGTAACTTAGACCTTTTCAAGGCGAGAGTGAATAGGCATTATTTAGGTGTACATGCTTCATCGTCAATCTCATCATCACTTTCCATTATGTGAGATGATGAATAAAATGCGCACTTATTTTTTATGAAAAACATTACGATAGCAAGTGACGGGACGAACAAGTCGTGCTGGTGGTAAGCGACACGTCTGTCCATAACAGTTACTGTGCCATTCAGAGCTTTGAATCGCAAAATTTGTGTGGCATAGCTACTGCGCCCGTTGCCCTGTGACATAAGTTGACAAGTCCTATGTGCATATAATTTTCTGCGGAAGTATGCCACATCTCTACTTTTCGTCGTCAACTTAATTGGCTTCCCATCCGTGAACGCAGGTTGTTAAGAATTTTAACCACTCTTTTCTTCATCTTGTTCGACCCGGCTGCACCTGATTATCTTAGATGTTCATTCCAATTTCAAACCGCTCGGCCGGGATGCGAATTTCGATCTTCCCGTAGCCCTAAGGTATCTATTCCTTCTCACCGCACTATTTTTGTCAAGTTATTTTACCCTTCGTGCAATCCGACGTTGCAACGCGCTCCTGCTCCATGTAAGACATGCTCAGACCAAATAATCATCCAAGGGCTTGTGGCGCAAGCATCTGTTTGACAATTGTCAAAATCAAGACTCTGTATAATGTTGCTTTGATAATAAGCATTTATTTCGGACCGGAATCCATATTTAATTAGTAACAGACTTATAAACTATCTTAGTAAGTACATTAATTACTTTAGATAACATTTGTCTATTTATATTTACATTTATTTGGCAGTCTAATTAGAGGGCACCACATGCAGCGGGTTGAAGCGTCAGCGACCGTCAACTCTGTCCGCTACGAGCTCAGGAGGCTGTTAGTGCTAGCATGCACCTGCTGCTTCAGGGAGACTTGCCGCTTTCTCATTATGGATTGAAAACTATCCGTATGTGCTTCTGCAAACATTATTGATGCGCTGCAGTAACGCGGCAGCCCCAACAGCATCCTGAATGCATTGTTATATTGCACAAGTAGGGCGCTGTATGCTTTTTGAATAAATGCCATCCACAGAATGCAGGTGTAAAACGATTGGCAGTAGGTTTTGAACAAGGTGACCTTCAGTTGGATTAAGATATTACTCCTTACAGCCAGAGCCCTACGTTCTCTCCCTATGATCATGCTTTGGGTACTATGTTATATTATTTATTATTATAATTTATTACGTATGTATAATAAGTATGTTTATATTATGTTATTTATTGCCATATAAATTAACGATTAGCTTTCTAGTAATAATAATAATATCTTTATTAACACTTTTGCCTTGTAATTAGTACAGAGCAGCAATTTTATTATTTATTTAACAAAATTTCATTGGTATAGATATAACGTAGCACAAAATATAAAATAAGGCGTACCAAATTTAGAGATTCTGCCTTCTAAACTCATCAAAGACTGTGTCTTTAGTATATTGTTCTTCCCGTTTAAGTGTAGCACCAACCTATTGTTTTTTTTTCTGCTTGGCCCAATGGTTTACTGGTAGAGAATGCCTTATGGCATTAAATCCGCCATTTGTACTTCAATGTATTGTACAATAAAGCCTGAATAAATAAATTTCATCATCACCCTTAACCCCGGAACACAGTTATGCTCACTAATGTGAGCTAAACGGTAATCCGTTTAGCGGCAGAACTAGGTAAGGTGGCAGTACTTCCATGGACGAACTCTTGCACAAGGAGCCGCCGTAACGAGATTTGAATGGACAACCCTTATTGGACTAAACCTTCTCGTTACACAGACCCGTATCCAGCGGTAGAAAGTACAATGGGTTAGTAACGATGAACAATAAAAGATAGGTCTGACAAATATCATTAAAAAACGGCAGCTATTATTTCAGTGCCCATTTTTTGTATGTCAAAGTAAACAATAGCCTTTTACTAACCGGTATCAATCACAGTGAATTTGGTGAGCGTACCTGACATGAATTGTGTGATCTGGCTTTTTATTTCTGGTACGACATGGGTACGACTAATTTAAAAATATTCGTAATTGACTCTGGTCAAGTACTAAGCACAAGTAGTAATATTTAATATTGCTACCATGATGTTGAAACATATTTTTAACCGACTTCCAAAAAGGAGGAGGTTCTCAATTCGACTGTATGTTCTTTTTTTTCTTTTTTTTTGTATGTATGTTACGCGATAACTCTGGTATTGGGGAACCGATTTTCATGATTCTTTTTTTGTTGGAAAGAGGGTATTTCCATAGTGGTCCCATATCATTTTGAAGAATTTTCTTCCATCCACCTCAAAGGGTGGCTGTTCACGCATGAAGATTTATTTTTATAAATAGCGCCTAACTTTAATTTAGGAGCAATTATTTTTAGCAATTATTTAGTTGATTTTGCTATTTCTCCAATTCAAGGCGTTTTTCTCTCGATATACTTTGAGTAGTGTCGTAGTGAGAACCTATTTTTATTATCTACAGTATCAAGTCCTGTATAGTGGCGAACTAGGGGATATTTCAATGAAACTTAGCAAATAGACGTAATTCCACGTACTTTTGAGGTCGGTTTTTTTGAAAATACATGACTAGATTTTTAATTGACTTCAAAGAAGGAGGTTTTCGATTCGACTGTATTTTTTGTGCGTAACCGTGGCCGTGTGTAACTTGTGATTACTTGTAGCTCAGAGCTACTGTTGGCAGTGCCCTTTCGACGGCAATACAATGCACAAGCTTAAGTCACCAATTCTAATGAAATAATGAAAATTGTCTACTAGTTAATGTATAAGTTATAAATTGTAACTTTGTCATTGAAAATAAAAACCTACCTCAAAAGTTTGGTTATCGACTTTTTTCGATTTCAATTAATTCCCCTCATCACATTCTAACTTCTTGGTGGGACTATTACGGACTCCTTTGTACATTTTATACTTTTTTCTGGTTTTCATGGTGACAGTGATTTGTTGATTATATGTATTGTATCAAGTGGAAAGTCGACTTTTTTTTGCGGAAAATATTTTTTAATTTGTGATAGCCGAAACGAACCCGGAACAGCATCGTCGGCATCAGGAACCACCTCAAAAGTATACCCTTTCAAACAACAAAAGAATTTTCAAAATCAGTCCACGATTGACGGAGAAATCAATGAGAACACTGACATACCTGTAAAAATTTCAGGATTTTCCTCGATTTCCAAGTGTTCCCCTCACCAGAATCTGACTTGGTGACAATGGGACCACCATGAGAGTGCACCCTTCCAAACAAAAAACGAATTTTCAAAATCGGTCTACAATTGACGGAGACATCAGAAAATTTACATGCAGCCGAAAGTATAAACCCCCTTTTTTTTTAAGTCAGTTAAAAAGATTTTACACAGAACGCGACTTGACATGTAAGCTAACGATACAAAAGACAGAGTGTGGGAAAACGGAAAAAAGAACGCAACGAGGCGGTGTCTAAACTTTGCTCGTATTTATTCATAGGCGCCTAATAAGTTCGCGCTCTTAATTTCATCACGAGAATAATCGATGGCACTCCAGAGACCTAAGATCTCATCCGACAGGTACAAATAACTGCTCAGCCAGATCCCGGTGCTCAATATAAGTTATTTCCTCCGTTCATAACTTACCTGTAATAGGTGTACTATAACTAGTTAAGTTACTTTCTAAGATAATTGGCAACGATCCTGTTTATATGATTTATACAAAGACCGAATACAAAGAAAAATTTCTTCTGACGCAACCCGAACCAGTGTCCGACGCCATACCGAGGGTTGTACATAAAGAAATTCATCAGATCTATTAACTCGGTCTGTAGCTGATTTGGATAATAGCGGTTAGTTTGTGACTATGATGTTAAATGTCAGGATGCTATAAAATTTTTTTTTGAGAAATTACTTCACTAGTTTATTATAATTATAGGAGACGTTGGTTCGATTCCAACCGGAGTAATTTTTTTTCTAAGTATTCGATCTTTGTATTAATAATTATAACAAACTAGTGGAGTAATTTCACAAAAAATAATAGAATCTCGTGGTGGTGAAACATTCAATAAAACTTAATTACAAGTAACATCTCTAGTCAGCGACTGGTAGCTGTAAAGATACCACTCTGAGTGAAGAAACACTTTCATAGATTTCTCACAGATGGCGCTACAGCAGAATAATCGTTATGAACTAAAAACAAATATCTGCAACAAACACATGGAAATTTTAGTGAGGTCCGTTGGTTCGTTCCGTGGCGTAGTTGGTATGGCATCTGGTAAGGTTTGCTAGGAGACGTTGGTTCGAATCCAACTAGATCGAAGTGAAATTTTATCAAAGTGTTCGATCTTTGTTTAATAATTAAAAATATTAATAACCGTATATATGTTTACAACCTGTTGGTACAACTAAAATGATCATGTGACAGCCCTACGCTCACAGGGAAGTGTTAGGTATTTTATGCGGCAAACAGGCGCAAGTTACCTTACCTGTTTCTTTTTACTATGGTTACGTTGTTGAAATAAGTGATATAATCTGCTAATCAAGAGAACATGATCGAGCCATCTGTCAGTCAAACCGCCTTGCCTTTGGCCACAACAAAAACATAAATTACTGGCTGGTGCCTACTCGACTCCGTCTAAATAGAAAAAATACTTCAATTAGCCTACTATACTATACTAGTTACATAGTTTTATTGGTTCTGCACACAAATTTCCATCCCCTATTTTATCCCCTTTAAGACTTATTTTTGTGATAAAAAGTAGCCTATGTCCTTTTCCAGTCAGTCAGAGTAATATACCCATTTATTCGTTTGTATTGTAATTGTAATGATATAGTACATTATTACAGAGGCCGGGAAGTAAGGGATTGCTGGACGAGTATGAGTCACAAGGACGAGCGCCAGCGAGGCCTTGTATTAATACGAGTCAAGTAATCCCCGTCGAATTTTTCTCAAACAAAGCGAGGAAATAATAAAATAATAAAGAGAGGAAGATGTATCGTAGAAAAATGAAAAAAGTATTAATAAATATTAAAATTTATACAATGCAATTCCTAAAAGAAAATGTTGTTGTTTTTCCAGACACATTAATAGTAATCTGGTGATCTTGTGATGATGTGTTTGAATGTGTATCTTATTACTGTATTTTCGTTATAGCTCTTCTCACTAGCACTCATTTTTGCGACCAAAATACAAAAAAAAGGCGAAAAAAAAAAGAATACCAAATCACTTTAGTTTCAGTGTTACAACATTTTTTTTTAAGTAAGCGGTACAGATAGGTTTTTTTAATTCTCGCAGTTATGAACACTGGGCAGTTGGCTGTACGAGTTTTTCTTTTGACTGTTTACATAGTGCATTATTAGTAGGTAGATGTAAAAGTATAGAGAAGAGGACAGTAATGGATTTTCATACTTACTTTGCAGGCCTTGGTCGGGAAGAAGCATGTTCCATAAATGACAAACAATCCGTGTTCGTTTTTTGAAAGTAATGAAACATTTCCGAGCATGTCTGGGAAAATAAAAATAACTTCTTCATTTAAGCTGTGACGAACTTCACTAGAAACAACAGAAAACATTTTTGTACTCTATCTCGAAAAGCTATTGTACACAGTTTCAATAGCATCGCTCCAAATGCTGTTTCAAGCTCCATAGCTTGAAACAGAATTTTTTAGTTTGAACAATTGAGCGTTCGATAACAATGAACAATTTTATAGTTCAGTTTTACCAAAACAAAATAAAGGTAAGATTAGGAATTTTAAAACATTCTATCTTTGAAACAAAATACAGCGCGATCTCGCTACATCGTAGATGACCTCAGTAGCTTGGCATTTGACACTATAGCGGTGACGAGGAAGTTTCAGGTTCGATTCTCGGAAAAAAACAATTTTGAGAATCGACATTTTCTAAATGATCCTGGTCTATATCGGAATTAAATTTTGTTACTGTGGTACTCATAGAGATAAGGTAATTTGACGATCCAGGTAGTTCAACGATTTGCATTGTAAACATTGGATGAGGAAGTCCCGAATTCGATTACCGGTAAGTTCAATTTAGGAAATGAACTTTAAGAAAATCAAATCAAATGAAATCTAATGTTGATTTTAATAAGGAACTTATATATATTAATAAAGACTCATTCAGTCTTTATAATGTCATTGTGTTACTGATTACAATACCTATATTATGGTGTATATGGGACGTATGATGTGAGAATGTATTTAGGCGAGATTACTACGAGTTGAGAACAGTTAAAATGTAGTGTTATTTGAGGATAAACAGTAATGGCTCAGTGTCGTGATAATTTAGGGTCTTAATCCAATCGGTGATAGCCTTTTTAACCGACTTCAAAAAGGAGGAGGTTTTCAATTGGACTGTATTGTTTTTGGATGTATCTTACGCGATAACTCAAATTTGAGAACCGATTTCGAGGATTCTTTTTTTGTTGGAAAGGGGTATCTCAACATTGGTCCCATTAAAGAAATTTGTCCCAGTAAAGGTCACATTTATTTGAAGAAAATATTTCA
Source organism: Hyposmocoma kahamanoa (assembly GCF_003589595.1). NCBI lineage: Eukaryota > Metazoa > Arthropoda > Insecta > Lepidoptera > Cosmopterigidae > Hyposmocoma > Hyposmocoma kahamanoa. Next base: position 9,529,796 of record NW_020654972.1, on the reverse strand, counting down.
CGCACTTTTCGGTAACCGATTTCAATAAAACTTGGCAAATAGATGTAATTCCACGAACTTTTAAGGTCGGTTTTTTAGTACCTACGCTGTACTGATATTATTACAGATTGTCTTTGGAAATGCGTCAAAGGAAAGATTTCTATTTAATTTGTTGTACAAATAGGGTGCGGCGAAGCAGATGAAATTCTGAAAAAAACTGGTGTTAACGGTTTGGGTTTGACAGATCGTTCCTTTTCTAAATTACTTCTGATCTGAGTGTTCTGAGAAGTGACTCACAGTTAATTCCGTTGCTCTCGTAGGACAAGGAATTCTCAGTACAATAACTACTTTAAGTAACCTGCTTTACTATACTAGCTTTCATAATTCCATTAATAATAATAATAACGTACACACTCAACATAGCCCCGCACTAGGGAAACCCTGTGCCGCGGATGCCTTGGACATACACATAGACAACCACAAATTTCACCCAAACTCACGAGAGAAATGAATGTAGGACGACGAACCTGGGACCTCTGCGGAGACAGTTTAGATTTGGTTCATTGGTTCTTCATACAAACTTTCATTCTCTATTTCACCCCCTTTAAGGTTTATTTTTGTGACAATAAGTAGTCCTTCTCCTAGGTCTCATCTATCTTACCAAAACTCATTAAAATTGGTTCAGCGGTTTAGGCATCAAAACGCACCAGAGATTCTCGTCTAAGAGAATCTAAAATACCTGGCTGTTATTACTTCCAAACTCATGGTACCACGATTTCGTTTAACCAAGGTAAACAACTCTTTTATGGGGAACTGTATACGTTTTTACAATAAGATTCCGGAGCATATATTAAGTTTATCATTTCCTAAGTTTAAAAACTACATTAAAAATATTTTGATCGAAAAATCATATTACAAAATTGAAGACTACGTGTTAGATAAAGATGTATGGAAAGACGACAAGGCTCCAGAATCCACACAAATTTGATTCAAAGTGCATTCCATAGCATTTAAGTTTATTTGAAAAGAGCAATCCCTAGAGTTTCTTGCTCGTTCTTCTCAGGGAGGTCAGCGTAGTGAACGAGCAGTAGCTTAAATGTGACGATTTCAAGTGTAAATTTATTTTACCTATGGAATACATAATCTTTGACTTTGACTTTGACTTTCGAAATTGTAGCAAAAGCGTTACGATTTCACATAATACACGAAGAAGCAATTAAGTATTTTTGCGTTGTTTGCACTTCTGCCGCGGGCGATATGATCGTGTTCAATGAGTGTGGAGCACTAAAAGCACGGCCGATGCAGAAACGTGGTTTCATAGCGACGATGGCATCGCACTTTATCTAGCCACTTAGAGACGATGACTTTGCAAAAGGTAACATATTTTATTGATAGTGTACATCTGGGAGCTTAGATGGTATACATCGATGTACCTATGGTATACTTTAGCTAACGCTAATATTTGTTTCACGATTCGGCGAAGCACATGATAGTTTAGAGAAGTAGATTTTGTTATGATACTTAGTGATCGCTTAGCAGAGCTTTAAATCGCAAAGATCTGAGGGGCACTACCACTGCGCCCGTCACCCTGAGTGGCACTGTAACTGTTATAGACAGGCGTGTAGCTTACCTTCACGCGCACGACTTGTTCGTCCCGTATCTGGATGTTATAAAAAAAAAATCTTGAGACTCTACTTGCTACGTTCCTGACAAACCTTTTTCGCGTGCTTCACTTACAGTATGTGTAAGTGATTTTAAACTTATATTCAGTAGCAGCAAGGTACCTTGTGAAAGAGGTCGTCTGGGGTTCATTACCCTATAATGTGAGTTTTACAGCAGCGTTCCAATTTTGAAGGGAAAGGGTACTAATATGAAACTACAGGCACATGGAAGTTGTCAAAATCAAGTCTCATGGCGCTGAGTCCAGTGGCGATGCTCCTCAGGTCTTTAAGTTTTGACAATAAATATAAATCAATATTAGACAACATTACATACGTTGCTCAGATCCCAATGTAACTAAAGCACTTGTGTTATGGAAATCGGAAACAACGATAGTTTTTCTACATTGATCCGGCTGGGAATCGAACTGGGAACCTCATAGATAGCGACACCATGAAAACCGGTGTGCAAGCCACTAGACCATATAAGTCGTCAACTGTGCGCTCGGCACTGCGAGTGTTATGACAAAAAAAGCATATAAAATCATTATGACGTCATAATGTGATGTTTATTGAATAGAACAATTCGAGAACATACTTGGCCGTCCAAAATATCTAACTGTCAATCTGCAGATATCGGAAATGTTATTAAAATATCCCTCCTTTGTTTTGTGACGAAAAATATTTTCTTACCGACGATAGAGGGCGGAGGGAGGAAAATGGAAGGGAAATCTCTCCCATGTTTTTGCTGCAAGATTTATGACTATCGAGACAAGGTAGCGTTCTAGTTTCTGGGGTTCGCAGGAAAATTTTACCTTCTTTGATTTTTGTTTTGAAACGGCAGGATTTATAAGTTAATTTAAAATTGAATTCGAAATCCAAATTTCAAATTCGGGTACATACGAAAAACACTGTGATCCGTGAACAATGTGCTTTGAAAGAGGACGCATGGAAGGGTATGAATGAAAGTAGTCTGAACATAATAATAGTGCCAATCTGGAAAGCGACATTGCAAGAGGACGGGCACGAACGACATTAATAGTCTCCAATAGAGTCTGCTTACCCCAATAAGAATGCACAGATCCAAAAACACACAAAGGCACAAATAATTATTAATAAAAGTAATACATTTTTTTTAGTAGCAGTAGAGCTCCTTGTGAAAGAGATTTTTGCGATCGTCACTTAATATCATTAAAAAAAATCGCATAAGTACTGAATATAGCATAAGATGTCAAAACAACAGTTGAACTGTTTTGAGTTTGTACATATAAACATACACACACGCACTCACACAAAAATACACACACACATACACATACGCTCACATTGAAGTACAACCCTAATTAAACTTCACAATTCTGCCTAAAGTGGATAAAGGCTAAGCTGCTGAAAGGACTTGTTCACCTATTCATTAGCTCTATGTACAGTAGCTACGTATTGCATAAGCCTCGCAAATCTCCTGACTAACTAACATAACTAGCTCCCTCTTTTGATTTATTACTGTCGGGCAAATTTTACGTAATTTCGGTGTACTACTTGTTAACTATTATCGTCACTCATTGTACGTCCTACGAAACGTAGACTGCCAAGATTTTTTCTTAAACTACTTCCAGGGTAGTTTAGCAGCAGTAGAGCTCCTCGTGAAAGAGAAATCTGCCGCCAAGCAGTAATGTGAGCTCATTGTGAATGAGTTCGTCCAGAGAAGTACTGCTATTTTTATTAACTATTTCTGCCACCAAACAGTATCTACGTTCCGGTTTTAAGGGTAAGAATACTGGTAAAATTACAGGCATATGGGCCTTGTCAACTTATGTCTCAGAGTGACGGGCGCAGTGGCAATGCTCCTAAGATCTTCGCGATTTGAAGCTCTGAGTGGCACTGCAACTGTTATGGACTGGCGTGTGGCTTACCACCAGGTACACGAGTTGTTCGTGCCGTCACTTAGTATTATAAAAAAAAACTTGCAATTCAAATATTGGTTGTAAAACATTAAAAAGAAGAACGTGTACAAATCCTTAAGCAAATTATGCTTCAGCACAATGGTTCTACATAAATGAGTGAGCTTCTTTAAACCGCGCCTCGTTTATGATTAGCAGTATACGGACTGAAAAAACTTCTTCTTAAAATAAAATTTTTTATTGAATTTATATTCAATTATTTTTCGTGAAATTACTCCACTAGTTTGTTATAATTATTAATACAAAGATAAAATTTCTTCGATCCGGCCGGATTCGAACCGACGACGTCTCCTAGCCATGTAAGCCCGGACCTCACGAATTTTTCTATGTGCTTGTTATGGGATCTTTGTATTTGGTTTTTCAACGACTTTTTAGCTGTAGCGCCATCTATGAGAAATCTATGAAAGTATTTCGTCAACCAGTTAGATACCTTTACAGCAACCAGACTTGGTTAGAGATGTCACTATTAATTCAAATTATTTTTTTTTATTGAATCGATATTCAATTACTTTTTGTAAGAATTTTGACATATTCTACCATAGTTGCTATACTTATTTAAACATTTGTGACGGCAAACTGAATATACCCGTATGTTGGATATTTAAAAATCTTTTTGTTTATGTAATGTGTAACATGATATTGTTTTTATCTGCATTTTACGTATTTTGTTCCATTGTAATCTTTTAATTTTTTTTAACCGTTTTTAATAAAAGTTGGCAAATAGATATAATTCCAAAAACTTTTGAAGTTTTTTTTAATAAAAGGACATAATTTTAAACGTCGACCCAATTTGGTCGTAGTAAGTCTTTTTTTGTATCTAACTCAAAAGAATATAATTTCGAATAGATTATATAATTTTCAGCTCGACAAAGCTTGAAATTAATCGCGGGCGAAGATTTTTAAAAGCACTTTTATCCTAAACAAATTGTTTAGCCTTTGCAAATGTGTTTTTAAGTCAGCGCGGCATTTTACAAAATGAAAGGGAATTTCTTTTATTCACTTTCATGCAATCTTTTTTATTTTGTACATTCAGCCGTAGTGTAATTAACGACATCTGGCGTTGCATGTCTATACTACTAACAGTATATCGTGCCATATCGCATTGAAATTACTCTTGATAAATATATTTAACTTTCGTGGTCCTACGTATGTTAGATGGTCCGGAAGACGTCTAATGTGTTGCTTAAAAATGACATATGTTTCGTAGATAATCAAATTACACTTGACATCGTCACATTAAACAAAAAACCGTTAGTCCTTACCAGGTCAATTTCACAGGAGAATAATGTTTTTTTTTTATCTTTTATTTAACTATTATATTTATATCATCACAAACATCAACAGAAGTACACCATGCGTTCGTATCATCTATGTAATCATTGATTTTATAATAAGCTTTTTTTATTTAGTACATTTTTAACATGAGTTTCAGAATTTTTTTCTGATAAATTTTTTACAAATTTTGGAATTTTATTACAATCATTTCCTAAGTTTTAAAACTACATTAAAAATATTTTGATCAAAAAATTATATTACAAAATTGAAGACTACGTGTTAGTAGTATGGAAAGACGACACGGCTCCAGAATCCACACAAATTTGATTCAAAGTGTATTCCATAGCATTTAAGTTTATAATAATAATATAATAATAATGTATTATATAATCTTTGACTTTGACTTTGACTAGCTAACTTTATCAAGTCCGAGCAAAGGGGTCATATCACTGTTTTTTCGGAAACAAATTTGTAAGTCAATGGAAACAATGCTATAAATTGACTTGGCAGAGTTAAAATATTTGATTCTTTAAATCCTCGTCCAAACGTTAACATATAATTTAAGCTATACGACTATTTTGATTGCAAATAATAATAATGCCCTAAGATACTTGACCTCTTAACCGTCTATTTGGTTCTGAGGAAATCCGTGTAAATAAAGGTGTTAAACAAACTTAACCTTTACCCTGTAAGTCGTAAAATTAATTTTTATTTCACAGAACTTTTTTAATCCATTTTGACTTTTTATTTATTACATAAAAACAAAATTTGACCAAAAATTTGCAATTCATATACACTTTTCTGTTGAATGCGTAAGAAGGCTCTCAGAACCAAAAGGTCCGCTAGGGGGTCAGGCATCTTAGAGCATTGACTATGTCAGGTATTTAACTAATTATCTGTTCTCCATCTCGAAAATTCCCCGTATTATGAGTACCAGAGGAACGAAATTCACTATTGAGCGCTACCAGTAATAATACACCAGAACCAATTTATCCAAAGTTCATTTACCAAATTGGTCCATTATCCAGCGCCCACAAAACGGTGAGCCACCGAGGTCGCCTAATTTGTAAATAACGTCAAATATTTAACTACCCATGAAGCTTATCATCATTCGGAGATATTGAGAAAATAATTGAAAGTAATAATGTGGTAAGGAGCCTCTTATTAATGATGTATTAACACATCCATTATGAAATGAGTTCTAAAATTCCTGAAAAATTATAAAAGATTTTAGATTAAATATAAATAATAAATAAATAACGCACACACACAACATAGCCCCGCACTAGGGAAACCCTGTGTCGCGGGTGCCATGGACACACACATAGACAACCACAAATTACACCCAAACGCACGAGAGAAATAAATGTAAGCCATACAAACATTTCTCCCGGCCCGGGAATCGAACCTGGGACCTCTGCGTGGCAGTGCGGCATGGTAACCGTTCGGCCACGGAAGCAGTTACATTAACATAGCCATTGCAAATAATTAAATAATTTCACAAAAATTAATTGAAAATCATGGTAGTAAAACATTTTGATATTCAATATACTTAATATTAGAATCATTACAGTGACATCTCTAGTAAGTCGCTGGTAGCTGTAAAGGTACCTAGCCGAGTGACGAAAAACTTTTACAGATTTCTCACAGATGGCGCTAAAAATGAAAAAGTAGGATCTGCAACGAGCACATAGAAGAGCGTCTGAGGCCTTATTCAGAGAGAATCAAATGTCCGCAGACGCTCCTTGCGTTCACAGGGACTACGCGTGCCGGCGCCGCCCTCGAGGCGGAGGCGGGCGCGGGTAGATCTATAGGCTCGGTCCGCCCGTACCTTTCACAGTACTTGGTCTAACATCTGTTAGCGATTTCAACATGTAGATTTACCCACCCGCCGCCACGACCACGCCTGCACTCTGAATGAGCCCGTAGTTTTGTAGTCAGTTGGGAGAGCGTCAGGCATTGTATGCTGAAAGCGCTGATTGGATGCCCGCCGAAGATTTTTTCTTTGTATTTATACTTCGATTACCACACGGATCTTTAAGCAAATCCAATATGTATTTAGGGTGTTAGATAAATAGATTATAATATTGTGTCCGTGATAAAATATACTTGGAAATTATGTTATATAAATTTTAATAGCCATTACAGAAGGTTCTTTATCGAACATTTTGTGAAAAAACATCATAATCGCATCGGTAAAAGATTTATCAAACTCTTAGAAAACTTGCGAAGGCTTCAATCCAAGTATCCGAGGCTTAATGCGTCCTGTAAGAAGGGATTTAGACACACAAATGCTACGGAACCAGAAATAGATGCAAGGTCACCCTTGACAGCTGCCCAACCCAGCACGTCAGTGATTGTACCATTTGAACGTAAATAAAGGAGATCTGCATTAACCCCAAGGAAACGTATAAGATATGTTCACATTTTATGGATAACAAAAAAATCGCAAACATGGCAAGTGAATCTGTGACGATTATGTTTGCAAATAAGAACCTTACCGAACATGTAACCTAGAAATATTGGGTAATCACTAACTGAGTTGCAACATTTCTTTTACCAAAAAGCAAGGTAGTTTCTGTATGCTGATGTGTAGCTGCTTATTAAATTTTGTCAATTTACGTTAATGTAGAACTGATTTATAATGTAGAAAGGGATACACATATTGCATATTTTTGAAAATTGTGTCCGCCATCTTGGATTTGGAGATGGGTACTATATTCGTAACGAGCACCCCCATATACCCCGTAAACGATACCCAGAATGAAAATCAAAATAATCTTTATTTCATAGGTAAGCATTATTACACTACAAAACGTCACATTGGTTAAACTCTACCGCTCATTCGTCAGGCAGATTCCCCCGAGAAGTATGAGCAAGAAACTCTAGGGGTTGCTCTTTGTAAACAACATTTGTACGCATTTAACTTGCAGAAATGGAGGTCAAATGCACACTTACATTAGAATAAAAATAAAATCTGCAGCCATCGCCATATTGCCTATTCTCTAAAAATTACGTAATATAATTATTTTGAAACAGAATAGTAAAATTGGGAGAAAGAAATCCATTACTTTGCAACATTTTCGTGTCTTGTTGCAACGAAATTAATTTTCGGTTTTAGTGAATATTTATATAAAAATACAAGTTGAAACGCGTTACTTCCTTGTGGAATGTGATGTTAGTGTCTATTTTATGTTTGCCTGTTCTATTTTTACACCCATTTACCGCACATTTCGTCATTTTTAGCATAAATTTTTGAGCTGTTCGCGGTGCAATTTGACCTTGAGCACTGACAGCCCGCCCGCTCGTGTAGGCCCTTTGGGAAGCCTCTAACTTGCCTCACTTAGCGTGCGCGGGCTAGGTTTCTATGAGTTATTATTCTAAGATTATAGAAATATTTATGTAATTTATTTAAGTTTACTCGTATATTTGCGACACACACGTCCGGTACTCACTCGGTTTTAGGGCCCACTGAAAATCAGCGTCACAGCCTTTTCTCGGTGGTGACAATAGCTGAGTGGGATCCTGTTACATACGCCACAGTCACGCACATGACACTTAATCTAATTGTGTTAAATATTTCATGTTTGCTTTTGTTGTTGTGTATAATTTTATTTTTATTCCTTTTTTTCCAGTTATTTTTATTTAAATTTTTTGTTTTAATGTAGCTTCATCTTTTTTTTATCTTCATTTTATTACTGTGTATACTCGTATTTTTGTTGTGGCGTAGTAATAAAAGATTTCTATTCTATTCTATTAGCTTTACAATTTCTGTATCTCATTAGATTTTTTTACTTACTTACTTACTCCGCCGACGTAGAGACCCAAAGTGTGTCCCAGTCTCCGAAACTAGATGATGCCATGTTCTTCGGTCCTGTACAATCTCTCGCCGATTGATGGCTTGTAGTTCGCGCAAATCCGCCTTCACGGGGCCTCGCTCCAACGATACCTGAGACGACCAGTAGGTCGACCTAGACAGGCTCTCCTCACGTTCCGATCCTTTGCCATTCTTTCTAAATGGCCGAGCCGGCAAAAGTGTTTTTTAATTTCTATTATTATAACTATAATTATTATTTTATAATAAACATTGTTATATGCACCTTGCAATTGATTATCAACACAATCAATAAATCCCCAAATATTTTGATTGAAAAGTCATATTACAAAATTGAAGACTACGTGTTAGATAAAGATGTATGGAAAGACGACACGGCTCTAGATTCCACACAAATTTGATTAAAAGTGTATTCCATAGCATTATTTGAGGATTGCTCTTTTCAAGTTTATTTGAAAAGAGCAATCCCTAGAGTTTCTTGCTCGTTCTTCTCAGGGAAGTCTGCGTAGTGAACGAGTAGTAGCTTAAATGTGACGTTTTCAAGTGTAAATTTATTTTACCTATAGAATAAATGTTTCTTTGCCTTTGACTCAAGAATTTTCTTATAAATAAATATTTAGTAGCAGTAGAGCTCGTTGTGAAAGAGTCCGTCCAGAGAAGAACTGCTACTTTTATTAACTATTTCTGCCACCAAACAGTATCTACGTTCCGGTTTTGAAGGGTGAAATTACAGGCATATGGGACTTGTCAACTTATGTCTGGGTGACGGACGCAATGACAGTGCTCTTCAGATCTTAGTGATTTAAAGCTCTATGTGGCACAGCTATTGGCATGGACAGCCGTGCCGTTTACTAACAAACGCACTACTAGTTCGTCCCGTCTCGTAACAAGTTGCAAAAAATTATGATTTTTGACTTGTGATACTCTTCAGACCAGTGCTAGTAAAATACTTTATCATCGTCTAGGTTCACACCATAGTCTGGGCCAATACGGATTGCAGGCTTCACGTTGGATTGAAGCGAATTCCTTGACGGTTAGAGACATTGCTACTTCTTTATCCGGCTTCCGTAAAAAAATTAAGGAAACGACTTTAATGGGACAGATAAAAATGGCGACAGCTTCCATTTCATTTTTAAAATCGTTGTATCATTTATTATTATTATAACTCAGACTTATTATGATTTTTTAATTGTTGTAGATAGATAGATAGATAGATAGATAGATAGATAGATAGATAATACACTTTATTGCTCACACACGAAAAACAAAAACAGTACATAGACAACTAAAAATTAATGTAGGCAAAGTCGCCTTCATCGCTGAGTGCGATCTCTTCCAGACTACATTTGAGGCAGAGGAGAACTGAACAGACAGGAAGACGTAGTGTGCCAGTGATAAAAATTTAAATGCGTGATTAAAAACTTACACTATCATATTATGAAATAATAAGTGACCTTAATATTATATACATACATATATATTTATTGACACATGTATTGTTTTATATAAAAGCACGCTGCACACTTTCAGTAGAATTTTAAGTTTATTCTTGTTTTAATTCTTTTTTATTTTTTCTTCTGTTCTTTTATTCAATATTAAACCATATAAACCATATAAACCATATAAACCATTTATTTGCCACACAATAAAAAAAAAATATACAAACAAATCCTCTTCTATTCCTCTTCTAAATTATAATTATATAAAAAAAAAAGTCTTACAGATAGATATATAAATGAAATATACTATAATAAACTGTGTGGCGAGGATTCTGAGCTCAGTATATGCTGTGCAGACTTAGTTTGCCCAGCACTGATTTTCAGCCAGAACCTCCCTGGCAGGAGCTACGGTCTCACAGTGGTGTATCCAATAATTTAAACTAGTAGTACAGACCATTTACTAATATGTCTGCGAGGAGCGCGATAATAAAAATAGAAAACTTTTCATTTCACTTAAAGTACATAAACTAGGCACAAAAGAAACTAAATTTTAATAATTTACAAAAATGATATTCAAAAAACAAACAATAAAACAAAAAGATAAAACAGATAAAAACAATTTCTAAATTCATCCTCAGAAACGACATAATTTTTTCTCTTTCTTAAGACCCTGGGGTGATTAAGCATCCTTCTGAATAATTAGAAATATTTTTCTCAGTTTGGACTTAAAATTTAGCTGGGACATACTTTCATGCAAAGGTGGTGGCAAATCATTCCAGATTTTAGCAGCTGCATGCTTAAAACCCCCTCTAAAGCCAGCAGTTGTATAACGTGGGATGGATAACAATTTGGTGTTCTTACTCCGTGTATTTTTACTGTGAGCATCCCTAAACCAGCTCAATTTATTATAGAGGTATTTTGGAGTTTGTGTATAAACTATCTTGTGTATAAGACATGCAAAATGTAAATCTCTCCGATAGTTCATTTTCAGAACGTCATTTGCGTTCAGGAAAGGGGTAACGTGAGCACGCTTAGGTATATTGTAACAAAAACGCGCACAAGCGTTCTGCACTCGTTGTATTGCATTTTGTGTATATTTCAGAATGCGAGGACCATACACAGTGTCGCAGTAGTTGAACACAGATAATACGAGCGATTCCACGAGAATTTGTCTAATTTCTACAGTTAGAAATTTTCTAATTTTGTATAGCAGCCTAAGTCTGAAGAAAGCATTACGGATTTTTAAATTTATATGTTCTTCAAATTTTAGGTCGCTATCAATTAAAAGACCCAGATTCTTAGCTGTTTCCACTCGACTAATATTGGCATTCTCAATGAAAACCAGTGGATTTTGGTCTAAGACGCGGCTACGCTGATACTTGGAACCCAGGATTATATATTTGGATTTGTTAGGATTTAAAACCAACGCATTTCGACTAGCCCACTCGCTTACAATAGCTAGGTCTTGATTTAGGTCATTTATTGCTTTCATGGTGTCAGTGGGAAGGAAAGAGTGATAAATTTGTGTATCGTCGGCGTATAAATGAACATTGCAGTATTTGAGGTTATGTACAAGGTCACTGGTGTAGAGTATGAATAGAATAGGACTTAGAATAGACCCCTGTGGCGTGCCTCTACCTACCGTTTTAGCCCCTGACTTAATGATATCTCCGCTTAAATTTTGTATTTCTACGTATTGTCGTCTGTTTGTAAGGAATGATCGAAACCAGTCACAGACACCTCTACTTACACCATAACAGCTCATCTTGGCGATTAAAAGTTCAGTACTGATACAGTCAAAAGCACGGGAAAAATCTAAAAGGACAAGAGCACTAACTTTACCAGTATCTGTGGCTGTTATGATATCGTCGATGACGTGTGCCAAAGCGGTGTCCGTCCCATGTCTCTTACGAAAACCCGATTGTACAACAGGCAGAATGTTCTCATTTTCTAAATATGTAGTTAATTGAGAACAAACAATTCTTTCGAGGACTTTTGAAAGAATGGGCACAATGCTTATTGGTCTCAGATCTTTAATTTCTTCGACTTTAGAACTCTTCGGAATGGGTTTAACTCTAGCTATTTTCCAAGTATCAGGAAAAACATTCGTTTCAATAGAAGTATTTATAATATTAGTTATAACATATTATAAATACTTCTATTCACTATTTTTTAACCGATTTAAAAAAAAGGAGGAGGTTCTCAATTCGACTTTATGTTTTTTTTTTAGTATGTATGTTACGCGATAGCTCCGTAACTTTGTGAACCGATGTTGATGATTCTATTTTTGTTGGAAAGAGAGTATCTCAGTAGTGCTCCCATTTAAATTTTGAAGAAAATATTCCACCTCTAAGGGTGGCGAACTAGGGGATGAATGACTTTTGAGGCCGATTTTTTAAGGACTCTGTAGTTTAGATTATTATGTTTAAAATACTATTGCATGTTTCTGAACAGCCGAGTATGTGTTGCTTCCATTCTTTCCTTTTACTAAACATTCAAAGATGTACAGTACTTTCTGTCTACAGTGCAACGGAACAAGTTCCGTCGATGTGTACTAGACGTGTTGCCGTCTGTACATAATTTAGAAATTAAACTCAACTAATCAATTGAGAAACTTCTGTTCTCTCCCTCCATATCTCAAAACACATTACTAAATACAATTTTATTTTCCGTATCTATGAACGTTAATATAGTCACGTAAATGCTACAGTCATTTTAAGGATCTATGTGCGGAACCTTTTATATAATGTACCGCTGCTTTACGAATATCAACCGTAAAGCGGTTATATTATGTTCGAGATTGAACTGAAGGGGGAACCAACGAATTCACGGGCTAAGATTTGAGATCCGATAACCCATACCCGGAAATGCATTCGCGATATTCACTTAAGGGGTACTGTGTACGCTTTTATATAACAAGATTACGTTTATTCAGAATTTGCCGTTTTATTTTTTATTTATTTATTAGATGTACAGCATCAGTTTACATTCACTCCATAACAAAAGCATAAATTCTAGTCTAACCGCTCACGCGATACATGCAGCCGTAGACGCATACCACAACTAGAGGTATCGAAGTTATAACAGGTAAAATAACTAATATTAATTGCTATTTCGGTAACTACTCTAGCAAACCATAAAGTTTTTAATGCCTGGGTCTGTCATTTAAAAAAAATAAACAACTTCAAAAATATGTCACGACAATCGTGTGTGTTATTGTTTGGGCTGGTGATTTCGTTGTTTATTTATTGAAAACATACCGTAAGTTGCGTTTTTTAAGTTTACCCTGAATATTGATGTTTATAAACTATACTTTAAGGAGTAATTTCATGGTAAACGTTAGAACCACTCAAACGGAAATAAGACTCAGACGGACGAAATAAGGGCCATACATTCCTGTTAGCTCATCAGTGATACATCACTTATAAATATCAACACTCATTTTCATTGAAATAAAGACAGCGCCAACAATTGACCAGTGTGTACGTCTCCGTATATTCCAAAAATATTTTGTGTTTATTGTAATACAGAAAATATTTCTAACAATAGCGTGCTATTACATTCAGTTGCGTGGGGAAAACAGCAAAATAACTAATTACAAAACAAACGGAATCAAATATCATCGGTAATTTAATAATAAATATGTAATTTTGCAATTTTCGTCCATTATAGCAAAGCGCAAGTTAACTGGTCGATTTGAGGTGAAATAATTGCCGACACACTACGATTGTTTCGAATTCGGACTGGCTTTACATGGTCTGTGGTATAGCAGAAAAGTTTTCAAACAAACTAAATGACATTGCGTCTCTATTTCTAAATAATACTCGATGGAGGTAATTTACCTACCTACTAGAATAGTAATTAGATAGGTAGATAGATAACACGTTTATTCAGCAAAAATACAAACAGAAACAAACATTTACAATCACTTCACAGAGTATAACCTTGGAAAGGATACAAATACTGTGAGAAAAACAAACAAATACAATAAGAACTGATAAAATTTTGATGTGCCTATGAGTACAAGTATGTGCTGAAATGGTCCTGACTCAGCATAAATACTGTAGACCGAGAGAATTCAAACAGTGCTGGTTTTCTGCCAGTACCATATGGTGAGCGATCGCAGCCCAGAAAGCCATGCCATCAAAGTGCATCACACGCAAATATATATACCTAACTGTATATGTGTGTGTATAGATGTAAAGCAAATAATGTAAATAGTGTAAGTAATGAAGGTAAGCAATATAAATAATAATGTAAGTTTACAAACATAATATTAAATTATAACAATAGCCACCAAATATGAATATGTATATGTAGGTACGGAAATTTATGTTTACAGGTATCAAACGCATTGATTAGGGAAATATCTATGTAGCGAGACACAATCTGCTCTGACAAAAGATGTTTTTTGTATTCAAGCTTAAGCGTTTATTATTATTGATGCCACGCAATGGAGGAGGAATATCATTCCAGCACTTACTGGCGCTATACCTGAAACCGCCGCGAAAAGCAGTCGTTCTGTGTTTTGGGATGTTAATAACATTTTTAGAAACTAAAAGGAACTTATCCCCCCTTACACGTTGTGACCAATTAATTTTGTGGTATAGACAATCAGGTTTCTGGGTTTTAACTATATCAAACATTAGGCAGGCCAAATATAGCTTCTGACGGGCCTCCATTTTCAGAATGCCGAATTTGTTTCATTAGGGCGTGATATGTGTGCGAGGAGGAATTCGAAAACAATAGCGAGCACAAGAACTTTGCACTCGCTGGATCAGTTTTTCGAGCTTTTTTTAGACAGCCACTATACACCGTGATGCAATAGTTCAGCCTGGACAATACCAGTGCTTCACAAAGCAGAACTCTCAGATCCTGACTGACATAAAATCTAAAATTGTACAGAACTTTGAGGCGATAGAAACAAGAGCGTGTGACGTTCAGTACATGATTTTCAAAGCGCAGCTCACTATCCATTGGCAACCCAAAATTCCTAGCTGAGCTGACTCTTTCCATAGCCATACCTCCTATAACAATCTGTTAGTCAGCACTAATAATCTTTTGCACCTGACTACTGGAGCCAAGTACCAAATATTTTGATTTAGTTGCATTTAAAACGAGGCCGTTAAAAGATCACCGAGCTGAATTACGGCTCAGATCATCATTTAACCCATCAACCATAGCGTTCAAGTCGTCAGCATTGCCTGAAATGTAAATGGAAATGGAAATGTAGATCGTCAGCATATAAGTGAAACCGACAATTCAAAATACATTTAGCCAAATCACTGCTGTACAAAATAAAAAGTAAAGGTCCAAGAATGGAGCCTTGCGAGACGCCTTTCCGAATTGTCTTGAGGCCTGATTCGATGTTGGTACCATCAGAGTTTTATATGAATACCTTTTGATAACGTCCATATAGGTAACTATTAAACCAAGATATGAAATTGTTGTCAATTTACTATATACCGCGAGTTTGTTAGAAACCCAAAGCCGAAGGCTGAGGTCATTCATGACGCGAGGTTACGTATGTTTTTCATCACATTTACGACGAAATAGATATAACGATAATTTATTTCTTGTATGGATAAATATGGCTTCCAACAATCACAGTACAACAGTTACGGATTTTGCAAACGGGCATTTTTTTGCCGGCACATCTATAGATAATACATTCGAACTAAATTGTTATAAAAGACATAGACGCATGTAGCCACAATGTATTACATATAAAATTAATAATTTCCAAATTCTAAAAATACCGCAGAAGCTTTTTTTATACTTCAAGTTTATGCGAAACATACGTTCAGTTTTTCAAGCATAAAAACTTTGTTGCTTAAGCTTGACGTAAACAATTCATAGGGTGATAATGTGATAATGTAATGAAAAAGCCCGTGGGCATAATTTACGACATTACGGTCGATTTTGACTACATGTCATGACAATGTTTACGAGCAATAAAAACAATTTTACTTATATAAAATTACTATGACTGTTAACTATGAAAGAGAGAAATTATGATAGTTGTGGATACGGTTGCGAAGTCTTCTAAAATTGCAATCAAATATAACAATAATAATAAAATCGTTTTATTTATCTCAACACATTAATAAATAAATATAAGCTTTAAACAGTGGTTAATAACAACAATAGAAGTGGGATAAAAAGGTCTATAGCTCAGTACAATGTCGCAGTGTTTACGTATTTTGTGAATGTATTCTGCTACAGCTTGCCGTGTTCATAAAAAAGAAGAAGAACTAACACACGTTATCATTCTAGTTGTAAGTTTTCAAGCTTATTAATAAATACTAACCACACACACGAATCGTTATATAGTAAGTTGTTTTTTTAAATGGGACAGTATAGGGAAATCCGAAACCATAGAAGATACATGGAACCTATCTCTGCCATTGAGTATTTTTTCTGAAAACATTTTTGGTCAAGCGTGAGCTGTCCATAAAAATGATATAATTTATCAAAATTTTTTTAGTGCTAATCGACTCAGTTTCATGAAGGCATCATTTCATTGGATGGGGCGAAAAAAATGGGAACAGCTAAAGTTGAATTACATTTTATGAAATTTACCTACTTCTACTGTGCCGACTGTATCTTTCCGCACAATAAAATCATACTTATAAGAAACTGAGTCTATTAGCATAAAAAAAAATTAGTCAATTTTCTGTTGACAAAAAATCTCTGTCGATAAATAAGATCTAATCTCCTTATTGCTACGGGGTTATTGCTTTAGTTATTATTCAGGATTAAGGGCTTTGCCAGTTTCGTAAATAATGTATACTTAGTCTTGTGTTCTAGGATTGAAACTAAGTTTGTTTATAAAATATATCATGGCCAGAGATGGGCAGTGGGTTGAAACCCAATCAACCTGCCGGATTTTTACCGGGTTTTAACCCATGCCGCTAGGTTTTAACCCATTCCTGCCCAAAAACGTGAACGGAAACCATTATACGCGTAAAACAAGTTGGTATAATTTCATGCTTATTAGGAAATTAGGCAACTCAACGCAACACCTACTTTGCAATGCTGTGGCTCTACTAGAGGTGCATTATGATTCGATTTACGTGAAAATCAATTCATTTCAATGCAATTTTTAACCGACTTCAAAAAAGGAGGAGGTTTTCAATTCGTCTGTATGTTCTTTTTTTGTATGTATGTTACGCGATAACTCCGGTATTTGGGAACCGATTTTCATGATTCTTTTTTTGTTGGAAAGGGGGTACTTCCATAGTGGTTCCATTTCATTTTGAAGAAAAGCATCCACCTCGAAGGCTGGCTGTTCACGCATGAAGATTCATTTTTATAAATAGCGCCTAACTTTAATTTAGGAGCAATTACTTTAATGGTTGATTTTGCTATTTCTCCAATTCAAGGCGTTTTTCTCTCAATATACTTTGAGTAGTGAGAACCGATTTGTATTATCTCCAGTGTCAAGTCCTGTATAGTGGCGAACTAGGGGATATTTCAATAAAACTTAACAAATAGACGTAATTCCACTTACTTTTGAGGACGATTTTTTTAGTACTCTGTACTGAGATTATCAAGCGAATGGATTCAACAGAAAGGGGAAATATGAGCGCAAGCGGTAAACATTTTCTAACAAATGAACAAAACTCTATTTACAAATATTTACTTCTAAATACTTAGATTTTGCCGTCGATTTCGGGCATTCGTGGGTTTTAATCCGATTTAAAACCGGCGCCGGCGTTAACAAAGCGCCGGACGCTTGCACATTTCTGATTGAATTTTCTAAAAAATTTAAAAAATAATTGTTTCTTAGGTTTTCGCGATATTTTCTTTTACTATCTGACACGTTTCAGATCAGTATTTGGTAGTAAAGTTCCCGGCAATCCCCACCCCCGCTCCTGCGTTTTACATCGGACTTTTGTTAGCAGTGGAGCTCCTTGAGAAAGAGTTCGTACAGGGAAGTACTGCCACATTACCTGTTTCTGCCCACAAACAGTAATGTGAACATTAAGGGCAGTGGCCTCAGATTTTGTGATATAAAGATCTGAGTGGCACTGCAATTGTTAAGGACAGGCGTGTCGCTTACCACCAGGCATATGACTTGTTCGTCCCGTCCCGACTTGTTCTTTTTATTTTTTGTTTTACTTTTGCTTTGTTTTTTTTTCTTTCTTTCTGACGAAATAAATAAATTATATTCTATTCAACTTTGTAGAACGAAAGCGGCATATACCTAGTTACATTTTCTGTCAAGTACAGAACAATCCTACTCCATAAGTTTTGTTTATAGTGACCCACCCTATCCATGTCTTGGTTATACAGGAAGGGCACTATGACCTGTACAAGCAAGTAGCACAAGAACCTACTCAGTCAGGTTCTAACACCAGATCAGCCCGTATGCACGGTACAGAACAAAAGTGTCATCGTCAATTAAATTAAATACAACTTTAAAAAATATCCAGCTTGGCAAGCACAACTTCGAGAAGTAAGCCGATAACAGAATTCGTTTGTGTTGGGCGGCATTTGGGAAGCTTAGCGACATCTTCAGGTGTGGGCGAATCCAAACATTGGGTATCTAATTTGTCGAGTGTTGCTCTTCCCCTTATCATTCCAGTTCAATATATCAGCCAAACACTGAGACGTACACCTGAATCGTAAGTTGAATAAGATTCAATTTTTTTAAATTTTAATTTCACCTGTTAATCATGTCCAAAATATTAAAATTATTTAGAAATGGAGTTATACGAGAACGAGATGGTCACGGTTTACGGTTAATAAAGCATAAACGAAGCGTGTTATACATTCAGGTTTTATGACCATAGAAGGGTGGCGTCCATCGTTTCGCCAGTGAAGCGTTGCAAAATTGACAAAATCAACGAAAGGTTCCCGCAATTTACCGCAATGTGGAACACAGCAGCGATAGAATATAGAATTTGCATCTAAATTAGCCCGGCAGGAAGAAGAAAAAACAACAGAACACAGGAAAAATTTAACGGGTGTCTCATTTCATAATTTAAACTTTGGAAAATTACAAAATATACCAGTTGCAGATACATTTTTATTACAAATGAATTAAAATAGAGTAGCAGGGACTTTTGTACTTATGTCTCTGGGTGATGGGCGCATTCTTCCTGGATTTCAACTTCAGCCTCTGAATATTGTCCAGTGTGTCGGTGAAAAATCGACTTTTTAAATAACCCCAAGGAAAAAACATTTGCGGGGGTTAAATCGAGTGACCTAGGTCTAAGTCTCCGAATCAGCTAGTGAGTTTACCAGGAAATAAGTCCCAGCTGTATGGACTACAAATTGCGCAATACTCAACTATCGAGTAGTGCCCCCATCCCCGCCTTTGTTTTGCCGCGCACGGATAGGTGTGTGACGGTGTGACCTCCTTGATCGTCATCCCACCTTTTAATTTAAATTTCTTATTTTATTCTCACACTCGTATTTAAATTCAAATTTTGAATTGTTCCATTCTTTTGCCTCACGTTCCGGTTTTGTTTCGTTCCATCGACACTCACTGCCCGATCGCGGTAGCGATAACATCTCTTCTTATTCCTTTTGAACCAGTTACTAGTTATATTTACACCATTTACATTTTAAAGATCATATTATTATTGTTAAATCTGACTTATTATAAAACTGGACTTTCAACTTTTAAACTACTAAACTTACTAAGTATATGTATGGAGGCTGCGGAGGCTACGACTACTCTCCAGGCTACATTACTATTATCCTACAGAACACCACCAGCACCAGCGGCGCTTCTACAGGTAAATTAAAAAATGAATTTTTAGAGACAGTCTGTAAAAAAAAATTTTGCGCAGCCTTTGGTAGAGATAGAGTGAATTTTTCGCATTTGAGAATTTTAAAAATTCCATTTATTTTTTTTTCATCGAGCTTTCAATTTAATAGCTAATGTAGTTTAAATTTTTAAACTGGGGACGTACTCATTAATCCCCACCCTAATGGTGCGGTACCGGCGGTTTTTAACTCTCCGAAAAGAAATGTAGTATGCTACCGTAATTCAAAAGGTCCATATCTCAGTAAATATTATGCTCCTGGCCAAAACACGGATTTTACAACAAAAAAAAAAACTATTCATTATGTTCACGACATCGTGCCTGTTTTAACGAGGCTGGGAGTATTGCGTTCCAGGTAAAAAAAAATGTAGTTACTTGCCTATGATAATAATAAAACCAGTAGTTTAACTTCATACATACCTTGTACCGCAGCTTGTGTATGTACAGGCCCGACGTGCGCCGTATACATGACGAACGCACGCTTTCCTATAATTTCACGCGGCACTCATGTAGCACTGCGCGTGTCGTCGCACACGTTTTTTTAACACAGAACAAAAAATACAGTAGACGTGGTTAGTTAGCGTGCCAACAGTGGATCTCATTAGACCTATATGAGCTCAGTCCGCCATTTTAGCTTTCTACGTTATGGTTGTGTCAATTCTTTTGCGAAAATTCTCTAAAATATGTATTACGTAAATATTGTGTTTTGGAATGCAAGAATAATAGCCGCACCAAAAATGTTACCCGTGGTATTATTTCGTATCATCGGCAAGTCTCATTTTAATTTTTTTTTTTGTTATATACTTATACTTATAACCTATATACTTATAACCCTGCAATATGATAGCTTCTTTTTTTGAAAACTAAATAAATAACTCCAATTCGTCGTCGTTCAGCAATTAACCACTAGATAGCAGCACATGGATTGAAATTATAATATGAAAACGTTGTAACTTCCAATAATAGGTATTGATAGCATT
>NW_020654972.1:9461991-9478893 GCF_003589595.1 Hyposmocoma kahamanoa | reverse complement strand
ACAATTCAATATCCAATAAAAGGTTTTTTAGTCGGGTACAAAACGTTTCATCGTTTCTAACACTTTTCAGGTAACACTTTTTATGATTCAAAGGGTATTCCATAGCATTTAAGTTTATTTGAAAAGAGCAATCCCTAGAGTTTCTTGCTCATTCTTTTCAGGGAGGTCAGCGTAGTGATCGAGCAGTAGCTTAAAATGTAGCTTAAAAATGTCGTCCAAGTGTAAAAAATTTACATATGGAATAAATTATTATTTGACTTTGACTTTGACCAAAAAAAGGAGAAGATTCTTTTTTTTATTTATTGAATGTCAAGATTTTTTGACCACCATGATATTCAATTATTTTTTAACCGACTTCAAAACAAGGAGCAGGTTCTCAATTCGACTGTATGTTTTTTTTGTATGTTTGTTACGCGATAATTTCGGTATTTGTGAACCTATTTTCATGATTCTTTTTTGTTGGAAAGAGGGTACCTCCATAGTGATCCCATTTCATTTTGAAGAAAATCATCCACCTCTAAGGGTGGCTGATCACGCATGAACATTCATTTTTATAAATAGCGCCTAAATTTTACTTAAGGAGCAGTTATTTTAATGGTTGGTTTTGATATTCTCCAATCCAAGGCGTTTTTCTCTCTCAGGGTCGTATTCCAGAACTCTACTCAATGCTCAAGTAAGGATTTGAGCACACTTGAGTATGATTTCAAGCACCGGAAATACGACCCTAATGGCAAGGACTTGAGTATGATTTTCAGAGCTCACTGCAATACTCAAGTCCTGACTTGAATATTGAGTAGAGTTCTGGAATACGACCCTAAGTATACTTTGAGGAATGAGAACCGATTTTTATTATCTCCTGTGTCAAGTCCCAGTATAGTGGCGAAGTAGGGGATATTTCAATAAAACTTAGTAAATAGACGTAATTCCACGTACTTTTGAGGTTGGTTTTTTTTAGTACTCTGTACTGAGTTTATGCAAAATTATTTTACTAGTTTGTAATAATTATTAATACACTAATTAAAAAAAAACTTCGATCCGGCTGGATTAGAACCAACAACATCTTCCAGCAACCGTGCCAACTAAGCCACGGAACGAACTAGCGGGTGTTACGAATTTTTTTTTTCTACGTGCTTGTTGCAGATGTTTGTTTTTGATTTTTAAGCAAAATATTTTGTATTTTAACACAAAAAATAATTTGTGTTTGTTTGTTACGCGATTACTGAGACGTTTGTAAACCGATTTCGATGATTATTTTTTGTTAGAAAGGTGATACTTAGTAGTGGTACCATTTAAACTTAAAGAAAATGTTCCAACTCTAAGGGTGGTAAACTAGAGGATGAATCCGGCGTAATACTTAAAAAAAATACAGTCGAATTGATAAACCCCTCCTTTCTTAAAGTCGGTTAAAAAGGACCTGCCAATAAAACATTTTAGATTTAAAATTAGGATCATAGAATGTTAATGCCACAGCGTCTACACGAAATTTCTGAGAATTAAATTTATATCAAAAAGTGTTTAAAAGAGTGGAATAAGTTTCTGAGTATAACTAAAAATTCTACAGCTTTGTTTGTCGACGCAAACGACGGTGTTTACAATTTCTTTTCGCTGAAAATGTTTCATGGTTTAGTTGTTTTTTTAGTTTTTGCGAATATTAAAAAAATAAATCGATATGAGAGTAACACGTGTCTAGAAATTCAAAGCCAGTAAATCTGCAGCACAGTTTGTTGGCTGATATATCGTCCATCAAAAGGTAAGTGATGGGACGAACAAATCGTGCACCTGGTGGTAAGCGACACGCCTGTCCATAACAGTTGCACTGCCACTCAGAGCTTTAAATCACAAAGATTACAGTTACATAAGACACATAAGTTTACAGGCTCCATGTGCCTGTAATTTCACCAGCACCCTTACCCTTCAAAACCGGAACACAGTAATCTAACATTATTGCTTGACGGCAGAAATAGGTAAGGTAGTACTACCTTAGACGAACTCTTTCACAAGGAGTTCTACTGCTACGAAAAATGTGTAAATATATATACCAGCGCTCAATTAGTTGAAGGTCCATTCTAAATGCTCTTCAAGTCTGGGATATAGAGAATCATCATCGCTCTCCAATGTAAAAGTATCAATCAACCCGAAACTGTTATTTCCGATCCATAAAACCCATTGAACACTTTTATGCTTTTATGTACACTCACCCGAAAATAAGTGCACACCTCCCTCACGAGTATCGAACGGCCACTTTCGCCCATATTCCATAAGTAGCCTTAAAATAACCGAACCCCTAAAGCCAAAATTTCTAGGAAATATTGGAGGTTTATTATTCCAGCAATTTGCCAAAATTAATCAAAAGAAGACGTATGGGCTTTTCCTTTCTTGTGGATAACGTTTTTAATCGGGTTATTTGGCCCATTCCTATTGATTACGAATTCTGTCAAACCGCTGAGAGAAGACTTTATGTCAAAGGTAATAGGGATATAAAAGACGTTTGCATCATTTTGGCTTAATTCGCGTAGTGAGATGTTAAGTGATTAGCAGGTGTAAGCCGATTTCGTATCGAGAAGTTGAGGGAACACTTAGAACGTCCTGGGAAATGTATAGGTTAATTTCCAGATGTTCCAATTCAATTCAGATTTGAAGTTCAAAGCTTCGCAATGTTTTTATTCTATGATATATTAACTAGATTAACATCAGTCCATAGCAGATTAATCTTACCGTAGACTAACAACTTCGGGGGATTGCTAATCTCTATAGTACAGATCGTTACTCTGAAAAAGTTCAAAACTCCGCCTTAAATCTAGATATAATAATATAAGAAGTTCTGAGATAAACGTAAATTTAATGACTATAGAGCTTCAGTTCAAATTCAAATTATTTATTGCATTCATGTTGTTACATAGGTCTTAAGTTAGATAGTACAGATCAAACATGAACCCTGTAAGGGCACAGCAGTGTCAATCCTAAATTCTAAATAATTCTAAATTTGTATTACAATTTTTACATTATTTCTTAATTTGATATTCGATGTAATAACCTCATTTAAGTTCTATTTTTAACCGACCTTAAAAAAGAAGGAGGTTCTCAATTCGACAATTTTTTTTGTACGATGTTAGGCGATAACTCCAGTATCTGTGCACCGATTTTCATGATTCTTTTTTATGAAAATTTTTATTGGAAAGAGGATACCTCCATAGTGGTCCCATTTAATCTTGAAGAAAATCATACACCTCTAAGAGTGGCTGTTCACGCATGAAGATTCATTTTTATAAATAGCGCCGAAATCTTATTATAAGGAGCAATTACTTTATTGGTTGATTTTGCTATTCTCTAATTCATGGCGTTTTTCTCTCTATATAGTTTGAGTAGAGAGAACCGATTTTTATTATCTCCTGTGTCAAGTTCCGTATAGTGGCGAACTAGGAGATGAATCCGGGTTTGCGCACTTTCCGGTAACCGATTTCAATAAAACTCGGCAAATAGATGTAATTCTATGTACTTTTGAGGTCGGTTTTTTTAGTACTCTATACGGAGCTTATTAAAGTAGTTTATCGTCAAGTGATTTAGAATTTTACAATTTCATTTAATTTTTAAAAATTACAATACCTACAGAATACAGGACAGTAATAGAAGGCACAAAGCACAAACGGCACAAGTTGACAGCGGACCCCGCACTAAGCTCAAAGCTTGTATCGCGGGACCCAAAATACTAGACAACTTATTTTCACTATTACATGAGCCAATAAACTCATCCGTAGAACAAAGATCTATGTGCGAGACTACTTGTTCTCAGGACGTAGTATATTTCTTTCGTTCTTCTTCGCTGTGGATGTCTGTTCGACCGTTGTTTAGTATTATATTTCCGAAATGAAATAAGATATATGAATTCACAAAACACCTTTAAATAGGCGTTGATCAATGATCAATCTCCATTAAAAGAATATGCTTTTCTTAATTTGCAATGGTACATATATAAACATGTAAACGTAAGACGAACAATATTCCTAACTTTCAAAATATTGTACGAGTAAATCCTCCCTATAAATATAATTTGCAGTACCTTACAGGGTCCATAATGCGTTGTTGACTTAGCTATAAGCCTTTATGTTAAGCAATAAATTTCAAAAGTTTGCTTATCTACTTTCAATGTGTTCGTTGACACAGTCTCCTCCACGATAACTGTCACAACGAATCATACGAGTCCAAGGTCCAAATCATACTGCCACGGAGCGGTCCCGGGTTCGATTCCCGGGCCGGGAGAAATATTTGTATGGCCTACATTTATTTCTCTCGTGAATTCGTGGTTGTAAATAAATTACCGGATGCTGTTAAAGAATTAAATTGTAGACAATTTAAAATAAAATTCCATAGTTTGTTAGTTACTCAATGCTGCGCTATGTAATATTGAGGATTTTTTAGTCGATGACATAAAATGTAAAATTCACCTATTGCATGTTAAAACGCGGCTATGTGACAAAATATTTTTTTGAGATATCATAAAAACACAACCCAGTTTTAGAATATTACAATTATGTAATGATATTTCAGCTATGCATCGTTGGGGTAAATTCCGATAAGCCGAACACGTTAACTAAATTTAACTGTTTTTAACTAACGATTATTTAACTGCCTCCGTGGCCGAACGGTTACCATGCCGGACTGCCACGCAGAGGTCCCAGGTTCGATTCCCGGGCCGGGAGAAATGTTTGTATAGCTTACATTTATTTCTCTCGTGAGTTTGGGTGTAATTTGTGGTTGTCTATGTGTGTGTCCATGGTACCCGCGACACAGGGTTTCCCTAGTGCGGGGCTATGTTGAGTGTGTGCGTTATTTATTTATTTATTTATTTATTTGACCATTTGCCAGCCGCATTTTAGTTAGTGGACGTCAGTTATAGTTTTTACTTCCTATTTTATGGTTAAATTCCAGTTGTTTTTGTTTGTCTGTGCTATTGCATTAATTTAACTTTAAATGCATTTTCTTGAAATAAGAATTGTATAAAATATTCGCATGCCAAGTCTTGGAGATCGAATCAGTAATGAGGATATCCACAAGGGAACAAGAGCAACCAACAAAGCCCTAAGGTAGCCCTACGGGTAGACGCGGCGAGGACAGACCACCCACAAAGTGGACTGATGACCTGGTGAAGGCTGCGGGAATCCGCTGGATGCAAGCGGCGCAGGACAAGTCGTTGTGGCATTCTTTGGGGGAGGCCTATGTTCAGCAGTGGACGTCTTTTAGCTGAAATGATGATGATGAAGTCTTGGTGAAATGTACCATCAATATACTATAAGATCAGGGGCCTACCACAACCTATTAAAACAATATTACTTTAACCTTACATTGACTTTTCGTACCATAACGCGCTTAAAGCAAGCTTATTGTAATGTTAAAACTATGATGTTTTATTGGCAGCTTTGTGACTATTCGTTCACTCAGCTCGTACTATGACGCTACATTAACATTAAAGTAATATTGCTCTTATGTCAAATTTAGCAATCTTAAAATAGTGACACGGATGCAATAGAAACAATATTAGTTTCAGTTTTATTGTCTAAATATTGATTTGTAATGATTAAAAGTAAAATTGAACTTATTTATTTACATACATCTCGAGTTCTTAGGTTTTCGCGATTGTTACACATAGGAAATGAAACTATTTTTCCGGATTTAAATCGCGTATATTTGTTTTTTCAAACAAACCGACGTTTCGGGCCCTTTACAGGTCCCATGGTCACGGTTGACTGAGGTGGTACAGTCTTCAACCAGTTATGTCTAATATTAATGCAAACCACCCTATTTTTTCACTATAGTTACAATAGTTATTAATTAAATACCTTATTTTTAATTTTACAAAGAAAACATTCCAATTTACGCTACATTAAGTTTTACAAATTATTTTATTGAATGAATTTTAATTAAGTTTAATTTATTATTAATTATTAATAGAAATTAGAATAAACTAAAACATATTAATTAGTACTGCAGTCTTATGTCTGTTTGGGATTTTTCATTAGAGGAAATACTGGATACCAAACTGGTGGTACGGAGAAACCATCTTCCCTGTTGAAATTCGGATGTTTTTTAATTTCAATGGCCTCTCGCAGCATCCTGGGCAGATAACGGACTTCTTTTGGAAGGACCTGGGGTTTGTCAAACTTCATTGAATGTGTTGGTTTATCCATGACATGCTCGCAGACTGCAGACTTGTTTACGCGGCGGTGTTTGACATCAGCTATATGTTCTTTGACGCGGGTACAAATACTTCGCTTTGTTTGTCCAATATAAGAGAGACCGCACTCACAGTCAAGCTTGTAAACTCCTGCATAACTGGTTGAAGACTGTACCACCTCAGTCAACCGTGACCATGGGACCTGTAAAGGGCCCGAAACGTCGGTTTGTTTGAAAAAACAAATATACGCGATTTAAATCCGGAAAAATAGTTTCATTTCCTATACATATATCTCTTCAATATTTTGTTTATGTTTCATTTAATAGCACATACGAAATAATTTCTCGTTAAATAAAAATACGCGATGTTTATTTCGTAAAATTATGACAGCGCCATCTATATGCTCCTTGGCGAAGCTAACAGTTGACATTAGACTATAATTCCGAATTCACAATGTGACCAAGCCAGGGCTTGTTTTATTTATTTTTCTTCACGAAAATGCGAAAAAATGATTGAAAACGACGTAATTTTATTAGATTTTATTATCACGTACTTTTCTTTTTTTAACAATCAAAATTCTCTGAATGTAAATAACATTAAGTACTTAAACATTATACTACGAGAAGACGATTCGGAACGTAAAAAAGAAAGAGATGGCATTATATAGTTCACATAGCGTTATCTCTATCCTATTTTTAGTAAGGAATAGACAATATTGGGAAATCGTTCGTTCTTTCAATCTGTTTTGCAATAATACATTACTTGGTTGTCAGGCTCGTCATGGTACGAATATGAGTAATATTGTAATAAGCTTACTTTAAGCTTACATTGAAATAAGATTGTTTTTGGGAAGGTTATGGCAGGCCCCCAGCATTGTTAACTACAGTTTTCAGCGAATAAATATCTTGTATTCTTGAAATTCATAAAACCGGATGCATCCCCTGCTTAGGCCTACTTGAATATTTTCTTCGAATTTGAATGCACCCGTTTTCAATAAAAAGAATCATCGAAACCATTGACTTACAAATAAATGGACGACGGGTCTAATACAAAAACCACGAAAAAAATGTCCCAAGTCAACCTATTCGAAATTTAAATTGTAATGTCATCGCAGTATTGCGCTGTCAGTCGAACAAATGAAGACTAAAGCGGAGTTTGGCGCTCTGTATACGATTTTAGCGCCTTACAAGTGCGGACACTTTTTAGCGCGGACCCGACGTCCATATAATTGTAAGTCAGTGATCGAAACCGATAAAAATAAGTAAATTAAACAAACATTGTGCACCAGGCCACCAGGAATACACACAAATATCGAGTACTTATCCAGAAATAGAGAAGATATGTCATTTAATGTGTTTGAAAACTATTCTGCCATATCATTACTGAGACAACTGCGCTCCGATTGGCCAGCCCGAGTTCGAAACAATTGACGGGTGTCGTCAATTGTTTCACTTCAAATCGACCAGTTAACTTGAGCTTTGGTACAATGGACGGAAATTGCAAAATTACATATTTAATATTTAATTACCGATGAAATTTGATTCCGTTTGTTTTGTAATTAGATGTTTTGCAGTTTTTCCCCACACCACCGAATGGAACAGCACGCCATTGTTAGAGATATTTTCTGTATTATAATAAATACAAAATTTTTGGAAGGTTAGTTGTTGGCGCTGTCTAAATTTCAGTGCAAACGAGTGTTGATATATAAAAATGATATATCACTGATAAATTACCAGGAATGTCTGACCCTTATTTCGTTTTTATTTCTGGTTATATACTCGTTGAATACAAATAACTCGTAAATTACAAATACTTCTTGCATACAGTACCTATGTACTTAATTTTTTTTTTTCCCCTGTGCGTGGGATAATCGTATTTGAAGATATGACCATTGAATGCGTGTAGGCCATAACGAGAAGGATAATATAGAGTTATTGGGACCTTTATACTGGATTACACCGTATGACGTCTGATTCAAATGTGGTTTAGTATTTTTGGACACATTTTGGGTTCACAAACTGGAGATTAATAGTGATGAGGGTCAACAGAACAGTGAGGATGTATTCGATTAGTCCACAGATGCTGAGTCATGGACCCTTTCGATTTGCCTCATTTCATATAAGTTGCAATTGTTTCTGCTACTGACACAGTCGATTTTTGTATATTATTTGAACTTGTTTCATTGAATATCACGATGTTTTTTATGCAATAAAGTTCAATTTTCATTTTGTGAAAATGTTCCATTATTTTGGTTTTATTATTAATGAAAAGATACAAACACAAAGAAAAATTCGTACAGTCCAGCTGGACCAGCGACTCTTTGCCAAACAAGGTTGTACTCCTCTTTCAACTAAGCTACGGAACGAAACAGCAGACTTGTTTTGATAATACAAAGCGATGGGAGGAACAAGTCGTGGTAGTAAACTACACACCTGTCCATAAAATAATTATTTATAGTGCTCTTTCGTAGCATCATTAATGCTTATTTTATTTTATTTCAATAAGTTTTCGTTTCTCTGGTTATCTTAATAATTGTTTTTTCGTTTCTTATTGTTTTATAAAAAACGAAATTCAACCTAATACAACTTGGTCGTTTCTTTTTTTGAGAACTTAGTAACATTTCGAATTCGTCGTCGTTCAGCTATTAACCGCTAGATGGCACGTTGATTGAAATTTCAATATTAAATCAAAATGGCGTAACTCGCAATAATAGGATGATATTGAGCTTTCAACGATGTACTAACAGGGTAAAATTTAAATTATATTAATAGTCCTGAGTTTGTTATTTCTCTTAAAATGTGAAACTACGACCAGTCATTATCAAGATTTATTAGTGTTTCAAATTGTGAGTGAAATGAGTGAGTGAGTTTTGACGACAGCGGTTCACGGGGTCGATTCAGAGCCTTACGATAACTCAGTTTTCAGATTTCTTTTCATTTTTATTCACAACACCCGAATCGAACGTCAAACTGTTGTATTCGAAACCGAACCGAAATGACGTCACACCCGTACGATTACTCGAACTTCTCGACCGGCAAAGGCTACAAACGTTATTCAGAACACAGATAACTGTGTTCTCAATTCGACGTCCGAACGTCCTTTTGTTTACAAAGCAAGAATGTAATATGGACATCTCTTATTATTTTAAATAAAGTTTGGATTTCGTTCAATTTTATTAATTTATTTTAATGTAAGACTATATTTTAGACCTTTAAAGTATTAAAAATTTTGTGTAAAATGATTATCTATTTTCTTATAATCTATTTCACCGACTAACTCCGTAAACCGTAAACGCTGTTGGATAACGATATCGTATGCGAATTCGAGTCGAACGTTTAACTCGGAATGTTCTGAGTAACTCGGAAAGCGCCCAACGATTCGAGAACGGTGTCGAATCCAACGATTCGGTTAAAATATCGAAGAGTTCTGAATCGGGGTCCTGTTAGTATTCGAGGCTTGAGGCACTTCTATTTTTTTTCTTCCGTGCCATCTCCTGTCCGCTGGCCCCACTAGAGAATTAGACGAGTAGCGAACTTAGTTCGCCTTCTTCTCCGCCGCCTACGACCCATTTATTACGTCAGTGTTGGTACTTACACGCCCCGGTGAACACTTTGCCGCGCCTTTTTAACGCAACAAGTTAATTATGTTAATTGTCGTAATTTTGAAATCCCTAAATTCTTAATCACAAGACGAACCCTCTGGGCGTACAAAACTTGAAACAAATTATAAAACTTAGTGATGTACCACACGTTTAATTAAATTTTCCATTTAAATAAATCTGATAATTGCGCAGACCGATAATTATGCTATAATTAATATTCTATTAGTGATTTTCATTAGTTTGAAGTAATGAAGCGTTTTATTTTGATGTTAAGGAACGATTTACGAGAAATTTGTAAATGGAATATGACAGCCGTTAATATTTTTAACGTTCGTACCGTTGGTATAATAAAACCACATAATATCACACGTTAAAAGTGCTATTGTAACATGAAATCATAAAAATAGTACGAGGTACATGAAATAAATCGACTGTCCCTACGTATATAGTCGAAACTTAAAAAATACACTTGCACAGCGTAATCTGCATTACAATAGTATTATATTTCGATTGGGAAAACAATAAAACGTAAAATTTTATTAGTTTTCATTTTAACAACACGAAAAGTATCATCTGCCGCTGCTCCCTTGTAAACTCTCATCTTGGTCATGTACTTGGTCTTAATTATTTACTTGTGCACTAGGGTTGTCACTAGACCGACACACAACACTCACGATATCTGGCGACTTGTCGGCCGATACTTGATGTCGTTTACATTTGCTGATGACTGGATCCCACTACGATGAAATGACGGTGTTATTTTAATTTCAATAGCTCCACGTACGATTGTACTATAGTGATGACGTGTGTAGGAAGGATCTTGGGATTATGAAGCTCAATCCAGTGGTTTGGTCCTGAATTCAACAAATGCTCGGCAATTGCAGACTTATTGAGCGGACGGTTCCTAAAAGCCGCGACATGTTCTTTAACTCTTTTTTTTATAGTATCAAGTGACGGGACGAACAAGTCGTGTGTCTGATGGTAAGCTACACGCCTGTCCTTAACAGTTGCAGTGCCACTCAGCGCTTTAAATCGCAAAGATCTGATGGGTACTGTCATTGCGCTCGTCACCCTGAGACATAAGTGGACAAGTCCCATGTTCCTGTAATTTCACCAGCACCCTTACCTATCAGAACCGGATCACAGTAATGCTGACATTACTGCTTGGCGGCAGAATTAGGTAAGGACTAAAACGTAAATAGGACTCTTTCCGCTGTGGCGCGTTCTGTCTGCCCATCATTTCACTCTCCGGGCGTATACAAGATTGATTGCAGTTGCGGGAGTTCCTATTTTCATATTAAATTTCGCACAAAATTCTGAGAAACTCAGAGGTGCCAGTTCCGGATTCGAACCCACGACCTTCTGCTTGAGAGGCGGTAGACCAAACCTTTACGCTACCACGGCTTTTCAGGTGATTTAATTACTAAAAAAATATATTGCTTTTCGTTTCAATAATCTGTATTAGAGACCATTTTGTTTTAATTCATTGATAGTTCTTTTTCTTCATGATAAGCATAATATGCTTATATAGCATAATATCTGATAAAAATTGATATTATTACTAAATAGGTAACTTAATTACTAAAAGAATATATAGCTTTTTATTTCAGTAAGCTCTATCAGAATACTATTTTGTCTTCAAGGAAGTATTATTTTAATTTTTTGTTGTAGTTAAGTCGTAAACTACAACCAGACTTCGTTAGGCAAACCGCCTTTAAACTGATAATTATCAGTATGTTCCTACTTAGTACTAAAATGTTGTTTCGAACAGTCTATTATAAGTATATATATTAATTTGATATATGTTTTTTATCTTCCACTTAATTCTTGAATACATTAATTCCTTTAATATTATTTGAAATGACAAGTCATTAATAACAGTTTCGATGGTCACAATTTAGACAAAAATATACAGTGATATTCAGTGTACACTATTGAATGTACTACATTCGATATAATTCATAATTTAAATTCCGATGAAAGGTATCAAAACTGCAAGATTCGATCCAATTTCTTAAGTACATTCGAACGTAAGGAGTCGAATCTTAGAAATCTCAAAAACTCCGAATTTTAATCTAAGTTCGATTTAAGCAATCAAAACCTACCCAAAATTTAACAAAACATCCAAAAAATTACAATCTTATGATCTAAACTTAATGAAATATCGCAAAAAAACACCAGAAAATATTTTAAACCGCCATACTGTAAAGTACGTAGGGACAGTCGAAATGATGTATTTTGTCAAAAAACTAAATTAATTCCATAATTATGTCAATCCGCAACGTAGGCTTCGTCTGGAAAACACAAATATAAATCAGCAACAGGCTTCGTCACATAAAAATTAACAATGCAATTCGCCAGACCTGGCCATTTTTATCCAACTAGTACAATGGAAAAGGACCGCTCTGAATCTTAGCTGGTGTTATGGGGATAACATTATCAGCGTTACCTCGCTGAATAGCCAACGAAATTTGTTGCACCAAGTAAGATCCAGAGCGTGGATCTTTCTCTATGCCGACAACCCAACTCCCTGGTGAGTTCTTTGGCCTCCGCACCCCAAGTCCCCGCAGTCTCCACTATAGTTGGCACAAAATCGTACATCGGTTCCAAAGCACTGTACTTGGCATGTTTCAATTTTGCCGCTTACTCTGCAGCTAACTCGGCAGATCTGGTGGTGTGACTCAGATGGGACGGTGCAAACGTATTCATACACGTAGCGTCCCACAAAAGGCACCGGCCCTTCTGCCATAGAACCAGACAGGTCTCTTGCCATATGTGCGGCTAAATTTAAAGTTTGTTACAGTTATCGACTTTAACTTCGTTTCTAGAATCTTTAATCTTTTTTCGCACATAAATTCCTAAAAACGTCTTCAACTTGAGAGGTGGATTAGGATACCATGGCGTTTTTGTCTGTCATTATCCAAACTAATATTCTAGATACGCTGAATTAATTCTGATGATTTTTGGTACAGAGATCGATGGAAACTAGGAGAAGAGAATAGGCTACTTTTTGTCTCAAAAATAGATCTTAAATTGGATCACATAAGGGATGAAAGTTTGAATAGAAAAACAATAATAAAACTATTATATCCACATTGAGCTGACAAATTCGAGTGACAGCCCAGCATTTTTTAATTTTATCACAATAGCTAACATGGCGAGCACCGTAACGTCATATTTTATAGCATCGCAATCACCGCGACCAATGGCTGCAGAAGATAATGTAGCAGCGCCAAACATGGCTTCAAGGTCACAACTGATTTTAAAACATTTTGACAGTTCTGTACAGTAATTTTATCAACGTAAAAATTTTGTAATTAGAAATGCGTAAATAATAACGAATATAATGTAAAATGTGTAAAAACTGAAACTACAAAAACCTTTTTGAACAAACATTTTTTGTTCCATCGTTTTCGCGGCTATGATTAAACGACGACGAAAGATAGCTGTATAGGTACGCAATTTCATATCGTTATCAAAATGAATAACAATAGTTTATTTCCAAATAAACGCAAGAACGAATGATTCTGATACGGGTGTTACCGTTTCAATATTCGCAATAAAAAAAAAACTTTAATAGTGGCAACCATAGCTTTATGACCTGAAAGAAATGTTTAACGGGGAGGTTTATCGAGGGTTTATCACACATTGCATGCCATGCTATGGCCACAGCAGGCTACTCGTAGTACGTACGCAGTTATTCTATGCAAACAAAATCGCAGGCACTAGTTAATATTTAATAAAAATAATACAACACCTAGTGGCCTTACTACACCAATGGTGCATATTATTAACTATTATTTTCTCAACGCGTATCGTGTCATGACAACGTAACATCGTCACGAGAAGTTCCTGGCGTTCATTAATTAGCTTGAGAGACGTTGGAATTTGGAACACAGCGAGCGATGCTGGATTAATTATTCTCGTCGACATTTCATTTGATTCCTTATTTCTCCGTGAAACGTGTTTGTAATTACCGAGAGTTCTTATAATTGAATAATGGACCAAATGGGATGTCTCATACGGTCGATTACTGTATAATATAATTAAATAATGTACTGAATAGGGTTTTCCATACAGTTCATTATTAAATTATAATTTGGTCTCCGAGGTACGCAAAGCTTGAATGCCAGCATATTTTACATTTAAAATCATTCTAATTTGACAAATTTTCTAAAAACATTTATTGCTTATTTTATATTTTTTAACCGACTTCAAAAAAAGGAGGAGGTTCTCAATTCGACTGTATGTTTTTTTTGTATGTATGTTACGCGAAAACTCAGGTATTTGTGAACTAATTTTTATGATTATTTTATTGTTGGAAAGAGGGTAGGGGAAAATCATCCACCTCTAAGGGTGGCTGTTCACGCATGAAGATTCATTTTTATAAATAGCGCCTAAATTTTAGTATAATGAGCAATTATTTTAATGGTTGATTTTGCTATTCTTTAAATCAAGGCGTTTTTCTCTCTCAAAACACTTTGAGTAGTGAGAACCGATTCTTATTATCTCCTGTCTCAAGTCCCGTATAGTGGCGAACTAGGAGATGAATCCGGGTTTGCGCACTTTCCGGTAACCGATTTCAATAAAACTTGTTAATTATATGTAATTCCAAGTACTTTTGAGGTTGGTTTTTTAGTACTCTGTACTGAGATTGTCACATTTTATTTACATTTGAAGCTTATTAGCATAGCATTGACAGAAATAGGCTGGGTATATTTACCTAAACTTCAAAGAAGTAATACATATTATATAGAATGGATAATACCTCCGCCTGAAATTCCGGAATTATTTTGTTCTGTATCTTTGATTTGTAAGCAATTACATTCAATTACTATCCAAGGAAGTACTGCCACCTTACCTCTTTCTGCCGTCAAACTTTTGAAAGGTAAGGGTGCTGGTGAAATTACAGACACATGAGACTTGTCAACTTATGTCTCAGGTTGATGGGCACAGTGGCAGCGCCCCTCAGATCTTCGTCGCTTACCACCACGAGCACTACTTGTTCATCCTGTCACTTATAAAAAAGATATAAAAAAAAGACGTTTCCGACATACCACTTCCGAATATTTTATAGCTGCTAGATGCAAAGCCTATTACGAAGATTTTAAAAATACGAACACTTACAATTCTGAAGTACAAAGAAAAGTGCGACACGACAAAGGACGAGAAGCAGTAATTGCAAAGAAGACGGCTCGTATAAACATTGAACATTGAAGCTCGTTAAAAGTAACTAGGCTAACAATGTTACTTCACAAACATTTGCCGCACCCTTACTACTCTGAAATTGAGATGTGGGATGACATGTGAATCGGTTGCCGGTCCGAGTTGTTAAGGTAATCGAATTTCTATTGACAGGTCACTTAAAAGGTGTCATCACCTGAACCTGCCAGAACCAGGGACCAAAACTCAAGGGGACTGCTAATCGCAATACTAGACAGTGTAATCGGGTATCCAATACCCATTGGTACACCAGATGTCGCGACGAGCAAACAGCTATTTTTGTAACTAATTTGTTATTCGAGTGGTGTTAGAAGGCTACTCATCCGAACATTGAGCAACAGCCGGAGTTCCTCAGGGTTCCGTACTGTTCGCAACTCTCTTTCTGCTACCTTTGCGTATGCTGATGATAGCACAGTTGTAGATAGGTACTTGATCAATGCAAGGGTCAGTGGAGACGAAATTCAGTCTTGTCGAGAGTCCATGGCCACGGCTATTTACATAATATAAACTAGATCTAGATATAAGACGCAATCATGACCTTTTTACACAAATCTCAGCGTGCGATG
The DNA here is from genome assembly GCF_003589595.1 of Hyposmocoma kahamanoa. NCBI lineage: Eukaryota > Metazoa > Arthropoda > Insecta > Lepidoptera > Cosmopterigidae > Hyposmocoma > Hyposmocoma kahamanoa. Next base: position 9,463,334 of record NW_020654972.1, on the reverse strand, counting down.
GAGCGAGTTATGGGGTTTCCTTATGGACTAAATTCCTAATGAAGTTAATTAAGAAAATACATTAGAAAACTAAAGTGCCCGACATAGCTAGCAAAATTTGTAAGCTTAAGGCGGATCACCGGAAGAGAAGCAAGAAACACGTTTTACTACATCAAATGGTTTAGGTCTTTACTATTGAATAACGGTCTTACAGAAAATACTCGATACACCTAAGGATATTGTCTGAAGAATACGCTAATGACATATGTTACACAATAGGATGTACTTTATTCATCGAGTATATAACCAGAAATAGAGACGAAATAAGGGCCACACATTCCTGCTAACTCGTCAATGATACATCACTTGTAAATATCAAATCTCGTTTTCACTGAAATATAGACAGCACCAACAACTGACCTGTGTGTACGTCTCCGTATATTCCAAAAATATTCTGTGTTTACTATAATAAAGATGATATCTCTAACAATGGCGTGCTGTTCCATTCGGTGGTGTGGGGAAAAACAGCAAAAGATATAATTACAAAACAAACGGAATAAAATTTCATCGGTAATTAAATATTAAATATGTAATTTTGCAATTGTCGTCCATTATAGCAAAGCTCAAGTAAACTGGTCGATTGTGAAACAGTTGACGACACCCATTGACGCCACCCGTCAATTGTTTCGAACTCGGGCTAGCCAATCGGAGCGCAGTTGTTACAGTAATGATACGGCAGAATAGTTTTCAAACAAATTAAATGATATTTCGTCTCTATTTCTGGTTATATACTCGATGACTTTAGCTGGCCCGAAAACAGGCTAAAATAAAAATTTTAAATGGATTCATTTGAACATATTTTTTATATGGCGATATTTCTCTTTAATATTCTAGGGCGAACCTGCTCAATTTTGGTTTTCAACTGAAGCTCTATAGTTTGACAACACGCCGCGCTATTCGTTGCCCCGTCAGTCTACATCGGGAGTTTGTCAACGTCGGATTTGTGTCAAATTCCCTCCGCCTATTCTTACTCAATTCAGATTGTTAATTTTAAGCGCGCAGATTGTGGAACGATTTCAAATACCTCCCCTTAAATAGGAGAGTTAGCACTTATTATATTTACTAAGGGGTACGAAATTACGACTGATCTTATTCAGCAACTGCAAATTGACTTGTAAGAAGACACTTTGCCTTACTCTTAGAACCCATTTCCAACTGACAGGCAACTCTAATACGTCTTTTGTTTTTCCCATTAACCTTCAGAAAGTGCCGACAAAGTGTAAGGTTCGTGACGAAGGGACTGCTTGCATTCGCTAAAAGTTGTGACATGCGACGGCTTTGTTCGTAATTATATAAAATATATA
>NW_020654972.1:9421462-9441991 GCF_003589595.1 Hyposmocoma kahamanoa | reverse complement strand
GTACATAGCAGGTGGAAGTCCATAGTATCTACCTACCCCGATGGAAAATAAGTGGTAATACGTATGTATGTATATGGATTTTTTTTATTTATTTGAGTATTATATTTTTATTAGAGCAAAAACAATATTTTAATCAATTATTAATTAATTTCACTTAAGTTTATCCTATAACAGTTGCCTGGAAGAATCTTAAAATAAAGCAGCCTGTTGTACCCGTCTTTTGGTTTTTTAATGTATTTGATTCTTGTGTGCAATAAATAATATTTGTATTGTGTTTTATAAAAATAACTTTATAAAAAATATAATTTAAATTATTATTATATTTTATATTTTTATTATATTTATTTATTTATTATATTTATTATATTTATATTAGTATTTTTATAGAAACACGTAAATATAATAGTACAACTTTGATAAATCAATTTATTTTCATACATATTTGAGATAAATAATCACTAATTAAAGTAATCAGTGTAATTACCTAAGTAAAGAGGATTAATACACAGTGAAAAAATGCTTATGATGATACAAGTAGTATTTTTAAAAATCTCAGGATCAGGTATACACGAGGGCCATCATCTTCTAACTCAAGAGTCCACTTGACTTCGAAACAGTACCTCAATCTCATTTATTTCAGCTATGTCTGACGGTAAATATTAAGTGATAAACAAACTCTGCCACGCCATGTCTAAAAAATTAAGAATACTTATTAAAAACATTACAATAACTTATTTATATATATATATATATATATATATATATATATATATATATAACATACCTATGATATAATATACATAAGATATGTGTATTTTTGAGCGAGATTAGGTAAGTTGGTAGGTTGTATACATGTTAGTTAGTGTGAATGTGCCTATTACAGCCAACAAGATGAATTTTTGTATAAACTCCATATAAGTAATAAGGGATACGGGTACTTCCTAGTTGTTCTATGAATCTGTAACGTCACAGAACTGAGGAAACTTTTTATCTCCCGGCTGTCCCATGATTGAAGTGTTGAAACATTTGTTTTGTCTTTTCTATAGAATTTTTAAGGAATTCTACATACGTGCTTCTACTTCACCACGCTTTTGTCTGACCCTGCTTTCCCTAGCAATTGCTGCAAGTGGAGACGTTCGGCTTCCATCTTCTGGCACGACATGTAGTCCATCAAGTTTTTTTAAATTTATTAGTGCTTCGTACACTGAAATTGTATAAAGATTGACTACATTAGTTACATAGTAAATAACACTAAGATAAACTAGGTGCACACTATTGTATTCTACGGTAAATCAAGCAAAGTATATATGCTATCACAAGCAAAATGTAAATACATTCTTCAGTTGCAGTAACATTTACTTTTACAATTTTATTATGTATTTTGTAAACGATTTTCTGTTTCTTTGAAACAAGTTAGTCTATCTAAAACAATTTGTTCGAAAATAATCTACGAGTGAAATTCAACAAATGACAGTAATATAAGATAAGCTAAATTAATTCAATAAAAACTTACATTTTTCCCAATTAGGGCCATCAAAGAGAATTTAAGCACTACGTTTAAGGGCCATGTTGATTCAAAATCACTCAGGTTTTTGACAGACGTGACGTTGTTGTGTTTTCTAATTCACTCAATGAATGAATGAAACGGTGTATCTCCATTACCGATTCGGTGTTATCACATAAGAATATAACGCAAGTTGAATATTGTTTATGTAAATGGTAACACATACTATGTCGCTCTCGACTGAATCTACTCGCGGAGCCTACGTTTGTCGGCATTTCATGTCGTCACTCGCAGTCATTGACTTACAATTATATGGACGTCGGGTCCGCGCTAAAAAGTGTCCGCACTTGTAAGGCGCTAAAATCGTGTACAGAGCGCGACACTCCGCTTTTGTTCTACGGACAGCGCGATACTGCGATGACATAACAATTTAAATTTCGAATAGGTTGACTTGAGACATTTTTTTCGTGGTTTTTGTATTAGACCCGTCGTCCATTTATTTGTAAGTCAATGCTCGCAGTTGTCAATTTTAACAACTGCGAGCATTGACTTACAAATAAATGGACGACGGGTCTAATACAAAAACCACGAAAAAAATGTCTCAAGTCAACCTATTTAAACGTAGTGACATTTAAAGGAATATGAAAAAGCTAAAACGTTGAATTTAAATTGTAGTGTCATCGCAGTACTGTCTAATTTTGCTTGCTTCGCTGTCAGTCGAACAAACGAAGACTAAAGCGTGAATGACGCTCTGTATACGATTTTAACGCCCTATAAGTTCGGACACTTTTTAGCGCGGACCCGACGTCCACATAATTGTAAGTCAATGACTGCGAGAGAGTTTTGTCGTATCGCCAGTCGCGTCGCGCTTATACAGCGTGCTAGCTCTACAGGTAACGTAGAGGATTACGACTATTCAGGGGGGCTACATCCGATCTCCGGGGGCTCCGACATCCCTCCGAAACAATTACTGTCAAATAAGTAATATTCGACAAAATTAAAAGACAAGTATGCAGTATGAAGCTTCATTCGCATCACGCGTCTTTTCATTTGGTCAAGTATTGCTTATTTGGGAGTAATTGTTTCGGACGGAGATCGAAAGTAGACCCCCAGTCACGAAACTAGTCCCACAAGTGTCTACCAGCTAACTAACGGTGTGAGTCCAAACTAAATAGGTGGTCGTTGGCACTTATTTTAACGGTTTGGTTCTACGTTGTGTTAAAATATGTGTAAGTTCTTCTTTATACATTTGTACTTTGTTAATTTTGCCGGCTTTTGTAAAAAGTATTCTTCTTTACGTTGTATATGTTTCTATACAAGACACAATCTCTTTAGTTGCAGAAGTAGAACCCTGACTAGTTCGTCCAGGAAAGTACTGCCACCTCATTTATTTCTGTCACAAAGCAGTAATGTGATCATTACAGCGTTCCGGTTTTGAACGGTAAGGGTGCTGGTGAAATTACAGGCACTTATCAACTTGTGTCTTAGGATGACGGGCAGTGGCAGTGCCCCTCAGATATTTGCGATTTAAGGCTCTGAGTGACACTGCAACTCAGGTGCAGACTTGAGACAAGACTAACAAGCCACACATTGTAAAATAATGCTCGTTTATTATTGTAATACCACATAATAATATATAATAGACTTAAATAATTAAATTTATCTTATTTAAAAAAGCTGCTATATCAGGTGCACGACTTGTTCGTCTAGTCGCTTGAAATTATAAAAAAAAGTAATTTAAAAATGCTTCTATTCATTCTTGGCGGTTTTTAACACGAAGAATGGATAGTCCCTTCGAGACTATGGACGTTGCCATACGTCCGAAATGTCGAGGTAATTAAAATATTATATTTTATACATGATTAAGTCCCGAACAAAAAATCAAACAATGTGTGAAAATCTTATATAATAAATAAAATAAAAATAAAAAAAAGTTAAAATGACTGCTGGCCCGTTCTAAGAAGTAGGTCAACTTCCTGATAGTAAAACTACACACGAAAGACAATTATTACTTTTTTCATCGCTAAAGTTTTCTCCGACTTCTAAGCAAAGCACTTCCCGTCGTTTGTAAGTTCTCGTGTAGTTTGTCCTACTTCTGAATCAAAACAAAAACCTGCCAAGTGTGTGTTCAACGGAATTTTTCTCTGGAGTAACCATAATCCGTTATAGTTTTCAGGACATGTAGGCCCAAGCGAGCTAGAAACTTCATTTTTTTATAACACAATGCGACTTTTAGCAGCAATGCAAACGCGCGTTCGTGAAACGCGCGATTGCAACGCTACACTTGCGATTTATAGGCGATTACATCAATGCAAACGCGCGACTGCATCGATACAAACGCGCTACTGCATCGATACAAACGCGCGATTGCATCGCTGTTTAAAATCGCCATGTGTAACGCTCTAAGGGATCGGACAAACAAGTCGTGCACCTGATGGTAAGCAACATGCTGGTCATTACATTGCATTGTGATTCAGAGCTTTATATAGCAAAAAAATCACTCTGAAACATAAACCTGACATCTGCTTCTGGTTTCACCAGTACCCTTACCCTTCAAAACCGGAAAGCAGTAATGCTCACATTACCTACTGTTTGGCGACAGAAACACATTATATGGTAGCGACGAACTCTTTCACAAGGACCTCTAGTGATACAACAAGAATTATAAACGACATGACTATAGCTTTTCAAATTTACTGTGTAACAACACGCAGTTATGCTAATTTGTTTCGGATTCATGACCCTGGGGATGAATAAATAAGACCACAACAGCACAAGATACTTGGGTATATTTTGCAAGATGCTTAATTCTAGTAAACAAAGGGCATTTTAATCGTGAGATTGTTTAATCAATAGGGCAATTTCCTGTGAACATAATGAGTTAGAAACGTTAGGCACAGCTTCTTAAAAAATTAACATTTGTTCACTTTTAATATTTACAATATTCATTTAATATCTCCTTCTCCAGAAGACCTCAGTGGGCGAGTGGCGTGCAAACTGGTTTTCATAGTGTCGTCATGTCCAAGTTCCCGGGTTCGATTCGACCGGGTCAATGTATTTAGAAACTAAGTTTTCAATATTGTCTCGGGTCTGGGAATTGGTGGTGTCGTTGTTCCCGATTTCCATAACACAGGTGCTTTTTAGCTACTCACATTGGGATCGGACGAACGTGTGTGATGTTATCTAATATTTATTTATTATTTATATGAAATTAATTTTTTCATCCAAGTACGCACAAACTGTATAGTAATTTAGCAAAAAAAATTAGTCTCACAGAATGAATGAATGAAATATACAGAGTAAGTTAATGCACAACAGGCGGCTTTAGCAGCAGTTTCTTCCAGGCAACATTAGGGCAGAAATTTAAGAGTTGGAAAAGGGGTGTAACCAAAGAATATCTTGTAATAAAAGTTTTATAAATAAATACACTACTCATCTATAAAGCAAATATTTAATAATAAAATAAATAAGAAATAGTAATAATAATAAATTTATTAACAAAGAAATATTAAATATATAGTTTGATGTGCTGTTGACTGTACAATATTTGTTAATGATTCAGATTTCGCACGTGTGTCAGACGCATCGCGAGTCAACTGCTCCACGGTTACACTTGACCTGTCTCCAAGGCTTCGAAGCATTCTCTATGGTTAATCAGAAAGCACTCAGATTCCTTCCACGCTATTAAGAATGTTAAAGCTGAAAGATAAAGACCCTACCCTCTCTCTTAAGTGCCGTTTTTATTTTCTTTTTCGTGTATGTCGGTATTTTTTTGTTACCTGCAGAACCCTAAATAATCTTGTTTAAGTGCAAATCGAATTTGTAACACGTATAATGTCCAACTGTAAAATAAAGATTTTTAAGGCTTTAGTGGTTTTTCTTTAAACGATTATCAAGAATTACAATTTACTCACGAAAGTATGACTTTTTATTTTTACACGGTATATTTTAGAACAGTCTGTCTACTGTCACTTGCAAGTGAATTACAAGTCGTGCGCCTGATGGTAAGCTACACGCCTGTCCATAACAGTTGCAGTGCCACTGAGATCTTTAAATCGCAAAGATCTGGCGGCACCGTCACCCTGACACAGAAGTTGACAAGTCCCATGTGCCTGTAATTTCACCAGCACCCTTGCGCTTCAAAACCGGAACACGGTAATGCTGACATTGCTGCTTGGCGGCAGAAATAGGTAAGATGCAGTACTTCCCTAGACGAACTCTTTCACGACGAGCTCTATTGCTGCTAAGAAGCGTGCTGAAATTTATGCGTGTAACTATTACCATACAGTGATAGTTACTTTTTATTTGTTGTGATTTTATTACAAGTGATTTTATTACTAATAATGTCCTTGTTACAAGTGTACTTGTTACTCGCCAACTTGTGACTTGTCGACTTGTCGCTAGTGTACTTGTAAGGGAGTCACCAAACTTATTAACGTGGAATTGTTTTGATGCGATCATGTTTAATCACGCTTATTGCATTAAGCCGATTCGGGGTTAACACGGCCGTTCGAGCGCTGTTGCGCCAGTTCATTCTAAACCAGGATTTGCCGTCATCGACATGCGTACAACCTTAGAATAACAACGCATAGAATGATAGTTTCATATCAAACGAAGTCACAAGTGACGCAAAAATTAAATTCATCTAGGCTAGTTTTAGTAGTCGGTTAATTTTCGGTTTTAGTGAATATTTATATAAAAATACAAGTTTAAAGGCGTTACTTCCTTGTGGAATGTGATGTTAGTATCTATTTTATGTTTGTCTGACGTATTTTTACACTCATTTACCGCACATTTTGTCATTTTTAGCTAAAATTCTTGATCTGTTCGCGGTGCAAGTTGACCTTGAGCACTGAAGGCCCGTCCGCTCGTGTAGGCCCTTTTGGCACGCTTCAATTTGTCTCACTTAGCGTGTGCGGACTAGGTTTCTATGCGTTATTATTCTAAGCGTACAACAGATTCGTTGTCGACCTGTGTCAACTCGCGTTCGCACGAATCAATGCGAAACGCAGAACGTCTTTTTCGTTCTTAATTCAAATTCAAATTCTTTTTTGCGTATCATTTGCAGTTATTAAAATGTTGTTATGAACTAAACATGAACCCTGCAAGGCACTGCAATATTATAAATTAAATTAAATTTACTTCCATACATAAAATAAATAAAATTGGTCTTTACTAAATTAAAATTCAAAATTAAATTGAATGACTCAATAATTAAATAGAATAAAATTATTAATTAAAACTGACCGACTTAGTGCGATTCTGTGTTAATAAGTGTGGTAACTTGTTACGGGTCAACTTGTTATTAGTGAAATAGTAAATAGTGACTTTACTAGTTGTGATTTTGTTATATAATAATAAATAATAATAATAATAAATGTGTTTATTACTCACCACAAAATACAAAAACAATATCAGGCTTAGTAAGTACATTACATAGTATATTGTGAGAGCTGGTGCTTGATATAGGTATTTCACCTGTGTTACAAGTGGGCCATGCCCCAACCCTAGCAAAAGGAGACTTAACAATACTAAGTAATAGAGTGCAGGTGAATGAAGCTAAGTTAATAAAAATCAAGTAGAAAATTAATAAAAACAAATAAAAAAACTAGGACTAGACAGTATGTTGTGTGTGTGTGTTTGTGTGTGTGTGTTTGTGTGTGTGTGTGTTATAAGTGATATTGTATATTTTTTGCTTTTAACTTGACAAACAAGTCGTGTACCTCGTGGTAGGCGACACGTATGTCCATAACAGTTGCAGTGCCACTCAGAGCTTTAAATCACAAAAATCTGAGGGACACTGCTAATGACCCGTTACCCTGAGACATAAGTTGACAAAAGTTACTCGAGATCAGGCTAGCGCGTTGGAAAAGAAATGCCTGTCCCACCGGCTGCCTATATGGCCTCTTACCTACTTGATCGTCGGCCCGCGTGACATTTGACACCTGTCACTTTTCTAATCAGTTGGTACCTTCTTTTATTGTTCACATTACGGGCGGCGATAAGACACGTGTAATATAAACACTTTAAACTCAAGAACCTATTAAGCTCCCGTAAAAAGAATAACATAGGCGATAAGCTTCTGTTTAGACTACAGTTATAATTGTAATACGACAACTTTATTTGTTAATTTCTGAGTACACTGAACACTTCTAAGAAATTTTCATTGTATTTTACGCTTTAACTTCTAACTACCTTGTATATTCACTGTATTAAGAAACAAAACATATATAAAGATGACAAGCATTTAAATACCTATCGATTAACACTAGAATCATATGAATATAATGTGTAACTATTTTTAAAATAAATTAATAACAGCGAACATTTGCGAAAATGGCGTAAAAAAACTATAACTCGCGAAGAAGAAAATTGACGAATCCTATCACAACTCACGATATAACGACCTAAAAAAGATTTTAATACAACCTCTATTGAATAAAGTTATGTGTTTATGTATTATTTTATTCCAAAAAGTATTTTATTATAATGAATGTGTAGCAATCGCAAAAACCTCGATATAAACTCTCTCAAATTTCTGTTTTAAAACCTTAATTAATTAATATCGTATAATTGTTATTCATAACACTTTACAGTAGAATACAGTAATAAACTGATTATTGTACTAAAATATGACTATATTGATAGACTATCAATTTTTCAAATCTCGCTTCAACACTTTTGGATCGGTTTTATCGATTTGTCATTACCACAATAAAGCGTGGGACTTGTATAATCAAGATATAGGTTTGTTTTTATTAACTGTGGTATTTTAACAAACTTTGCCGTAAGGGGATGATTATCAAATTGTCATTGTATAGTATAAGAGAGTATGCCAGTACGTTCGATTAGTATCAGTGGATTTACCCTAGTTCTCGTTCGATACTCCAGCCGAAACAATTAGCGTCCAGTTACACAAAGAGAAAGTTTTCGCGCTGCGACCGCCCAGTTGCCACGCCTTCATGTACATCAAGGGCGAATCTGAATTATATTTACTAGGCAACAACATTTAAATTCCTCTGAATAATACAACTTCAAGCCAGGCTCACCCGCGTGTTTAGCATTTAAGTTAAAACGTAAATGCTAGACAAATAGAGCGTATTTTGCTATGACAGTCAGACGCACGCGGTCGCTGCGCTGGCACCGCTCGTCAACCACGCGGCGACCGCGGTGAGCGCGATGAATTCGTGTCGAATAAGGCCTGCAAATAAGTAATACTAGACCATCGAGTATATAACCACAAATAGAGACCAAACAAGGGCCATACATTCATGGTAACTCATCAGTGATACATCACTTATAATTCGACTGCCGCAACAAACAGTATCGAAACTGCAAAATCTAAATTTTCTTTTATTGCATCAATTGTAAGAGTATATGACACACTATTAGAAAAATATACAGTTTGGTAAAAAAAAAATCATATTAAGGGAAGTTTTAAATTGAATACTATCGGTACTTCACACTATGAGCGACAAACATTATCGAATAAGGTACAATCGATACTGTTTTAAAGCGACGGTGTACGCTCTCAGTTCGTAACCGACCGAATCGTCAGTATTCGCCGCGATGCGATGTGGGAGAGTGAGGACATGCCTCTTTCGTTTACTTTTAGCTTGTTTTAGTTACTTATTTTTAACCAACTTTAAAACAAGGAGCAGGTTCTCAATTCGACTGTAAATTTTTTGTACGTATGTTACGCGATAACTCCGGTATTTGTGAACCAATTTTCATGATTCTTTTTTTGTTGGAAAGAGGGTACCTCCATAGTGGTCCCATTCAATTTTGAAGAAAATCATCCACCTCTAAGAGTGGCAGTTTACGCATGAAGATTCATTTTTATAAATAGCGCCTAAATTTTAGTATAATGAGCAATTATTTTAATGGTTGATTTTGCTATTCTTTAATTCAAGGCGTTTTTCTCTCTCGATATGCTTTGAGTACTGAGAACCCATTTTTATTATCTCCTGTGTCAAGTCCCGTATACTGGCAAACTAGGGGATGAATCCGGGTTTGCGCACTTTCCAGTAACTGATTTCAATTCCAAAAACTTGATAATTATATGTAATTTCACGTACTTTTGAGGTCGGTTTTTTTAGTACTCTGTACTGAGATAATTTGTTTTGCTCTTTGTTTTTTTTTTTAAATCGGTGTTTAAAAATGAATAGCCGAGGTAGATGTGTGGTTAATTTCGTATTAAAACTTAAACAACAACGTCACGGTGAAACCACGTCTAACGAAAAAAGTTATAATTAACTCGGTAAATATTTACAATTTTGTTATAACACTTCATTATATTAAAAATAAATAATCGAAAATATCACTTTTGTAACTAGTTCTTTAATATTTTTTAAATAATTAGTTCTTTATGTCGTTTTTTTCTTATCCAAGTGACCAGATGGCTGGTCAGACAAGGAAAACTATCGATAAGGGGAGATTCGATAGTGTTCTAGGTGGATGTAATTTCAACAAAGTTGCAACTGGCACTTTCGGTAGTATACGTGTTTATATCTAGTCTTAGAGCTATCGAATGTCCAACTTTCCATGGTTTTCTGTGGAATACATCTATAGAGTCTACCAGTTACAATGTTGTTCTACGCTAGATACTTCGCAAATTTGCAGATTCGATTTTTTTAATGTTTAACTATGAGTGTAAAATAGAGTGATTTGCATTAATATTAGACGTAACTGGTTGATGACTTTACCATCTCAGTGAGCCTTGATCAATGGGACCTGTAAAAAACCTGAAACCATGGTTTGTTTGAAAATATAAATGTACACGATTTAGTCTGATTTCGTAATTAAAGCGTGTTACTACAAAATATGTTTTTTCTTAGAATCTCCTGTGCGTGACAACAATTATACTGAAAAAGAATTCAAATTTCTAAATGGTATTTACAATGATGTTTTTCCGCTTAGTCTACAAAGGGTGACAGAAGAGGCCGTGGTTTCTATCCGGACTCGCATCTCTGAGTTTTTCAGAATTTACGTGCGAAATTTCATTCAAAATTTACCATGAGCATTCCGGTTTAAGGAAAAACATCCTAATAAAACCTGCACGTTGAAGAAGGTTCACAAAACTCGGAAAACGTGTCAAGTCCCCAACCGCATTGGTCTATAGTATGAACCTTTACCTGAGAGGAAATATGACTATGATCTAAATCTTTGCTTGAGAGGAAACACATATCCAGCGTCGTATAAAAAGGTTGATGATGATGATGAAGCCCTACTGAAAAGCAGGTGTTGACTTATGACAAGCACATTTGAAACAAGGAACCCGCCTGAAAATCTAAAGCACAAGTTATGATAGATTTACATGATGGCAATTAAAACTGCATCAAAAATAGTATACGCATCATAAGATTTCCAAAAAATTCTCAACTGTCTTTCCGGTGCAGTGTCCCTCTTTTATTTTAAAAGCACGTTGTCACTAATGCGTTTTACTATTTGCGATACTGGGGTTAGAGGACCACACAATATTGGCAAACTTGGAGCAAACGACGCAAACTACGAACCGGTAGCTGTTTATTAGATTTTGTTGAATAAAATATAACTAATGATGCAGTAGTCATTGAATTTTGGTCCGACAACTGCACTGGGCAAAATCGCAATAGTGATATACAGCCTTTACAAGTATGCCAGTAATATATACAATATCGACATCACACTAAGATTTCGTGTTCATACACGGGTTTTCGTGATATTTATATAGTTTTCCTAATTTAAAAGATTCGTTACAAAGTAATTTTATGTAATAAATATGTTATTAGGAAATTAAACAATTTTTTTTTCGCATCTTAAACGCGTATATTTATTTTTTCAAACAAACCAACGATTCGGCCCTTTACAGGTCCGGAACCTGACGTCAGTCGTGACTATGGGATCTGTAAAGGGCCCGAAACGTAGTTTTGTTTGAAAAAACAAATACAGGCGATTTAGATCCGAAAAGAAAACTTCATTTCCTAAGAGTAACAATCGCGAAAACCTAAGAAGTCGATTAACAGTTTATTGTTTCACTAACAAGTAAGTAACAATTAGCAGCAATAGAGCACCTTGTGAAAGAGTTACCTTTATTATTTGCCGCCAAATAGTAATGTGAGCATTATTGCGTTCCGGTTTTGAAGGGTAAGGGTTCTGGTGAAATTACAGGCACATGGTACTTGTCAAGTTATGTCTAAGGGTGACAGGCGCAGTAGCAGTGGGCCTCAGATCTTTGCGATTTAAAGCTCTGAGTGGCACTGCGACTGTTATGGATAGGCGTGTAGCTTACCATTAGGCGCACGACTTTTTCGTCCCGTCACTTGATATTAAATATAAAAAAAACAAGATTGAAACTTGTCATGTTACTTATGTTTTCGATTTTATGTTACAAAGTAAAAAAAATATTTAAAAAAAAGACTCAAAGAACTCGTGCTACAGTACAAAAGTTCATTTAAAATATTATAGGTAAAAGTTCATTTAATTTGTCTAAGTTACTCGTAATGAATTCTATACAAAAAGTGATTTAATCCATAATTAATAAATGTACGTTAGTAAATTATAAAATTAGTGTTTGGTTTTGGTAGGTATCTCCTTCTCTTTCAGACCGTCAATTATTTTAATTAATATTACTTGGTATAAATAATCTAAAGTGTTAAACTTTTATTGATTCTTTAAAAGCTGTCAATGAAAAGTACCGAAACTGGTAGATTCAATATTTGTTCAAATTTTACAAGCCCTGAATACTAACGAATCTGCCACTTTCGATTAATTTTTAGCCAATTCTAACAACGTAAACTATTGAATGTGAAATATCTAGAAAAATACATAAAATTTTTAAATCGTACTAAGAAAAACACATAAAATTAGCTATCATAATTGAGTGTCACTTTCACAACACTCTTAAAATTTATTATTCTAATTCTAATACTGTTAAGTATGCATTTTATAGTTTCGGTACTGTACGTTGCTGCAGTTGAAATATCAATTCTCGTTTGCATTGAAATCTAGACAGCGCCAACACTGACCTGTGTGTAAGTCTCCGTATATTTCAAAAATATTTTGTATTTATCGTAATATAAGTGTGAGGGAAAACAGCAAAACATCTAATTACAAAACAAACGGAATCAGATTTCGTCGGTAATTAAATATGTAATATTGCAATTTTCGTCCTTTATAGCAAAGCTGAAGTTAACTGGTCGATTTGAAGTGAAACAATCGACGACACCCATTGACGACACCCGTCAATTGTTTCGAACTCGGGCAGGCCAATCGGAGCGCAGTTGTCACAGTAATGATGTGGCAGAATGGTTTTCAAACAAATTAAATGACATTTCGCCTCTATTTCTAGTTATATACTCGATGCCTTCTTCCAATACCTGCTACCACTGTCAAAAAAATATATATTTACTAGATAAGATAAACAAGTTCTAATATCTGGTTCCAAAATCAAAAGCCAAGCCAAGCTTCATTCACATCATGACTCGTTTAATTTGGTCGTGTATTGTTTATAGGACAGTAATTGTTTCGGACAGATGTCAGACAGAGAACGAAAATAGACACCCAGTTCCGAATCCAAGAAACGACGATCCGAAATGTCACAGGAATAATTATATATCTAGGTCTACATGCGTTATTTGTATTTTCTCGGATTAGAAGCGGACTTCAAATCAAATTAAAATTATCTTTTTATTATTATTAATAATATTTAGTTTTATATTAGTTTTATATTTTAGGTATACTTTTCGACTGATCCGCAGAACAAAGTCCTATGTGCAGGACGCTCATTCTCGGGACACTACATTTTGTTCGTTGTTCTTCGCTTTGGATGTCAGTTCAATCGTTGTTTGACTTTAATTTCCAAAACGAAATAAGATATAAAAATTCTGATAAACACCTATAGCTAGGCCTTGATTTGAATAATGATACTTTTATTTATTCTCTTTTCGCTGAATAATCGTAGGACTCTGTTCTTCGGATGAGTCGTTTTGTGAACAGAAATAGAAGTGCGTTTCAAAGTCTGACTGCATGAACAATGAATCTTTATTTCATAGGTAAGCATTATTACACTTTAAATCGTCACATTGGTTAAACTCTACCGCTCATTCGTAAGGCAGATTCCCCTGAGAAGAAAGAGCAAGAAACTCCAGTGGTTGCTCTTTGTAAATAACATTTGTACACATTCAACATTTACAATATACATATTTTTTGTTTTCAAACATCAGAGATCGAGACTACCTCCATGAGCTAAATGGGTTACTACTACGAATTTTTGTCATCCAGGTACGCAGAAGTTGTAGTGTAAAATCGGGATAGATGCCCCACTTTTTGAAAATGCCTCCTAATTTAAAAATTATTAGTTTATCACGAATAATTCCTATGGATATCACTAGTTTAATCGTTTACATTACATTAATACTTGATTTTATTGATCTAACATTTACTGACTTTGAAGAAATTGTATTTTGCAAACCTATTTTTTTGAGGATAGATCTCTACATGTAATGAATATACTAAGGAGGATAGATGCCCTTTAGGATAAAATAGTAAAATTCATAATAAAATGTTTTATTTGTAATCTTATATATGTTGTATATATACATACTACATCTTTAATAACAAATATATACGTATTTAAAGTTACTACCTACTTGACTCCGTATTTTTGTAGCTATCAAAACATTCTATACAAAAATGTTCTCTGTTTGAACTGTGAATAATTTGTCTTTATGGTACTTTTATTTAATTTTAAACTATTATCATTTACATGTCTTTTTCACTAAAATAATGTATTTTTTATTTTCTTTTCCTAATTTTCTTGTTTTGTCCTTTGCTCCTAAGGGCACCTATACCGCGAAAAATCGAGGCGACTATCCTATGCGATATGGATAGATTTTATTATATAAATAAGCTATCTACAAAAGAGCGATTATTGACACCTAGGTACGCTGTTAATGAACCAGTTATAATAAAAATAAAACGGAATTTATTGTAACTTACAAGGTCATGCGACAGTAAATACTTGCGTCTGAAATTTTTATCCGTTTATCATGTTCGTCGCGGAGACAAACGCATGCACAAGCCAAACGCGTCTATTCCACACGAAGCCCTGCAGGAACTTTAATGAGTGGTGTCTATACTTCTTATTTAAACTAACTATTCTTTAGGAAATGAAACTATTTTTCCGGATTTAAGTCGCGTATATTTGCGAGCATGTCATGGATAAACCTACACATTCAATGAAGTTTGACAAACCCCAGGTCCTTGCAAAAGAAGTCCGTTATCTACCCAGGATGCTGCGAGAAGCCATTGAAATTAAAAAACGTCCTAATTTGAACAGGGAAGATGGTTTCTCCGTATCACCAGTTTGGGATTTCCTATAATGAAAAATCCCAAACAGGCAAAAGACTCCAGTACTAATTAATATGTTTTAGTTTATTCTAATTTGTATTAATAATTAATAATAAATTGAACTTAATAAAAATTAATTCAATAAAATAATTTGTAAAACTTAATGTAGCGTAATTGGAATGTTTTCGTTGTAAAATTAAAAATAAGGTATTTAATTAATAACTATTGTAACTATAGTGAAAAAATAAGATGGTTTGCATCAATATTAGACATAACTGGTTGAAGACTGTACCACCTCAGTCAACCGTGACCATGGGACCTGTAAAGGGCCCGAAACGTCGGTTTGTTTGAAAACACAAATATACGCGATTCAAATCCGGAAAAATAGTTTCATTTCCTATGTGTAACAATCGCGAAAACCTAAGAACTCGATAATTATTCTTTGTTGTGATTTGGGGAAGTTAGGTTTTTTCAAAATGAGGCACCTATCCCACTGCGGCATCTATCCCGGTTTTACCCTATATGAACCGGAATCTTGTTATAAAAGCGTATACGTTGCCCCTTAAATGAATTTGGGACTTTGTGAAGACAACTATCTAGAACAGCTAGTTTATTTTTATTCCTTTTTGGGAAATTTATCGCTCCCCTAACTAACAATAAGGCGGCCTCGTGAACATCGTGAATGGTGATATAAATATAAAGTTTCGTGGTTTTTTACAAAATCTTTATATCAAAACGGGCAAACAATTTGCAATCGCTGACATGACAATTTTCGTAACTAAAAACTGTCAAACATTTACGGTAAGTGTGACACTCTCCTTGGCGACTCTCGTCCAAAGAGACTGCCACAGCCAGCCGGTGATAATAGGCGGCGTCTAAAGCCGCCACACCTTGTTTTAATGTTATGTTTTAACTTTTTTGTTATTTAATTCACAAGCGACATCCGAAGTGGGAACGAATTCGAATCGTATACAGTAGGCAAACGGTCTTATTCTTCTTGTCGTATCGATGGCATACAATATAATGCTTGCCATCGTTGTGAAGGGATTTGGCAACCGGCGTAAGGTATTCGTCGATTATTACCCAAGGTGCGCCAGACGTACAAGAGAGGAATGGTACGCCATCCGGGTTCCTTTTCATGACCCTTGTTTAGTTGTACAGTTAATAATGTGCCAGACAACTACACTGATTGTCTGGTCTCAAGATAAGGAATTCCCTGAATATATGAATACCAGAACCAATTTAAGGCAAGGTATTTCAAAGCGAGTCTACATTTTACTTTACCCCTTGCGACCTGGAATCCGCGCCCTGAAAATGAATATGCATGAACAGCCACATATCATTCTACATAAGTTTTGATTATCGTGACTCTCCGTATCAACCTCTTGGTTATGCAGGAAGAGCACTATAACCTCTGTGAACAAGCCCGCACATGGACCATCTAAGTCAGGTCCTACCCCCAGATCAACCCGTTTGCACGGACTTCATCCGGTTATCTATAAGGCTAGTGCCTTAGGTGAGCCGCCTCAAGGCGTTAGGGTTCTTTTTACCTTACCTTATTAAGTTCCCATTATTGTCAAGTTTGTCGACGACCACAGACATACAGACTGTACACTTCCTATCGTGTAACCAATTTGCACATTCTTTATATCATCAACGTCGTATATTTCTTGAAAGACCGTTATTTAATAGTACTGTAGTCTAGGCTCTACTCTATGAGTAGAATTGCTGGCTGAATATAGGTAGTGATTATAGTTTTATATTTAGAATGTTAAGGATTGAAATAAGAAAACAGAAGATCTTGACATATTAGATTATTGATTTGTAACCTGAAAGTGAAAATATGTAAAATGGTGAAATAAACCAGAGTTCTTAAGATGATCCCGGTTTATATTATTAGAAGTACCTCTCGCTACGCAATCTGAGTCACCCCTCGTTACAGTACACACCTAAATCTTTTGATCAAGCAAAATAATATTTCCCCCTTCTCCTCCGGTAACTCGCCTTAAAAAAGTTAATTTCCCATATTAATGCTATCGGGAATCAAACTCGGGATCACCGCATCCATCACCGAAGTCGTCAACGCATGTACAATTTATATTTCATTAAAAAGAAGATTCACGTTTGTTCACTTTCTCACCTAGAACGTGCATGAATACGCTTCTTGCTGTTCTAGAATGCGCTTGTTCGCTGTTATATTAAACTATCCCGACGGAAACTTTTATTGGATAATGAATTCTGCAGAGCAAAGGAATTTCTTGCAAGGAAATCATTATTCAATGTTTTTTATTCGACATCGTTGCATTTTCATAGATCATTTGTTTTCTGATAACCATTATATATTATTATAACGACATATTGATAACGTAACTCAGCAACATAGCCAATCCATTATATACATATATAGCTATACTTCGCCATGACTTCACCCTGTTTCCACGTAATACGTAAAACGTTGGTTGATTTCAAAAAACAAATCAGTAAAAATAGTTTCATTTCCTATATGTAACAATCGCTTAAACCTAAGAACTCGATACGTTATTAGGGGAGAGCGTGGCTGAACGTTCCGGTTTTCAAATAAGTTGAAGTTTTATATTGAAAATGAAGGACTTGGTTTTCAACGTGTGGAAATATTAAACAAATGTTTATCGCTTTTTGTAATAGTATAGACACTTCTACTAATATCTCAACAGTCTTTTTCATAGAGGCAAATTTTTGACAAATTTCGGAGTGGAATATTCTGCACCGCTTAGGGGCGCGTTGTACCGCCTTTGAAGTAAATTATTCCGCCCAAATTATGACAGGATAACAAGGATTTTCTTAAATAAAACCACCTTTTTATAATTGTATGTATGTAATGTTTATATTATGCACAACTAACTTAAAAAAAACAACTACACCCTTTTCTACATTTTCTTCATTTCTTCCTCTGAATCACAGCTGAGACTCACAGAAGTGACTCTGTTATCTTGTCTAAATATTTGACATGAGCCCGTTTGTAGTTTCGCATCCTTAAAACTAAGAAAATTGTCATAAGAATTTTAAGTATGATTGCAGGTCAATTGGGGAAGTTACTGTGGTGAACTTATAGCCCCAAATTACGTTTTTATACGGAAACTGACGTACCGGCAAAGTAATAGAACCAATGAAAAAAAATCTCAAACAGTAATATTCCTTACTAATGTCACTACAATTTAGAAAAGTTTCCTATGAATCGGCCCATAATAAACAAAGACAGACCAAAAAATTTAAACAAGAAAAAATGTACTTACGTGATGTTTTGACAGCTCCACGCACATAGCCACACTTTCGTCACTGGAGTAACTGAAATGGCTGCCGGCAATGCGCATCACATGCTTCACATGTATTGCTATATATTTTTCTTGCAAAGTTATTGCTGTGATAACAACTTACCCCGGGAACTACCAGCCCCGGTCTCCCCTACTATAATATTTTTTATTTTTTTTTACTATAATATATAATATAATTAATAAAAAAAACTCATATAGTACATCTAAGTAAATACAATGTAGAAAAGACATTTCACATGTGGCTTCTCGACTTGGATTACTATTTAAAGGAGAACATAATACAACGAGGTACACAATAGGTATTACATTTCTGGCTGCGTAATCAGTTGATGTTTATTTTATTTTTGCTTTATTATTATTATTAACAGGATCTCATTCACAAAACAGAAGCACACTCGCAAACACACGCGCACACGCACGCACACACAATCGTATATGCATTACCATACTCACTTACAATTAAGTCATATTTATTAGTACTATTTCTTCATATAATTTTGCTATTATTATCTTTTCTCTTTTTTTGTTTTTATTCCAATTGAAAGAATAGTGGACCTTGTTGTTTCCCTGTGTAAGGTAAGGTTGTCCACTAGCTGGCGGAGGAACACTGGCTCTCATGTCACAGGCTACCCTACTTTGAGAGTCAAGGATCGCATTAATCGAGAGGAGAGGCGATGAGGGAGAGGCGGTATTTGTTATTATTATTTTCGAAATAAAATGTCTCGTCGATTGTTCTACTCAAATGTCCCCTTCATCGCAGCAGCACGTGTCCCATTTTCTTGTAATCGATTTTGATCAAATCAACATCTAAATAATTATTTCTGAAATGCAGACTTTCTCTTTAAGCAAGAATGCAGACAAAAATGTATTATTAATAAATAGCTAACGTCAACAATATAAATAGCCTAGTAGTAATATCGTTCTTGGTGTATAGATCACGATAAAAAATTTCATTAGCTTCGCAAAATGAAAATGGTCGAAAATCCAATTACAATTGCATTCGAAAATATCGCGATCTCAATTAAATAACATAACGAACAATGTAGCAAGTTCAAAAGGTTCCAGCGTTTTCCGTTTTCAAACCCGCGAAGTGTAATAAACCTTCTTAGTTTTTTTTTAAATCCCTTCCATAACTGATCGTTCAGAAATTGAGTCTAATTGAATCGAGTATATCAAACGAAAATGCGAAGCGGAATGTTTTTTTTACTAACATTGACCAATGTTTACTAATGTCTATTTAGTCTCTTTTTCTTTTTTTACAGTTCCGCGCATTTTTCCCGCGCAACTTTCACAAATGAATATTTGTCAGCTGACTGGTAGAAAATGCCTAATGGCACTTTATGTTTTGTATTTTATGTGCAAGAAAGTTGAAATAAAAAAAAAAACATTGACCTCAGTTATCTCAGATCGATCGAAATTCAAAATTTGAGCTTCGTAACCTGTAGTAATCCATATCAAATAAGAAACGATCGAGTAATTCTATTTTTAAATTATGCAGTTTCAGTGGACGCTACGAAACTTCCCTCACTGCGCTTCCATTAGTATCGATTCAACCATTCATTCAATTCCTAAACTATCATCATAATTAAGACCACCTATTATTGGTATCGTCACGCGATGGATGCCACAAGAGCGACGCCGATTACCTGTAAATTAATATAGCAGCAGCTTCACTTACAACAAAAATTACTATCACTAACAAGTTGAAGTCCGTTGTCGCTTCAAATGGAATGTAACTGAATTTGGTTTACTGATTACTTAATGTGCTTTGTAAAATATTGAATGTTGCTAATATCTATACGAATTATTGAAAATTCAAATCACATTAACGATTCTTGATTGTGGTTTCTAGGTTTATAATTGTCATGTCAGTCATCTGGCGTGATCTTAGGACATGATAGCTGTGGGATGGTCAATGATCTATAAAAAAGCTCGCATTGAATATATGTAACTTTTTGTAGGAGTTATTTGGAAAGTGAACAAATAAGCGCGGCCGCTCCCTGTGAACTCGCATTCTATTAAAATCCGTTTAAGCCGGATCGATATTTTGTACTTTCGAACTAATTTCTGAAAAAATGAGATAAATTAATTAATGCAATGAACTAACGTTATTATAATTCAACACCGGTTTAACGAATTCATAGCGACGAGTGAATATGCCAATGACAAATCCACGAACGTTTCTTATACTAAATCAGTGCTGCGGGTGTTTTCCTTATGGTTATATTCCGACATACATTATGCCATAATATTTGGTAGCAGATACAGTGTGTGTAGTGACGACGAGTTACGCTTTTTTTACCCGCTACGTCGTGGAGAGCAGTGCGTGTTTTATGGCAGATAATAAAATAAATTTTCTGAGTCACTTTTTTCTTATTCTCAGTA
>NW_020654972.1:9377129-9401462 GCF_003589595.1 Hyposmocoma kahamanoa | reverse complement strand
CGTCGGTTTGTTTGAAAAAACAAATATACGCGATTTAAATCCGGAAAAATAGTTTCATTTCCTAAAATACCTATCTACTAACACCAATTTATAAGCTCTTTTCGTTTTACTATTACTGACAGATTATGGAACTTGTTGTTTGAAATAATAAGTACATTGTGTATTAAGAAGCTGAAACACTGTCTATTAGAAGCCCGAAGCGGAAGCCTGGGAGCTTTAACAACTCGACTTTTGTATTTTTTTACCGTCCGTGATACATACAATGTTTCACATTACATTTGAGAGGAAATAAATACAATGTTTATTTCTTGTATGAATAAAAGTATAGTTCACAATCATTGACTTACAAATAAATGGACGACGGGTCTAATACAAAAACCACGAAAAAAATGTCCCAAGTCAACCTATTCGAAATTTAAATTGTAATGTCATCGCAGTATCGCGCTGTCAGTAGAACAAATGAAGACTAAAGCGGAGTGTCGCGCTCTGTATACGATTTTAGCGCCTTACAAGTGCGGACACTTTTTAGCGCGGACCCGACGTCCATATAATTGTAAGTCAATGTTCACAATACAACAATTACGGATTTTGCAAATGGCGGGATTTTTGTGTTTTTTTTTATTTTTTATATTTTTTTAAATTTATTAAGGCTTTGGCAAAGCCATCAGTCTAAACATGAAGTTTAATTATGTTTCTGTAAATATGGCCGCCACAAAGAGGATAGGCAATTTGAAGCGGCGTGCTTGGATTGACTCGGGATTCCTTAAAACAGGCCGATGCGGGAATTTTAGTTCGAGATTCATTGACTTACAATTATATGGACGTCGCGTCCGCGCTAAAAAGTGTCCGAACTTATAGGGCGTTAAAATCGTATACAGAGCGTCATTCACGCTCTAGTCTTCGTTTGTTCGACTGACAGCGAAGCAAGCAAAATTAGACAGTACTGCGATGACATTACAATTTAAATTCAACGTTTTAGCTTTTTCATATACCTTGACATGTCACTACGTTTAAATAGGTTGACTTGGGACATTTTTTTCGTGGTTTTTGTATTAGACCCGTCGTCCATATATTTGTGAGTCAATGTTGAGATTCGTATAATTTCGCATTTTAATCTTCGATTAAGGCACAATAGCACTGTGATCCTATTCCACTTTAAACTAGATTTCACAAAATAATTGAAAGTCAAAATAAAAACGACACTTTTCCCTCCAAAAGGTCCAGAGCGAATATGTTTTTTTTATCAATTCTTCCATAGATAACCCGAACTCAAATGTTGTAAAAAGCAAAGACTCCTACAGCCATCATGGATAAAAAAAGAAATTTGCAAAATTTTTATACAGAAAATAATTAAAACCAATTGTAAGAACTTCTTAATAACAAGTAATTAAGTAATATGTGACTGGATTGCAATTAAATTTCTGTTTAGATAACATTTTAAGTGAATGTTTTAGTTTTGAACTTAAGTAACCTCCTTGCTTCATTTGCAGACGAGTGCAGGTTTCCTCGTGATCAATCCATGATTATAAAATAAACAAGAGTACTTATGTAATATAAGAACATCTGTGTTTTAGGGTACCTACTCGGTGTATGCTAATTCCACAGTTTATTTAGTTTATCTCTCACCAAAAGCAATATTTCACGAAATAGACCATTACGTAGAATGTATCGATTGTACAATAGCATAAGATCTGTGCACACGGCGTATTTTATACACACCGACGACGCGCGTATGCGAACGCGCTTGGATAAGTTTGTCAATTTTCTCGATCGATACAAACGCGCGCAAGCATCGCGTTGCAAACAAGAAGCTTATATACTCCACTGGAATTTACGCTTGGAATTTCATTTATCTGCTTAATTTCAAAAACAAACTGAAATTAAGAAGCAAAATTAAAATTAAAACTATTTCTTATCAATACCCGTCTGCGGTGCGTATACGCACAGATGACGCGCGTTTACAGCGTGTATACGTGTGTCGTCGGCGCGTATAAAATACGCCGTCTGTACAGGCTCTCACAACAAATTTTTTTTCTGAAGATTTTTTTTAATTCTTAACAACAACACTGTCACTGGTATAAGCAAAAATAACGTATTTTGTTTAACGTCTTTCCTACCATATTATACGAATGTTGTGAACAATTTATAATTGAATTCAGATTTTTACATATAGTAGTTCTAAGTATTATTTGCAGTCTGTTATCTGTTTTTGTACCGTAACAATAAAAAAGAGTGTCCAGACCGAAGCTTTCTTTTTAAGTCATAACGTAAAGTCTGATTCTTCTTATCGTATATATGCTACACATAGATATAGGAAAAAAATGGGAGATTTGGTATGAGGGCGTGGTTCATATCGGTCTCGATATGCCCAAATTGCGCATATTGAGGTGACACGCCTTCAAACAAGGCCAGTGACATGACGATCGTTGTACAAACTAGATCTCTCGTAAGACGTGAAAATACCAGGTTGTAGTTTTATAGCTTGTAAAAATTGGAGTGAAAACAAAAATTTTAAATCCAGTGAGATATCATACCACCGGTTATTTGCATTTTCAATTACTATTTCCATTATTATTCAATGTTTTATTTTTAACCGACTTTAAAAAAGAGGAGGTTCTCAATCCAAATGTGTTTTTTTAACGGATTGTTGTGAACCGATTTTGATGGTTCTGGCAAACTAGTTTTGCACACTTTCCGGTAAACAATTTACAATAAAACTTGGCAAATAGGTGTCATTGCACGTACTTTTGAGATCGGTTTTTTTTTTAAATAAAAAAGTTGAACTCCATAGAACTTTCTTGACTGTGATGAGTGATTTTCATTTACTATAATAATAATAATAATAATAACGCACACACACACACACACTCAACATAGCCCCGCACTAGGGAAACCCTGTGTCGCGGGTGTCATGGACACACACATAAACAACCACAAATTACACCCAAACTCACGAGAGAAATAAATGTAGACCATACACATATTTCTCCCGGCCTGGGAATCGAACCCAGGACCTCTGCATGGCAGTTCGGCGTGGTAACCGTTCGGCCACGGAGGCAGTTAACTATGTTTATCGACTATTGATTCTTACTGAAATATTTGAATTTCTCACTTTAATTGTTGTGCGGTACCTGCTAGTAACAAGAGCCGCCGTCTGTCAAGGGCCACTATTACAAAAACATCCTTCCAAACTTCCTTCTTACTCAAGTCACCACAGTCACTTGAGTAAGATTAATTTTGTTAATATTAAAAATTATATTACGTTGTTTTCATGTTTGAAGCCATAAACAATCAAAATCGTTAAGTTATGGTAGCAGGTAATACAGCGTAAAGTTTGAATAGCACACAAGTTAAAAAGTGGCGACATCGGTACTCGATCTTACGTACAGTCATAACATATCTCGCCTTTTTTCCTATATCTATGGTATACACAATATTTTATGCTTGCCATCGTGGTTAAAGAATTTGCCAAACGATGTAAGGTACTCGGCGATAGTTGCCAGGGTGCGCCAGTGGTACGTCGTGCGGGGAGGCTCCTTTCGTGTGCCACACAGAACAATAACTACTATAGAAGTGTTTAGTTTGCATGACACGTGTGTCAACAGTTCGCGGAGTTCCGCAAATTTGAGCTCACTACGTCATTTTCGCTTTGAACTGTATGGTCGTTTCAATAATTTCGCTCAAAACCTCGAAAATCGTAAAAAAAATATAGTCGCACTTGTTATTTAGCCCTATTTTATTCAATTTTAATACATTTTCAATGGTCCATTTATCTTAATTTTTTTTTGTCACACAAAACGAAATTAAACTTATAACGCAATATGATCGCTTACCTTTTGGAGAACTAAGTAAGCATCTCAAATTCATCGTCGTTCAGATATTAACCGCTAGATGGTAGCACATTGATTATAATTTCAATAAAAATCATAACGTCGTAACTTACATTATTGCCATGTAATGAATTTTCAATAACAAGGAAATAACAGAATTTGTTATTATATTTTACTACGAACAATTCATTACATTTTATAGTGTTTTAAATTTACAACGTGTGAGTTTTGGCCACAGCAGTTCTGATAGTATAAGGCACTTCCGTTGCTTATTTTCTTCCGTGGTACTCCCCACCAACCTTTTCGTGCACACACGCTACACGTCAAGTGTCACCATCTAAACAAAAGAACACGAACCCGCCATTGTCGTCCGCATCCCTATCAATAAATCATTCCCTGTAGCACCATGTACCTACGACTTTTTCAAAGTTACACACATTTGTGTTTAGTAGCAATACATAATACGTGGCGGACTATAGCCTAGACCCTCACCTGAAAGAGTCACGCGTAGCCACTGGACGCGTTGATGATGATAAGGCTTAGAAAGAGAACTAAGGTTAAGTAATATTTTCTCCAAGCTGTCAAATTTATTTCAAAAATTTCCTCACGCTTGGGTAGCGCCGTGGTCAGTAAACAAGAGCAAAGTTTCTTTAATCTCAGGAGTTTTATTTATGATGATTGATTTTCTTTTACCTTATTATGAGATCAACAAGAAAGTTTTTAAACTGTGCACCAGGAGGGAAAAGGTAAAGGGGCTTTTTTAATTTTTTTTCAAACTCTCTATTTCAAAATCCGTTTCGAGGAATAAGGTTGCTGATTAATATTTTTTATGTATTTGTCAATATTACGTTAAGATTCTTCATGTTTTTCAGAAAATAGTATTGACCTTTATTTGACATTCAATGACGTCATCACAGGCTCTATAATGTTTTGTCCGTGCGTAATGCAAAGCAAAAACGCAAAAAACATTACATGTCACTTCATCAACGTTTGTAAACATAAACATAACGTTACTATCTTTGCAACTTTTAATTTCGCTGCCGGGGACAAAATATCAAATATAACATAACTATGGAATACAGAAAGTGCTTTGTTTATACCTACGAGAATGGTTCAATAAATAACCCAAACAAGGTCTTTGTTTAGTGGTGTCGTGAAGTAAACATGAGATACTTCAAAGTTTACACTATTTATTGTTGTGAAGATCACTTTGAAGTAAGTTGATAAGCCTGTATAAAACAACACTTTCTTTCTTTTCACTGTTAGTACTACTGTGAAATTTTCGAGGTAATAATATTCTATTAGTTTTGTAGCCGACCGCAGATTTCGTGAACTGTTTCAAAGTGAAAATTATGAAATATGAGCAAAAACTCAAACGCACAGTCAAGCTGCGCAATATCAGTATATTCAATGAAGTATGAATTCAACAGTTTGATTTGTATGATTGTAAATTTACCTATTGTATACTATATAAAACTAATAATAATATGTTTTCAGCATTCAAATGAATTAAAAGACAGTGAATTACAAAAACTGCTATTCCAACCTAGTATCAGCATGACAGCAAAAAAAAGAAAACATGGAGCGTTTATGTAGTCCCCAGTACATCTCTGACTTGCATATTACTGGTAAAGTTTATTTAGTTATATAATTATTCTTGTGCCATGAAGCATTCTTATAACAAAAATCTTGTTGGTTGCATTAAGAAGTATCCAATCTATTTTTTAGATAAACGCCTCAAAACAGTGTGAAGTAAAAATGGTTGACAAGAGTGCAAATTATAGAATAAGAAAAACAACAAATGCTAGGACGAAAATTGAAATACTTTCTTCTTGAGAAGTTTCTTCAACAGCTACTCCTTCTGTTTGGTTCTACATCCGAAATGGAAGAATGAACTTTACTATGGACAAGGCAAAAACACTGTTAAAAGTAGAAAACATATTGTTAGAAATATATTCAGAAAACCTAAGATGTATCTATGGTCTAAACAATATTAGTTCAAAACGAATTGATTCAGTATAAAGGACAAATGATCAACTGAATTTTCAGACTGAACTTGCAATAAGGATTTTGATCAGTATAGAAAATTTAGGTAATTTAAAAAAAATCTAATTTGCACTTCTCATTCAAAAGAAATTAAAAAACCTGCCACTTGTATTTAAAGTAAGTTATTCAAATGTTGAAATTATTTGGATGTTGAAATTTTCACTGCATAAACAACACTCAACTACAAATATATGCCATATTTGCTTGCGATTTTTTCTTGAATAAAGAGTGACTGATATGATTGAATACTTAATAAATAATAATTCTAATATCAGCACATTTTTCTTGATGTGGATTAATGTCATGATTATGAAATTAAAATCAATACACACCTTTTTGCCAAAGAGAACTTGGTTGCCATTTTTTAACTGCTGTGCAACAGTTTTATAAGAATAATACAAAAATTATGGAGATCATAGGTAGTGTCAGTTTCATAGTTCAAAAATCTTATTTAAATTCTATAGTCCGTGAAATTTAATGAGCATAAATAATATCATTGGTGAAATTGGTCCCTTCAACTTCAACTTTTGTGTCTATGGCTCCGTCGTTTTGCACGACGATTTTGCCAATGTCAGGGTTGAAAGACATGTGTAGCGGTGGTGAGATAGTTTGCCGGTTATTAAAATACTTCGGCGGTTTTTATTCACAATGACGGTAATATATATATTTTAATGACATTACAAAAAAGTATGGAAATCAATATCACACAATTTTTCTCTTACATGATCTGTCATAAAAAAGATCTCTGGATCTTTTTTTATTAAATGACAGCTTTATGATGTCGAATATTTAAAGAAGATACTAACACTAATAGTATTGTTGGTAAACAGTCGAAAGGTAAAAAAGTGTGATTCAAGTAAATTGTTATTTATAGATTATAGAGTAAACAAAAAAACATATTATGCGTTATTATTCTAAGCTTATTAATAATACTTTTATTTCCCACTTATAGCAAATAGCACTTGAAATTGTCAAAATTGACATAAGATCACTATTCACTCACGAGATACATTTAACCAGTGTTTCCCGTTGGTCAGACTGGTCTGGCCAATGGGATTTTTTAAATTACGAATGAGTAGTAATGTTTAATCAATCATAAGAAATCAATAACACATTTGGTCACATTTATAATATTCATTTTAATACAGGATCACTACCCCCGATGTTTCTCATCTAATTACACAGAAGCTGTGTAAAGTTTTTGTTTCACTATAGCTTTCATTTTACTTCATAACGTTTTAAACTGAGCTACAAATATTTTTACATTACAATTTTACGTTGCATTTTAAATTTTTACATTATAAGTATCTCTTAACGCAGCGTGCCTCTTGGCATAGGCCTCATCCAGACCTTTCCTGTGCGCTCTACCAAGACCTACTCTTCTTCAACATGGTCCTGCAGTTAGCTTCAGCTCATCCTCCCATCTTTGATGTTGACACCCTCTATTACGTTTTCCATCACGTGGGTAGCAATTGGTGACTACTTTGCTCCATTATTCCGGCCCACGCAACAGCTATAGCTATTTAGTTATCTTTATAGATGTTACAACATTTGATCGATTTTTTTGATTTCTTACTTCTGCTACATTAAGCTTATTTTAAGTAAATGTATGCCATAATCATTACATTTTCGACTTTTGGCAATTTACTAGATTCAGCTTTTATAAACTTCATGATTCCGTCTGTCATAACTGTACTAAGTAAAACACGAACAAACAAAAACGCGTGTAGTAGAACGATAAAACCCCAATACTGTAAAGAAATACTAGACAACAAAAAGTAACGAAATTCATCAATAGGTTAGAATTTCGTTCTTGACGTTTTGAGAGATGAAGATTTACTTTTTTAAATATTCCCTGCTGCAAAGGTTAACATTTATAGAGCCATTGATGACGTCACCAAATAAATAACTTGCAAAATTTCCAAAAAATAACAATGCAAATAAACTACCAAATGATAAAATATTCAAATTAGAGCATTGACTTACAATTATATCGACATCGGGTCCGCGCTAAAAAGTGTCCGAACTTATAGGGCGTTAAAATCGTATACAGAGCGTCATTCACGCTTTAGTCTTCGTTTGTTCGACTGACAGCGAAGCAAGCAAAATTAGACAGTACTGCGATGACATTACAATTTAAATTCAACGTTTTAGCTTTTTCATATTCCTTTACATGTCACTACGTTTAAATAGGTTGACTTGGGACATTTTTTTCGTGGTTTTTGTATTAGACCCGTCGACCATTTATTTGTAAGTCAATGCTTAAAAGAGACTATATTTTCGAAAAAAAATTAATATGTATAGGTAAAAAATTGTGATCAATGCCCATGCGTAATAATTGCGTTCGTTTGATCCCTTGCTGTATCGTTATTATAAAAGCTTTAGTCATGAAATTAATGTAAAAAATATTTAAGGATCTCTATATATCATACTCTTTAGAAACACGATTACTTGTAGTTTCCTCGATAGAAAAATAAAATCCGAAGTTATCTCTAAAAAACAAAATAAACTCTCAGTACGGCGTAAATATTTCAGGAAGGTCATTGACCTAAGGAAGGTCATCAGTTTTTAAGTAATAACAAAACTACATCGTTTCTATAACGTATACTCCGTACATTTTCAAGATGTGTATTTGTTTTAATAATACGAAGGAAATACCTAAATTCGCACGCTGTCCGCCCATAACACTAGCCAGAGCAACCACGCCCAAACAGTGATTCAATCCCATACTAAATCCCGGGCAAAATTATTTATCGTTTATAATTAGTTTCGACTGTTACTATTCATCATGATATAGTAAATATAACTTTGTCTACGTTAAAACAAGTTGACCATATATTGGTCTCTGTTCATAAACATTTTGTACGGGACCACGTCTCAGTCTAAATTGGATTTTTGTTTTTTTTTATATATGCATATAATGTGATGTTCAGATGAGCAATGTTCGTTTTAATATTTAAACCAAAAGTACGTGTTAAAATTTTGATATCTATCGCTTTCGCCTTCATTTATCTTAACAACGGAATAGATATTTTCAGATATTATCATGTCAAATAATATTACTTACCAACTACTTTACGATTCATCACTAAAATGCAGCTCTTTTTTTCTATTTACTGTATGAGGTGTTGTTAAACGAAATGAAAAATGCGTATATATAGTTTACTGTTCAATTACTAGTTTAACGTGCTTCGAAATTAAAATCGTAATATTAGACAGTACTTACACAAAATCTTGACTGGAATCGTGACCTTTGGAATATTGGCTACCATTTTTGCTAGTGTAATGGAAAAAATACGGTAGCCCTTTTTGTCCGGCCCGATCGAGTTTTAACACACTGTGCCCCCTGTTCATTTTAGTCCTGCTTCAAAAACATATGCCATACATACACGGAGCGCATAAAAATACCTAAAATCAATTAGCGCCAGAAGCTCGGTGCCCTCTTAAGATACTATAAAAGTACGTTTTTTTATTGAATGATTTTGTGAAACGTTTTTACTACAATGACACTCATATACATTTTTATTAAAAAAAACTCCACTAGCTTGTTATTATTGATACAAACATCGAGGAAAGATAAAGAAAAATTTCTTCGGTCCGACAGGATTCTGTCTTTCGTAGGATCTGCTGGCTCGATCCGCACCTAGCTCAATCAGTTGAGTTAATAAAGTTGAGGCGATAGACGCTGCCTGGAGTCCTGTCGTATCGAAGGAATGTTTCTTTGTGTTAGATCAATCTTTGTGCCAACAATGTGTCATTCTTCATTCGTATTCATCATCAACCCAAAAGGGTAAATAACAATACGTCCCACTGCTAATCTCTCAGTCTTTTTTTTTATTGATTCACTTGGTAGAGACGTGACTAACAAGTCGTGGGCCTGGTGGTAAGGGCCACGTCTGTTCGTAACAGTTGCAGTGCCACTCAAAGCTTTGAAAAGCAAAGATCTGAGCGACACTGCTACTGTATCCGTCACCCTGAGACATAAGTTGACAAGTCTCATGTGCCTGTAATTTCACCAGCACCCCTTACCCTTCAAAATCGGAACGCAGTTGACATTAGTGCTTAGTAGCAGAAATATCTAAGGTAGCAAGTGCTTCCCTGGACGAATTGTTTCTCTTTATTTAGGTCATAGTCTGGCCCAATGAAGTTTGGGGACTTCACATGTTTTCTGAGGGTTGTGAATTTTCTTCGACGTGCAGAGAGAAAGAATGGACCATCGCCAAAAGTGGGGTTAGTGAGGCTAATCTAAAAATGGGAGATTTAGTCTTAATTGTCGACGAGCAGCTACCGACAGGCCGCTACCGTGGCCAAGTGGCCACGTGGCCGTCTTTCCCGGTAAAGACAGAGTGGTGGACATATCCACTGCGGGAGAATTGCTTCGTCGGCCCTCTAAGAAGCTGGTAAGGTTAGTCACCTGAAGCACTGCTGGCCTTGGCTAACCGGGCTAGTTTTGTGTATTCATGCACAGGGCATGCATTTTTGATTATTTTATTATATTTTTTTGATTGACGTGGGATATGCTAATGTTTTGTTTTTATATGTTGAGTTTGTGAGGTTGAATTTGTGAATTAGCAATAGAAGCTTTGAAAACTAGGAAATATTTATCAATCATACAATCATAGTATGTATCCACTAGTTTTGTATCCTTCATATCCTTCTTTAATTTTTTTTCTTCACGATGTTTTCCTTCTCCTAAATTACGCACATAAATTCCAAGAAACTTAGAAGTGCGAACACGGATTTGCACCCAAGACCTCTGCTTGAGAGGCGGGAGGTTAAACCATGAGGCTACCACAATGTGTCATTTTAACCACCCTAAATTTACGAACTAATGATCGTTATAACTAAATATTGTGTTTTAAACTGTAATATTGATAATACTGAAGACATGAACCTATTCTATAATAACATTATTTTTATATCCTTGTTCAAGTTACACATTTCTTTAAAATCTTGTCAACAATAAATTAGAACCCGGAAAGTTAATGAGAACCGAACAGATGGTGCAAAACCAAATAACTTTCACCATAACTCCTTAAGTTTTGACCTAAATAAAGTTAGGTTTTCATAAAAAATCATTTTGTAGATAATTTTGGTGTCTTAAAAAATATCTTTACGAGGGGTAAGAATTTTGAAAGTTATTTCATCACACCTTTAAATTATGGGCACCTTTAAATTAGACGCTTGTAGAAGAGCTATAGTGGCGCGATTGTGGCGCAGGGTCATTGCGAATATCCGCAATAAAATTATAATATCCGCATCTGTATCAGCATCCGCATTTATCCGATGCTAATATTCATTGCGGATGTTCGAGTCGTGACATGACCTAAAAGTCACGCTGGAATAATTTACAATCCTTCCAGAAACAGACTGTAAACGGAAAAAGCAGCTCAAAGATGAATAACATTTTTTTTAAACTGCCCTTCTATTCCCGGCCCGGAAGAAATATTTGTATGGACTATAATTATTTCTCTCGTGAGTTTGGGCATCCGCGATACGGGGTTTCCATAGTGCGGGGTTATGCCAAGTGACTGGACGAACAAGTCGCACGCCTGGCCTTAAGCCTGTCCACAGCAATTGTAGTGCCATTCAGAGCTTTAATCGCAACGATCAGAAGGATACTGCCATACTGCCCCTGTTTGAGACATAAGTTTGTGACTATGCGACCTCTTTCATCCTCATCCCACCTATTTATCATTACCCTTTTCTGTGGTTCATGGTCACTTACTTGTGAAATTTTGAATCGTTAATTTCTTTTCTTTTCGTCACTCACTTTTCTTCCTTCCATTACCACTCTTTACTAAATTTCTGAAGCGAGCTCACGTGCTCGACTTCACATAAAATTCTGACCAGTTAAATTCAAAGTCAAATTCAAGGTCAAATAATAATTTATTAAATAGGTAACATTTTACGTTGGCTTTTACTACGCTGACCTCCCTGAGAAGAACGAGCAAGAAACTCTAGGGATTGTTCTTTTCAAATAATCTTAAATGCTATGGAATATAATTTGGATCATATTTGTGTGGAATCTAGACTCACGTTGTCTTTCTTGTGTAGTATGACTTTTCAATTAAAATACTTTTAATATAAGTTTTAAACTTAGGAAATGGTAATCTTAATATATTTGCTCCGGAATATTATTGTAAAATCGTAAACTTAACATAAAATAAAATAATCGTTTACCTTAGTTAAACGAAATTGTGGTACCATGGGTTTGGACTTAGCTCTAAGGTTCGTATTATGGATATCTTCTTTCTTATGGAAATTATGTATATTTTTACGGGTATAAATCATGTAACCTAATTGCATGTAAAGCAAAGTATTTCTAGAAATTACAGGCCCTTTTGGGCCTTGACCTGTTCTTTTCCCTTCCTTTTTAGTAGCTGTAGAGCTCTTCGTGGAAGAGTTTGTGGAGGTGCTGCTGGTGCTGGAGGCGTTCAGGTGGATTGTAATGGTGTATAGCCTGGATAGCAGTAATAGCCTCCGCAGCCTCGCAGCCTCCAACATCTTATTTCGTAAATTTAGCAATTCAAACGTTGAAAGTCCAGTTTATAGATATTTAATCGGATTTAACAAATATAATCTTTAAAATGTAAAATGTATAAATATAGCAAGTAAACAATTCAAAAAGATAAATAATGGTATGTTCGCTACTGCGGTCGCGCAGAGAGTGACGATGGAAAGAAACAAAAATCAGAATGCGAGGTAAAATGGAACAATTTTAAGTTTAAATATGAGTAGAAGAAGAAAAAACGACACGATACGAATGGAGAGAGGCGATACAAAAAGGTGTGATGACGGTATAAGGAGGTCACACCGTCATAAGTTTGTCCAGGGAAGTACTGCCAACTTATCTATTTCTGCCGCCAAGCAGTAGTGTCTGTTGTTCCGGTTTTGAAGCGCAACGGTGCTGGTGAAATTTCAGGCACACGGGACTTGTTAACTTAAGTCTCATAGTGACGGGCGCAGTGGTAGTGCCCCTCAGATCTTTGCAATTTAAAGCTCTGAGTGGCCCTGGAACTGTTATAGACAGGCGTGTAGCTTACCATCAGGCGCACAACTTGTACGCCCCGTCACTTGATGTTATAAAAAAATATTCTTTCTTCATTTCTACAACAAATATCATGTGGACCGAACCTTGTATTTAATTATGCGAGGCCCGCACTCTTCCGCCTCGCACACTGCCTCGCTACGTCACACATCTCTAGTGGAAAGGCAGCCTTACTGCTATTCTATTGCTATTATGGTATTATATTGCACGATATTTACAGCAGGATACTAAATTCCATCTAAATTCACACAAAACACATAGAAAAAGAAACCCACACAACCTTTAGCTGAAACACTTGATACAGTAAAGTAAGTGTATATAAATGGCCGTGTAGAAGCGTTGCCATAAATAAAGCAAGTTTGGTGAAAGCTTTCGCTTATAAAGAATACGCCGCATGTGTGTTAAACATTTGTTCCTGAACCGACTAAGAGATGTGCGTGAAGGATTTACAACATAACTAGGTGCTGCTTACAGGAGTTAATAATATCCCACCGGAGTGAGTGGTGAGTCTTAACGGGATGCCACAAGCCGGCACCGGTGAGTGAGGTTGTGTACACTGGTTTTTAGTGGGCAGGCTTCCGAGGATCCTTCGGAGCGAGCTTGTATCGTCGGGTGAGTCAACGGAGGAGAGTCCCGCGGCGGGGTATGCATAACGCATCCTGTGTATAACAAAAGGAGTTAATAATATCCAAAATTCAGTAGACTAAGTGCAAGTAGACTTATCAATTCCGAATCCGAGAAATGACGGTCCGAAATGTTACAGGGATCATTTTATCTCTAAGTGTACATTCATCAAGCTTGACACTTTGTACTTTGGACCGCTCTTATCGTTAGTGGCATAGAGTTGGATTTAAGTCATAAGTGTCAAGTTTGATCCTGTGACCTTGTACAAACGATATTTGTATTTTCTCAAATTCGAATTGGAGTTAGTGCGCAAGCGACATCCGAAGTGGGTTCGAGGTATTTAGTTTTGTATAATAATCGGCACGCTGCGAATTCGCAATGCTGCGATGCGATTACGTGTGGCAAGGCATATCACCAACACAGTTCGGGTAACCATTCCTTTGACCATCGTCAACGGTACTGAACCTATGCTTTTAAACTAGGTAGCGACATGAATCATAATAATCTTAGTACAGGGTACTAAAAAAACCGACCTTAAAAGTACGTGGAATTACGTCTATTTGCTAAGTTTTATTGAAATATCCCCTAGTTCGTCACTATACAGGACTTGACACTGGAGATAATAAAAATATCTCACTACGACACTACACAAAGTGTATTGAGAGAAAAACGCCTTGATTTGGAGAAATAGCAAAATCAACCATTAAAGTTAGGCGCTATTTATAAAAATGAATCTTCATGCGTGAACCTTTTCGAGGTGGATGATTTTCTTCAAAATGAAATGGGACCACTATGGAAGTACCCCCATTTCCAACAAAAAAGAATCATGAAAATCGGTTTACAAATACCGGAGTTATCGCGTAACATATATACAAAAAAAAAGAACATACAGTCGAATTGAAAACCTCCTCCTTTTTTAAAGTCGGTTAAAAAGAGTGTTGCACTGCTGTTATTGATAAAAAGTATAAGAAAAAAACACAAAAAAGATTAACAAAGCAGGAATGCTCGAAGGCAATTCGTAAATTCTTGCGGTGTGTCATGCGAGCTTGTAGATTTCTGCTATACGACGTCGTATCGCAGTTTTATGTCGACCCTTAGATAGTTATTTATAAACAACAAACTTCGTGCTATTCAAAAAATATTACAGTACCTACTATTTTTAAAAAGCGACATGTCTAGTCAGACGCTGGTAGCTGTGAAGATACCTGGCTGAGTAACGAAAAACTTTAGTATATTACTCAAAGATGGCGCTACCGCATAAGAGTCGTTAAAAGCAAAAACGAAGTTCTGCAACAAGCACATATAGACATTCGTAATTTCTGCTGGTTCGTTCCGTAGCTCAGTTGGGAGAGCGTCAGTCATTGTATGGTAATTTTTCTTTATGTTCGGTTTTTCCATTAATAATTACAAAATACTAGAGTAGCAATTTCGCAAAATAATTGAATATTCTGGTAAATATCGTGATATTCAATAAAATGAATTGTAACAAAACCAAACTCAAATATTCCTTTATTTCATAGTCAACCAAATTAAACTTAAAATTGTCACATTGAGTAAATTCAATTACTCATTCGTGGGGCAGATTCCCCTGAGAAGAATGAATAAGAAACTCGAGGGGTAGCTCTTTGTAAATAGACAATTGTCATATTTATTACTGGGTAGAAATAAAAGCTCCAAAAAGGAAATTCTAAAAGTTATTTACTAAGCTATGAAAACTAGCAAATAAAAAAACGAAAATAACCGCCCGAAAAACTTAGTTCAGAAAAATCTTGCTGAATACTACTCTACCAGTTTAGTTTATATTTTACCGAAAACCACTAGCCATTTTGTTTCGTAATTTTTTTTAAATTATAGTCTAATTTGACCTGTAAACATGTTCAGAAACGCTGACAAATTCGCTTTTAGATCTACTTTTTCATATACTAACCTAACCTACGTAAAATACATTTGTTTCCCTTTAAACCACCATGGAATCCAGTATGTAACAATAATAATTTTGTAGAAACGAAGATTCAGTGTCGTAAATTATATTATGGAAAACAGATACCCCTCCGCACCTTCGGCTTTTAAATCAAAGTCTAGTATCGAACAGACATGTACCACGGCGAGTCAGGCTTAATCTCATTATTTATTATCCTTACATAATAATAATATAAATTAAACATTTTCCATTGTGGTGAAAATGTTTTAATAGAATAATATATTGTATTTTCGGTAAGTTAGTATTTCATTCGCAAATTTACTAATGTTACTCAGAAATACAGTTTTTTTCTTTAAATTATAATTTGAACAAGCTCTTAATTGTCCCGTCACTTGATATTACAAAAAAAAGAGTGTGTTTTTAATTTATTGACCAGGGAAGCATATTACAAAGTCAGTGATTATTTGAATGACAATAACGTAGAATAATAATTAACTACGACAAAATAATGACATGTACGATATTGTTAAGACTTGAAATTAAAATTAAGATTTGACATTTTGTAATTAAAACTATACTTATTAATTATAACAAACAAGTGGAGTAATTTCACATAAAATTAATAGAATTACAATTCCATAAAAATTTAAAAGTATTCTGTTAAATTAATTTCATTAAGCAAATTGTATGCCATAAAATTGGTAATACGTACTGACACAACAATATTATATAAGATCTTAGTACCAGGATCTCGGCTCCGACTATTTACAGCCTTTGGAGTCGAAACCCTTGGCCCGTGGGGTCCCAGTGCCCTTCATCTATACAAAATTTTATCGGAAAAATTAATTGACTGTCTAGGAAACCCAAGGGCCGGTAGCTACCTTGCCCAACGCATTAGCATAGCAATACAAAGGGGGAACGCTGCCAGCATCATGGGCACCTTGCCGCGGGGACCCAATTCTATTCATATAATTTAAAAATCCTAGTT
The DNA here is from genome assembly GCF_003589595.1 of Hyposmocoma kahamanoa. Taxonomy (NCBI): domain Eukaryota; kingdom Metazoa; phylum Arthropoda; class Insecta; order Lepidoptera; family Cosmopterigidae; genus Hyposmocoma; species Hyposmocoma kahamanoa. Next base: position 9,385,002 of record NW_020654972.1, on the reverse strand, counting down.
TTACTTTCTAGTAGTTAAGCTTTTATTGCCTTTTTTATCTTACCTGTAGTCCTTCTAGGCGTACGTACACAATAAATGATTTGACTTAATTTGATTTGATATTTTTTATTGTTGTATAAAAGTGTGGTCTGACAAACTATTAAAGGTTACTACAAGCGTTGTTGTTTAGTCGAGGTAAATAAAATATGTTTTATACGTGATCAAGTCCCGAATTTCTATTGCAAAAACGAGCGATTCGTTCTGTGTACCGTCTAGGCTCTCGGGTTTCTCTCAGAGAAAAGTTTAAAGAGACTGGTCATGACTGTGACATCACAGTACATTTACTCAAATATTTTATATGCTCGTAAAAATATACATCATTTCAATAAGAAAGAAGATATCCATAATATTAACCTTAGAGCTAAGTCCAAACTCATGGTACCACGATTTCGTTTAACCAAGGTAAACAACTCTTTTATGGGGAACTGTATACGTTTTTACAATAAGATCCATATATTAAGTTTATCATTTCCTAAGTTTAAAAACTACATGAAAAATATTTTGATCGAAAAATCATATTACAAAATTGAAGACTACGTGTTAGATAAAGATGTATGGAAAGACGATATGGCTCCAGAATCCACACAAATTTGATTCAAAGTGTATTCCCTAGCATTTAAGTTTATTTGAAAAGAGCAATCCTTCCCAAGTTTCTTGCTCGTTCTTCTCAGGGAGGTCAGCGTAGTGAACGAGCAGTAGCTTAAATGTGACGTATTCAAGTGTAAAAGTTATTTTACCTATGGAATAAATAATCTTTGACTTTGACTTTGACTTTGACTTTGACTTTGATCCTTGCTGAATCCTGATGAATCCTCTTTGACAACTTCCTCCGTTTTATGAAATCGATGAACAAATATTTGTTAAATAGTTAGTAATTATTTTATTTAGTGTCAGTTTCTAACTCTTTGTTCAACGGAAACCAGAGATGGGCAGTTAAAACTCAATTAACCCGCCACGGGTTTGAACCGAGTTTTTATCCATAGTGCCTGGTTTTAACCCGTTTCTGATCAAATTCGTAGGCAGAAACGGCGAATAGGTACAGTATTTGGCATAATTCCATACTTATTACAAATTTCGATGTAAAAAATCTTTTTCGACTAAGAAGAGGCAACTCCTTGCATACTTAGTAATCCTGTGGATTCTCACTATTAATGACGATCGATTCAAGTTTGTATGCTCTAACGATTATTTGTATCGATTTATTTCTATGCGATTTTCAAGCGAATCGATTTAATTGGAAGGCAAATCTTATCATGTAGACCAGAAAGCAATTAAAATTTTATAATAATATTAAATTTGAACAAACTCGTTTCACAACACATAATTAGTTTATAGCAGTTTTTGCCCACAATTTTTGGACGTTATAGGGTTTTAACCCGATTTAAATCCGGCGTTAACAAAGCACCGGATTAAAACCAAGGCGCTTGCCTGTCTCTGATCGAGAGTCGTATTCTAGAACTCTACTCAATGCTCAAGAGTCAGGATTGCACTGGCAACACAAGCACTGGAAATACGACCCTAATGGCAGGGACTTGAGTATGATTTCGAGTGCTTTAAACCATACTCAAATACTGACTTGAACATTGAGTAGAGTTCTAGAATACGACCCTAAAACTCGTTTAGGCTCAACTCACACTGGCGCAGTGTCGAAGCATCGCGTCGCGTCTTTTTCAACTACAAAAAGGCGAAGGCGAAGGCGGCGATTCCGTATTTGCATAACAGATATTTGTGCCTTAATAATGGGAAAATAGAAAGAGAGAGTATATGCTATAGGCAATAATCTCAGTACAGAGTACTAAAAAAACCGACCTCAAAAGTACGTGGAATTACGTCTATTTCCTAACATTCATTGCAATATCCCCTAGTTCGCCACTATACAGGACTTGGTACTGGAGATAATAAAAATAGGTTCTCACTACGATACTACTCAAAGTATCTCGAGAGAAATACGCCTTGAATTGGAGAAATAGCAAAATCAACTAAATAATTGCTAAAAGTAATTGCTCCTAAATTAAAGTTAGGCGCTATTTATAAAAATGAATCTTAATGCGTGAACAGCCACCCTTTGAGGTGGATAATTTTCTTCAAAATGAAATGGAACCACTATGGAAATACCCCCTTTCCAACAAAAAAAGAATCATGAAAATCGGTTCACAAATACCGGAGTTATCGCGTAACATACATACAAAAAAAAAACAAAAAAAAAGAACATACAGTCGAATTGAGAACCTCCTCCTTTTTTGAAGTCGGTTAAAAAACACGACGCGTCGCGACGCTTCTACTCTGCGCCAGTGTGAGTTGATCCGCAATTAAATTGTATAGGTGTAATTTTTGTAGGACTGTCTTAATATAAAATTGTGCCCCTTTTTAAATTCTAAAATAATAAAAAAATAACATAATAATAATGTTCTTTCACTCGATAGCCATCTAGGTATAACTTTTAATGTTAAATACATATTTGGTTACTTTTTTAAGAAAGAAGATAATAGATATTTTGTTTTATTTTTAGTTTTATGTTTAAATATAGTATAACATTGTCAATGTATACTTACAGATTGCTGTTGCAATTTATGTCTAGGATGTTACCCTACGGGATGCAAGTTTGAGCAAAATAGTTATATTTTGCGTGTGGATGATGGGGTGTAGAAAAATTTAAGAGTGTTTATTAGCGATGGTCGCCTTGATGGTTAGGTGAGCTCTGCACTGGGAATTGTGTGTTTGAAAAAATTTCACCGATTATATGATGTTTTAATAGGTGCGGTGCGCATTTGACCTTCATCTCACCTGATGGAAAGAGACGATAAGTGCGAAGATGTTAAATGCACACCTAAATTATGCCTATTCACTCTCGACTTGAAAAGGCCCAAGTCATAGCGTTCAGGGACTAAGTCCGCAGGCAGGGAATTCCACTCTCGTTGGCATCGCCCTAATCGGAGACTGCGTTAAGTGTCAACTCAAAAGACTAACCATAGGCTCTCGACAAGACTGGCTCTCTTCTCCCCTAACCCTTGCATTGGTGAAATATTTATCGACAATTGTGCTGTCCTCAGCATACACAAAGGTACCTGGTATTAACACATCGTTGATATGCAGCAGAAGAAGAGTTAAATACTTTTCCATCATCAGTTAACACACATCCACTGCTTCTACTACTGGTTCCGTGGTCCAGTGGCTTGCACACCGGTTTTCATGGTGTCACCATCTCTGAGGTCCCATATTCGATTCCCGGCCGGATCAATGTAGAAAACGAACTTTCGTATAATAGTCTCGGGTATGTGTGTTTGTGGTAACGTCGTAGTTTCTGATTTCAATTCAAATTCAAATTCAAATTCAAATATTTATTTCAGATAAAATCCATATAGAGTTAGTAAACCAAACAACTTAAGAACTAGTGTTAGTATTAATATTATTATAATTTGAAAGACTACTTATACATTTAAGATAGTGTGAAGCTCTATCCACCTACGCAGGAGTGGCGAGTCCCACTGATCTTTAAACACACACAGGATGCCGTTGGAGCTATCACGGAGGCGTCTTAGCGCAGATGCACACCTTTTCCTCATGATGGCCATGAAACCGTCAATACGAGCCTCGGCAAACATCCCCGATGCACTACACCTCCACGGAAGCCCCATCAGCACCCTGAATGCGTTATTATATTACAATATTATATTATATTACAATAAAACAAGTATTTTAGTTACTTACTTTGGGATCGGAGCAACGCAAGATGATATATCGCGCTGCTATTGCAATAGTGTTGAAACTCAAAATATGTGAAATTCAAAACTATATCACTGCTGAAATCCTGACCTCCTTCGCTTGCTCAGGTCTCAATACAAGCACTCGCGTCAAACAATAACTTTACAATCTTGCATAACAAATAACTATTGTTCAACGTTTTTGTTTAAAAATTGCAGACCGAGTTTAAACCACCCAACCAAAGACCGTACCTTATTATTACTAAAAAGGAAACAGTAAATTTTGTTAGCAAATTACTAACACTATAAATCACCCATATCCTGTTATTAAAAGCTCAGATTACTTAATTCTATCGGCAACTCAATTCCACCGTTCATTTTTTAGAAATATCGATAGCCTCCCCTATACCACAGCATCTCTTATTTATTCGGTATTATGGCCGCCCGAGGAATACTTTTGACGTTAATCTATTTTTTTCTATCCCATAAAAAATTCAGGCGACGATAATCTCTTTTTTATCATCATTTACCTTTTTTTGAAGAATATTATGAAGTTCTGTCACTGTTTTTACCTTAGAACATGGATAAAGGGAAGTTTTTGCGCTTGTTTGGTTCAGCCAAGTTTTTGTTCTATAAAATATTACTGCCGTAGCTATATATTATTAATTATGGCATAAATAGTGTCATCAAAATTTATGAATTAAATCAAATTTGTATGCACTAGATCCTTTTGTAAGATCTAAGCTCTTTTTGGAATTAAAAACAGTCTTATTTCAAAATAAGTGACATTGGACACTGCGGAATACCACTTATAGAGTTGATTTTGTTTGTCTTATTTTGTGTTTATTTAATTACATTTTTGTTTTAATGCACGCTATTTTGTAAGCCAGGATTGCACACTTCATATAGCTTTACTCGTTTTGCAATTCTTCATAATGTAGGTACTTTTATGCTTAGAATAATAACGCATAGAAACCTAGTCCGCACACGCTAAGTGAGGCAAATTGAAGCGCGCCAAAAGGGCCTACACGAGCGGGCGGGCCTTCAGTGCTCAAGGTCAACTTGCACCGCGAACCGATCAAGAATTTTAGCTAAAAATTACAAAATGTGCTGTAAATGAGTGTAAAAATGCGTCAAACAAACATAAAATAGATACTCACATCACATTCCACAAGGAAGTAACGCGTTTCAACTTGTATTTTTATATAAATATTCACTAAAACCGAAAATTAACCTACTACTAAAACTAGCCTACATGAATTTGATTTTTGCCTCACTTGTGACAGTTCGTTTGATATGAAACTATCATTCTATGCGTTATTATTCTAAGCTTTTGTGTATATGTTTTCTTTTTAACCGACTTCCAAAAAGGAGGACGTCATTCGTTCGGCTATATGTATATTTTCCGATTTCTCCATCAACTGAAGACCGATTTTGAAATATTTTTTTTGTTTGAAAGTGTTGCACTCTCGTGGTGGTCTCATTGTCACCAAGTTAGAATCAGTTGAAGGGATCTCATAGAAATGGAAGGAAATCCTCAAATTTTATAAGCATTATCAGTGTTCTCATCAATTTCTCCGTCAATTGTGTGCCGATTTCGGAAATTCTTTTGTTGGTTGAAAGGGTATCTCGAGGTGGTCCAGTGACCACATCAGTATCAGTACACTGACGATACTATTTCGGGTTCGTTTCGGCTGTCACAAATTAAAAAAAAATCCGCAAATAAAAGTCGATTTTCGCTTGACACAATACATGTAGTTAACAAATCACTGTCACCATGATAACCAGCAAAAAAAATATAAAATGTGCAAAGGAGTCCGTAATAGTCCCACCAAGAAGTAAAAATCTGATGAAGGAATACCATGAAAATGGAAAAAATCCGATAAGCAAACTTTAGAGGCCGGGTTTCTTTTTCAATGAAAAAGTTACGGTTGTAGATGTTTACGACAATTAAGAATGTGGACAACTGTAAAATTAATTCACGCTGGCTAGCTCAAAATATTCATTGTAAATCGTTATTTATTTATAGCTGTTGTTGTTCCGAATAAAAAACAAAAAAAAACGTAAAATGTAATTATATTGATTGCATTATCACCATCAAAACATTAATCGATAATCTATTTAGTTTGTAAATTAACTATTATTATATTTCTCATTTTCCAGATTGAGAATTGGGTTGCTTTTTTAATATTTTGCAATAGAAAAATATGTTAACTTTTTAAACTATACATCTGCTTATTACAATTATCCCAGAATGCCCCGTCTCTTTTATATGTTTTTTTTTACATTTATGTTTACGTATAAAAACATTTTTTGGCGAATGATTAAACTTTGAATTGACATACGTGTCCTAATTACAAACATAAGGGCTATATTTATCGGCACGTAATTAAGCCGACCAGAAAAAGCTTGTCAAGGGTGAAAAAAGCGTACGTTTTAGTTTGACGGATGCAAAACGTTCAACATCTTTTTCGCTCTTACTGTATAATAAACTTAATATTTTTTTGACTGGCTCTAACGTATTCAGCATTACTAAGTTTTATTTTTTTATTACACCAAGTGACGGGACGAATAAGTCGTGCTCCTGGTGGTAAGGTTCACGCTGACTTATTCCCATCTGATACCCTAAAACCGATCCCCTGGAGGAACCGTTTTAATTTAAATTATTGTCTATTCCCATCGGATCGCCAATGCAGTGGATCAAGAATAAATATCAATATTGTATTCCCACCTGATACCCTGGTACTTCCAAGTTTATTTTCGATAGATACTGTGGTACATTCAACAAGAAAATGTATCTATCTAATCAAGAAAATGTATATCATTATAAGTGATAATCATAACATTAAACTAGATTTTAAACATTGCTCTAGACTGATTTATGTTACCTACTTGTGATTTGCAATATGCCAATGTTAATGACCTGTCACAAAAAAAATATTGTCTGTGGTAACATTTGTGTAACATTTGATCATAATTCCCAATAAATGTATTTTCATTTTAGAACTTCTTTTTCTCTTGACTGTACTTATCTTACAAATACAATGAGGGGATCCGTTGGGAGTTGCAAAATTAGAGGGGATTCGTTGCAATTTTAAATGGGCGGTGGATCAGTTTTGGGGATCAGATGGGAAGAAATGGACACGTTCATTTGCAGTGCACGCTCAGAGTTTTAAATCACAAAGATCTGAGGGGCATTGCCACTAAGCCCGTCACCCTGGGACATAATTTCACCAGTATCAATACCCTATCCAAAACCGGAACGTAGTAATGCTCACATTACAGCTAGGCGGCAGAAATAGGTAAGGTGGCAGTACTACTTCCCTAAACAGTTACTAAAATACATACGCATCAAAAATCATTCATAATTTTAAATTCTCTGATCAGCTTTTTATTTATTGTGTTATATTTATTCAGTAAACTCCGCGAATTCAGCGCCATGTTACAAACAGATAAATTCAAAACGTTCTCTTGATTAAACATAACCGAATTTATGGAGGAAATTATTAAGACCCAAAAGCTTTAAATTCGATAATTAATTGTCAACAAATTGGTATGCAAATGAGAGGGACAGTCCGAGAGCTTATAACTTCTACCTTTTAATTAGATTTGTGCTGAAAGAATTGTTGAAAGACCTCCCTAAGTCACCCTGAGATATAAGTCTCAAGTTGCTATAATTTCACCAACATCCTTGGACGAACGAAGGCTGCAATACTTCCTTGGACTCATTCACAAGAAGTTCTACCATTACTAAAATACACAATAATAACCAAAAACGCTGGCAAGCTCAGCTTTACGCTGGAGAGCCTCAGTTGAAGGCTGAGAGGAGGTAGACGGCTTTAAATACGTAACATATCAAAGGAAAATTCCTTCAATCCGCTTTTCCCACAGAGCTACAGTGCCAGCAGATGTCTGGTACATTTCACATTTTCGCCTTGCTTACCCAAAGTATCAATATGTTCCCGTTGTAAAAGGGATGCTGAATTTTTTTTATGTTATTATCATGAATGTACACGAGGGGTGAAGGGCCTGTATAACACGGTTTCCATTGGCATACCAACGAAATTTATTCCCCGACATAGTAATAGGGTATTGAACGGAAAATATTTTGCATTGCAGCATTTGGGGCGAAC
>NW_020654972.1:9333879-9362129 GCF_003589595.1 Hyposmocoma kahamanoa | reverse complement strand
TGTGGCAAACTAGGGGACGAATCCGGTTTCACGCACTTTCCGGTAACCGATTGTTAATTTTGTAGTTCTGTCTTTTTAGATCTGTATGTGGTAGTAAGTTATCTAGCAACGCCTGCCTCATACTTTCTTATCTTTTGTTACCGCACAGAGTTTAGAGTGATCTATATAAATATTTTTACTTTTCTACGAAAGTAAATATCTGGTGAATTATTAAAAGCTATGGAACAAAAGTTGTTGTTTGTGAGGTTAAGAATATAGTCCTGCAAGATTGTCAGTGTTTTACAAACAACCCTGTATATCGCTTGCGTAAATATTTTGAAACAATCGTTAAAACCGAAAATATGCTCCCTGAAATTATTTTCAAAATGGCGCTATCGCCTTTTGTACAAAATACCGACATGTGTGTACACTGTTCTTAGTAGAACGAAGAAGGTCTCTTTTAGATGAAAACTATTAAACAGTCTAATTATCAATCATTTATAGAATAAACCATAACGCACTTGAACTCTCTGTCATCATCTTCATAAAAGAGGTCTTATAGAAACATTCTTTTATTTAGGAAGCCGCCTGGATGGAATTAAATTAAATTATCTTAGCGAGGCCCCTTTCAATTTCAACTGACAAAAGGATTGTGTTACCCGTTAAATCAATTATTGTGAAACTAAAGGGGCTGTTGAACTGCTCGCTGCTTATCAATTTTGATAATTTCTTCGCTCTTAAGGACGACAACAATAAAGACTGTGTTTATTATATTTTGAGAACTCGATTTTAAAGATCTTCTTTTTGCCTTTGTACTTAGCATTTCATTAAGGATATAATTTAATAAATTGAGAAGAATTGAAGTTAGAAATTTTTTCCCCAGTGCCGTGTCCTGGGGCATGATCAATCGTGGTTAATATTTACTCGTTCTGTAGGCTCAGCAACTTAAGTAAGGGTGAACAACAGAAAAGCAGGAGGTTCTCAATTCGACTGTATGATCTTTTTTTTTCTTTTTTTCTTTTTTGCTTTTTTTTGTATGTATGTTACGCGATAGCTCCGGTATTGATTTTTCATGATTCTTTTTTGTTGGAAAGGGGTTGCTTCCATAGTGGTCCCATTTCTTTTTGAAGAAAATCATCCACCTCGAAGGGTGGCTGTTCACGCATGAAAATTCATTTTTATAAATAGCGCCTAATTTAATTTAGGAGCAATTACTTTAATGGTTGATTTTGCTATTTCTCCAGTTCAAGGCGTTTTTCTCTCAATATACTTTGAGTAGTGTCGTAGTGAGAACCTATTTTTATTATTTCCAGCGTCAAGTCCTGTATAGTGGCGAACTAGGGGATATTTCAATAAAACTTAGCAAATAAACGTAATTCCACGTACTTTTGAGGTCGGTTTTTTTAGTACTCTGTACTGAGATTATTATGTCCTGTGCAGTCTCTCCGCAATCACACATGTTCAAAACACAAGTCCGATCATGCATGGAGTATTGCAGTCACCTTCTGGCATGACTCAGCGAAATATCAACTTGAGGCTCATTATTCGGTTGAACGCAGAGCCAGGTGACTTATTGACGACGGTAAGCTCGAATCTAAACTTCATACTTTAGCCCACCTGCGCAAAGTTGCCTGTCTATCGGTTTTCTACAGAATACATATATTTCGGTGAATGCCCACGAGCTCCATCAGCTTATCCCGCCCGCCCCCTTTTACCATCGCACATCCAAACGTACGGCGGGATATCATCCTTACTTGGTCGATATTCCCTTCAGGCGTACTAAGCTCTTTCCGTCATCTTTTCATATATGCACTGACCTGGAGTACGATTCCCAGCACGTAACTTTTAAGGTGCGACTGAATAGGTATCTTCAAGGCAAGCTCGTTCCAACGTAGATCCTATCTCTGCCCCAGGGCTAGACAGCGGTCAAGAGCAAGTTCATTTACAGATATGCTCCTTATGCTTTCCAATCCTCTCCCATTCTTTCTAAATGGCTTTAATTTCCACAATGATGTTTAACTGAGCGACGAGCTCTCCTAATTTAACACTAGTGCGATCTCTTCTGCTGCAATCCTCCCTTTGGTTTCCAATATCATTCAGAGAGCCTAACAGCCACCAACAGGTTTTTCTCTTCTTTAATGATCAAATAATTAATATTTCAGACAAAAGATATTCACAACAATTAGTCAAGCAACGAGCGGTCTTGCCTTCTCTCGTTCTCTTGTTCCTTCTTCCTTCCCTAAGTCATCAGTCACAACTCGACAGCTTTTTGATTCCATCAGCTATCTGGTCTATGATAAATAAACTCCACCACTGCTTACACCTTCTCTTTAGGCTATGTTACTAATTTCATATCCATGAATGTAATTCCAATTATTAAGTGTTATCAAATCTTTTAAAGAACAAGTTTTTTGGCAGTGTGCGAAAATCACTTAAAGGCTTTAGATCTTTTATCACATAAACAATGATAGTTTTCATATTACACCTTCATATGCTCCGCTATTTTCGCACCGAACCGTTCCCCTATTCAAATATATTACCATTTAACCGAAATGAATGTTTTCCTCTTTCTGTGTATTTCTTTTTTCAGTACAAAACATTGTCTACTGATCATAACCTACTCTCAAATTGTACAAAGGGTTTATTTTTCAGTGAGTTTCATGACACATATGTATGGAAAATATACTTTTCTCAAACATGCTACGACGTTTGTATTGTGTTCGAAAAACGAATACGGAAAGTTTTTCAAGGCCTGCAAAGTAAATATGAAAGTCCATTACTGTCCACTGCTCTAAACGCTTCAATCTGTTTACTAACAATGAACTATGTAAATAGGTAAATAAAAGAAAAACTCATACAACCAACTGCCCGGTTTTCGTAATTGCGTAAATTAAAAATTCCTATCTATTACCGGTTCTTTAAAGTGCTTTGGTACCATTTTCAGTTTTTTCGTCTTTATGTATTTTCGACTTATTAACCCGGCGCCAATGACGTGAAAATGGCGTGACTCGTGACGTGGTTCTCAAGACATATACTGAAATAAAAATAATAACAATAAATGTTGTTAAGAGATCATTTTATGAAAAATTTATTCGGCCATCTTTACTGGCGGTGTGATGGAGGTAACTTATATGGTATTTTGCATTCACAAAAATATTTCTATTTATTTTCGATTTCTTAGGTTTTTTTCAAAACAAACCAATATACCGAGCGTTTTACAGGTTCCATGGGGCCGGCTCACGGAAGTCTCATTTCCGATGGTATAAGTTATGTCTAATATTAATACATACCTTCTCTATTCTGAGGGTCGATTCAGAGCCTTACGATAACTCAGTTGTCGACCGATTCTATTTGATATCGTACGATTTCTTTTCATTTTTATTCACAACACCCGAATCGAACGTCAAATCTCGTCTACTTATCGTATCGTCACTCTCTATCTCCGTCCGACATCCGTCCGAAACAATTACTGCCAAATAAGCAATACTTGACCAAACGAAAAGACGCGTGATGCGAATGAACCTTCATACTTGATACTTGTCTTTTAATTTTGTCGAATATCACTTATTTGACAGTAATTGTTTCGGACGCATGTCGGACGGAGATCGAGAGTAGACGCCTGAATCGAACGTTTATCTCCGAAAACGCCCTTCGATTCTCTCATCGTTCTCGAACGATATCCAATCGAACGGTTGAAATATAGAAGAGTGCAGAATCGGAGTCCTAGACTATAGTTACAAACGTTATTAAATTAAATACCTTGTCTCTGGGTGCGGTTCGTAATATATAACAACAAATGACGTATTTTTAGTCGTTGTAACGCTTAAAAGATATAATTAATTTATAGTATTCAGACATTTGACATATTCTTGCATGATACAAAGGTCATTGGGTATAATAGACGATTGATATAACAACTTTCAATCTAATATACCGATGATATAATATTCATTGTAATGTACTATAAATATAATACAATTCCAGTGGTATTTAGGTGCAATGGTGAATAAACCGAGTTTGTGTGCATTTCCTAGTTGGTTCGACCTCCTCCTGTGGGTTTAGGTTAGGTTAGTATATGACAATGCTGCACGAGTCGAGCGAGCGCAGCGAGAGTGCCGCTGCAGCGGCCGGCGAATGCCAGAACCGAATTTGTTTGTATTTGCTAGTTGGTTTGATCTTGTACCTACCTGTTTGTAAAAAACAAATACACTATTTTTATTTCAAATTTGTAATTAATATTTGGGTTTATTTCCACCACAATTCTTACGCGGTTATTTTAAGCAATTAAGCGATAAATCCAGGTTGAATGAATTATTTAGCAGCCTTTACTGCGACCGCCAACCCACGCAGTGTGGCGTGCCAAGCATATTAAGGTAAGTGATTAGTAGAAATACATGGCTTTGTTTGTTTGACACGTTCAAAGATGGTACATGAATTGCCAAACCTGCCAAGGAATGTACTTCTCCTTTATAACTCGTGTGCATATATCATTATAGAGTCATAGTTAATGGTTTTAAAGTTTTTACGATCTTCAACATAAACCCTGTAATGACACTGCAAAGTAACTTCTTTTTGTAATAAGAAAATAGATATGCATTTGATCTCCATCTCACCTGATGGAAAGCGACGATGAGGTCGACGATGAAGCATGCATGCACACTTAAACAATGCCTATTCTCGCCCTGAAAAGGCCCAAGTTATAGCGTTCGGGGAACAAGTCTGCAGGCAGGGAATTCCACTCCATTACCGTTAGCCATGTAAATGTGGAAGCGAGACAATTCTTGCGAATCTTCGGAATATACACAACATAGGCATGGCACCCCAGCCCACGTCTAGTCCCACGATGATGGAATGGGGAAGGCGGAATTAAATCATGTAATTCCATAGCACACTCTCCGGAATATATCCTGTGGAACACCAATAAGCAGGCAACTTTACGGTGGTCTTCAAGGACCTGCGGCTTTGCCTCTACTAAATCCGAGTCGCCTATAAACCTATAAAAGTCGCACGCTTTTCTAGTGAATCCAGTGTGGCCAGTTAGTATTTGGCAGAACCATCCCATAGGTAACAGCAGTATTCCATACATAACTAACTTCACTAAGTACATTTTTCATAATCGAAAACCTCTTTTCAATTATAAAAACCTCTACTAATGTAATGAAACGAAATGAAGCATTCGAAATTGTGTACAGCTACGTTCAAGTGTTCAAATTTATGAGAAAAATCAACGTATGGCAAGCTTTGGCAGCAATACCTACTTGCATCTTCTGTATTGTAGTGTAGCAAAGACCGCACCGTTTGTAATAAGGTCACAACTGCAAAACGACAAATTTTTCTGTAGAGACAAAAGATTCTACGAACGAAATTACTTGACAACTTTTTTACGTTTAAATAAAGTTATAACATTTCACAAACACATACTTTGTGTCATGTGGTTCGTATTTATGATGAAAGCGTTTTGATTATCATAATATGGGTTTTCGTTATACAAATGGTACCTAACCGACATCACGATCTGCACATCTAGTTTAGTAACAGTAGAGCGCCTTGGGAAAAAGATTGTCCAGTGAAGTACTGCCTTATTTGTTTCTGCCGCCATTCCGGTTTTAAAGGGTAAGGTGAAACTGTAGGCACATGTGACTTGTCTATGTCTCAGGATGACTGGTGCAGTGACAGTGTCACTCAGAGATTTGTGACTTAAAGCTCTGAGTAGCGCTGCACCTGTTATGAACAGGTGTTACAAAAAAACACATACACTTAATTATTGAAGGCAATTTTTATTTTTTTGTTGAACAGCTTTTCAACAATATGGTATTAAAACTTAACCAAACTTTTCTTCTGATATATTAGGTTTATCTAAGAAAACTAGTTACATTAAGATTTTGGCTAATGATTTTTGATAATAAATTTAACGTGTCAAAGTGATAACACGTTGCGTGAGGGAAAACAATCATGACCAACTTACGCAGTGGGCAGCGGTGGCCATGAATAATTACTCCACAACGTTAAAAATAACTTCAACACAAACAATGATCTAAACTGACTACTTCAGGTGGATAGGCCCAACGGGGGTGGAACAGATTTTCTACGCAATTAGGTGCCAGAATAAGGGTGTAGACATACGAGGCGCATTCTGACTGCAAAGCAGCCGACCCAAACCTTGATTTCGGGCCCCCACACAAAGTAAGTCTCACTTGCTCTCGTGCCCACAGCGTCCGACCAGCTGACCTGCTAAAGGCAACAGATAGGGGCGTAGAGGTGGCTACTTACTGGGCCATAGAAATATAGTACTGGTTGTTTGTGTGTTGTTTTATTGGTTTTTGTCATTGACTCGACAAAGAGAAGACTGTAAAGTAACTGTCTGAACAGTCATTGGAATATAGACGGAAAAGATTTTGGATTCTATCGACACGGCTACATACTGGAATATTATAAAATACACAAAACATAGAAATATTTATATAATATTTATGGGACGCGAGAGGCCATTGAAATTAAAAGCATCCTAATTTCAACAGGGCAGATGGTTTCTCCGTACCACCAGTTCGGGATCCAGTATTTACTCTGATGAAAAATCCCAAAAAGACATAAGACTGCAGTACTATTTAATACGTTTTAATTTATCCTAATTTCCATTACTAATTAATAATAAATTTAACTTAATAAAAATCGACATTATTACAATAAAATAATTTGTAAAAAAAAAGTATCGTAAATTGGAATGCTTCTTTGTAAAATTAAAAATAAGGTATTTAATTAATAACTTTTGTTACTATAGTGAGAAAAAAATAAGGTGATTTGCACTGTACCACCTCAGTCAACCGTGACCATGGGACTTGTAAAGGGCCCGAAACGTTGGTTTGTTTGAATACGCGATTTAAATCCGGAAAAATAGTTTCATTTCCTATGGAAATATTTAATAACCTCTCGTTTATTATTACTTGGCCCAAAATGCTGACTACATTTTACCCGCATGCTGACTTCACGATGATTTCACGCTGTCTTCACGTTAGTTGCACGCTGATTGCATTTTGACTGCATGCTAGTTGCACGCTGACCGAAAGTGAGCTGCACGTTATTTGCACAAGAAAGATAAAGTTTAGACGTCGGAGTACATCACGTGTTCATGTGATTGCTCACTTAATTCGACCTCCTGACACATCTCGAGGGCGTGACGACTTGCCGACTTCTACACCGAGTATAACAAAAAAGGTCCAACCATAAATCAGTGGGTAACTGTACTTACGATAACAATCAACTTAAGCAAAAATAAAAGGCTTTCAAATTGTAAAAATTTATGCGTGTTTCGCACCCAAAATGCGCGCGGTCAGCCATAAATTTGTACGAGGATTAAAATATTTTAACCTAAATTAAGACCTGTTTTTTTATAAAGTTGTTTGTTATCAGGAGTACGATCATTAACAGATGTTTTCGGACTTTTTCTTGCAAAAAAGTCGAACGTAATGCTACAGCTAACTGTAAACATAAATCAAGAATTTATACACTTGATATAATTAAAGCCACACGTGATAAGTCAAAAAGTGTTTTATCATATGACAGTGATAAACATAACACCTTTTCTCACCTGAATGTGAAAGAGTTCGTCCAAGGACGTACTGCCACCTACCTATTTCTGCCGCCAATCCGGTTTTGAAGGGTAATCCTGGTGAAATTACAGGTGACGGGCGCAGTGGCCGTGCCCGTAAGAGCACCACCACTGCGCTCTGGAAAATGTTTCTATATAATATGTTGTTCCTTCTTTAAACCCCTAGGGGCGTTGTAAAATTTGCAATACAAAATTGTGAAGTAATTTACGCGATCGCTTGCGGCAACAGTCACAGTAAACTCGTGGTAGAAGCACTGGTCATTCAATAATTCTTTCGGCACAAATACAATTAAAAAGTAGAAGTTATAAGCTCTCAGACTGTCCCTCCCGTTTGCATACCAATTTGTTGACAATTAATTGTCGAATTTAAGCTTTTGGGTATTAATAAATTCCACCATAAATTCAGTTATGTTTAATCAAGGGAACATTTTTAACTTATCTGTTTGTAACACTGCGTTGAATTCGCGGAGTTTACTGAATAAATTTAACACAATAAATAAAAAAAATATCAGTAGTGCTGGCACGGTAAGACGCGAATTGCGCGAGAGCGACATAAAGCGCGAGATCTCAATGCGAGGATAGCAGTATATCACGTTTTATGGCGCTCTCGCGCTAGTCGCGCCCTACCGTGCCAGCCCTACTGAGTATTTAAAAGTTTCAAATATTTATTGAATTGACATTCACTTATTTTGTGAAATTACTCCACTAGTTTGTTATAATTATTAATACAAAGATCGAACACTCAGAAAAAATTCTTTCGATCCGGTCGGATTCGAACCGAAGTCTTCTAGCTTACCGTGCCAGACGCTATACCAAGTAAGCCACAGAACGAACCTGCGGACATCATGAAGTTTTCTATGTACTTGCGTCGTGTCTTTGTATTTGGTTTTTCGACGACGCGCCATGTATGAGAAATCTATGAAAAATTTATCACCCAGTTAGTACCTTTGCAGCTACCAGTGCTGGCGAGAGATGTCGCTATTCACTGTATTTCAAATTTTTATTGAAAATGTCGGTTCGAATTCGGCCGGAACGAAGGAATTTTTCTGAGTGTTCGATCTTTATCTTAATAATTATAACAAACTAGTGGAGTAATTTCACAAAAAATAATTGAATATCAATTCAATAAAAATTTTAATACAGTGAATAGCGACATCTCTTGCCAGGACTGGTAGCTGTAAAGATACTAACTGGGTGATAAATCTTTCATAGATTTTTCATAGATGGTGCTACTAAAAAGGTGCGACTAAACAGTCGTTGAAAAACCAAATACAAAGATACGACGCAAGTACATAGAAAAATTCTTGAGGTCCGCTGGTTCGTTCCGTGGCTTACTTCGTATAGCGTCTGGCACGGTATGCTAAAAGACGTCGTTTCGAATCCGGCCGGATCGAAGGAATTTTCTCTGAGTGTTCGATCTTTGTGTTAATAATTATTTAAAACTTATTAATGGTTTTTGATGCGTATGTATTTTAGTAGCAGTAGAACTCCTAACGAAAGAGTTCGTCCAGGGAAGTAGTACTGCCACCTTACCTATTTCTGCCGTTAAGCAGTAATCTCTTCTAAAGAATGGATTTAGCTCCACCTTATCCAAGGGTTATGGTGCCTTTAATACGCACATTTCATCGCCATGGTTTCTTTGTCCTTTGCAAAAGAAAGAAAGAAAGAAATTATTCATCGTGGCTGAGACGAACCTGGACGCTGGCATTATGTGGAACCAGTCAACGAAAGATATTAAACGTCCACAACTGTGCGTAACTTAGAAATTGAAGTTAAGGGTACAGACATACTTAATATGTTTATTTATAATGGTATATTTAGTCATTAATATGTTTAAATTGGTTCTCTCGTGAGTTTGGGTGTAATTTGTGGTTGTCTATGTGTGTGTCCATGGCACCCGAGATACAGGGTTTCTCTAATACGGGGCTATGATGATATTATGGTAGTAAAAATCGTGATATTCAATAAAATCATTATTACAATTCATAAAGCGACATTTCTTGTTGACCTCTGGTAGCTGTACAGAGTGAAGAGAAACTTTGTTCTGTTTTTATTGTTTTGTTTGTTTGAGTGAAGAAAATTACTATTGAGTCATAAATAGGCTTGCGTCGTGACTGTGTGTACACATTCACCTTTACAATGACCTTTAACGACACCCGGCTTGCAATCTAAGGCTGGCCGGCAGACGCACTGGCGGACACGGACTGACAAATGGCGGCTTCATGTCCTTTTGTTTAGATAGATAATGTCACTTGATGTCAACGACTTGACCTAACGTAATAAAGGAAGTACTGATCTGGGCACTCTCGTTTTTATTTTCAATCGTATCATCATCAACACCATCATGATCACCTCAGGTCACAACTAAGGAGAAGGCTTTTACGCTGTAGCAGTAGAGCTCCTTGTAAAAGAGTTCGTCCAGGGAAGTACTGCCACCGCTGGTGAAATTGCAGGCACATGGGACTTGTCAACTTATGTCTCCAGATGACGGGGGCAGTGGCAGTGCCCCTCAGATCTTTGCGATTTAAAGCTCCTGAGTGGCTGGCTGCAGCTATTATGGACAGGTGTGTCGCCTTACCACAAGGCCCACGACTTGTTCATCCCGTGACTTGGTATCTCAAACAATCATAAATGTGGGCTCGGTGCCCTCAGTTATGTATCCACTGTTTGTACTAAGTGCTATATAAAATAGTGGATGCTTAAGTGAAGACACCGACTGTACTTCGAATAATAGTATTTTTTCTGGTTGTCATGGTGACAGTGATAATTAGTAATTTGTGACAGCCGAAACGAACCCGGAACAGCTCCGTCAGCTTTAGGGACCACCACGAGAGTACATCCCTTCAAACAAAAAAATAATTTTCAAAATCGGTCCACAATTGACGGAGAAGTCGGAAAACTTACATAAAACATACATACAGCCGAACGTGGGTATACGTTCCTCCTTTTTTTTTGAAGTCAATTAAAGAGAATGACTACAAACGTCTTTTGATTTCAATTAAATGTCCAGAACGTAATCAAATTCAAAAGGCGATTGAAGCCACTTCTTTTTCAAATCAAACGTTCTGGTAAACGTGGCCAGTGTTTCATATGAACGTTGTTAACTTAATTAAACTTTTTTTAAACTTTCCACTAAATACGTCCACTTACTGTTTGGATTACTTTAGTTATTGCCAACCTGTGAAGTAGAAAAGGTTTAACACCAACCTAACATGCCTAACATTTTATTCCAGAGTTGATTTATTATTTTGACAAATTTCGGCGAGGCAGGCGTTCCTTTCACCTTTATATTGGTGATGGAAATAAATTGGTTTTCGTCAATTTCAGGGAGAAGGATACGCCCTATGCCCTTCAGTTACGTGGGCGTAGCACAGGGTGACACTCAAATTAATAAAATTTTGTTATTCTACGTATTAATTGCATTCACGGCTTAATAATACTGCCTTCAGAAGAAAGAAAGGCACAAACAGCAAATTCTAAATTCGTACAGAAATGAGTTTAAATATTTTTTAGGATTTATAAAAATGTTACTTGTGCTCTTTTTCGTTCCGAAGAGTGTATACTTTAACACTTTTGGACGACTTCGGTGGCACAACGGTTTATGCTGCGGGCGCTGGATAGGGAGGTTCCGGGTTCGAGTATCAGTAGGGCCAAATTGAGAAATAAGCTTTTCAGAATTGGTTCTGCTCTGGGTATTTCGGATAGTGCCCCAGAGTGAATTCGTTACTCTGGTTCTCATAATACAAAAATTCTAGTTTGAGGGAATGTCAATTGCTCGACATATTAACATAATTAAGAGCCGTTACACACGGCGACTCTTAGAAGCGATGCAAACGCGCGATTGCATCGCTACACTTGCGATTTATAGGCGATTGCATCGATGCAAACGCGCGACTGCCTTAATACAAACGCGCGGCTGCATCGACACAAGCGCGCGATTGCATGGATGCAATCGCTTATAAATCACAAGTGCAGCCATGCAGTCGCGCGTGTGTGTAAAGGTAGACAATTAGCTACTACATCGCGTTTGCATAGCGTTCGCATCGCGTTTGCATCCTGCAATAATGTCATTTTGCATATGTGTATTTTTTACTAATAAAGCCACATCTGCAATACTTCTACGTACCGGTCATACAATATTTCTCTCTGCCCAAATCTAAGAAAGAATACATTCTAAAATAATAATATAAATTAGCAGCAGTTAGCAGTAGACCTCCTTGTGAAAGAGTTCGTCCAGGGTAGTACTGCCACCTTACTTATTTCTCCAGGCAAGCAGTAACGTGAGCAATACAGCATTCCGGTTTGGAGGGGTAAGGGTGTGACGAACGCAGTGTCGATACCCCTCGGATCTTTGCGATTTGTATGATAGGCGTGAAGCTTAACACAAGGTGAACGACATTTTCATCTCATCACTTGGTATAATAAAAAAAATGATGAGCATTAAAACAATGTTATTTTCATATCATCATCATCAACCCATTTATATATCCCACTGCTATGCCATCATTGAATTTGGTTGCCTAGCAACGTTCTGTTATTAAACATTCTACAACGAATTTAACTAGAGTATACGTACATTACCGTTACAACGATTCGTATCCGTCGACCTCTAAATTACGAAACAACCGTTCTCCCACTAAAGCCGCCATTACTTTTCCTGTGAAAAATATAACATTATTCACTAACAACCCATTCCCAACTAAGTAAATAGGAAACAAGCTAGTATTACGAGCAGTAAAGGGTTCTTGGTGTTCGTAATAGTTGTCTTGTTTTATTTATCTGATATTATATCACTTGTTGATGAATGAAACTTGCTACGGTTCTGAAAAATTGACGCACGTTTTCATTTTATAGTTTATTTCGTTTTTAACGGACTTCAAAAAAGAAGGAGATTCTCAATTCGACCGTACGTTCATTTTTTTTTTGTATGTATGTTACGCGATAACTCCGGTATTTGTGAACCGATTTTCATGATTCTTTTTTGTTGGAAAGGGGGTACTTCCATAGTGGTCCCATTTCATTTTGAGGACAATCATCCACCTCGAAAGGTGGCTGTTCACGCATGAAGATTCATTTTTATAAATAGCGCCTAACTTTAATTTAGAAGCAATTACTTTAATGGTTGATTTTGCTATTTCTCCAATTCAAGGCGTTTTTCTCTCAATATACTTTGTGTAGTGTCGTAGTGAGAACCTATTTTTATTATCTCCAGTGTCAAGTCCTGTATAGTGGCGAAGTAGGGGATATTTCTATAAAACTTAGCAAGTAGACGTAATTCCACGTACTTTTGAGGTCGGTTTTTTTTTGTACTCTGTACTGAGATTATTGTACAACTATTTCGTTCCTTTTTTTATATCAGGAGACGGGATAAACAGGTCGTGCGCCTGGTGGTAAGTGACACGCCTATCCATGACAGTTGCAGTGCAACTCAATGAAAGATCTGATGGACGCCGCCACTCATTACCCTGAGACATAAGCTGAAAGTGCCATGAACGCAGAATTGTTCACGTAATTGCTTGACGGCAGAAATAAGTAAGGTACCGGTACTTCCCTGGACGAACTCTTTCACATGGAGCCCTACTACTGCTGAAATGTTTACAACCAGCGCCTTCAGCATACCATGCCTGAAGCTCTCCCAACTGAGCTACGGAACGAACACTACAAGTCCTATGTGCCTGTAATGTCACCAGCACCCTTACCCTTCCAAACCGGAACGCAGCAATGCTCACATTGCTACATAGCGGCAGGAATAGGTAAGGTAGCAGTGGTTCCCTGGACGAACTCTTTCACAGGAAACTCTACTGAGGCTGACTAGCTAGCATAATAATGACCCGTGTGTTTTAATACCAATTTTCCTATTCAACGTACCTGTTCGTTTTTTTAAATTTACCTGACAACTACAAGGGTATGCCCTAAGTATCTAGGACAACGTTATTCACTCTACGGCATGAAACAGAGCAGTCAGAACTTTGACAATTTACAGAAGAAAGTTACCCAAAACGATCTCACTGGGAATTTCTCATTTAGCAGTCGCAGTGTTAATTAGGACTAAAGATGTGCTAATACGTAATTACAAAAAAAAAACAAATTATAAAGAAACATAATCAAGATTTATAATTAATTTTAATTACGGTTATCACGTTAAAACGTTAATGAGCAAAATACGTGGAACCTGGAAAAAGCCGAAAAAGAAAACAAAAACTTTAAAGATCTCAAGTCGGTAGCGTGTTAATTAATGTGAAAAAGAAAAATCGCTCAACACAGGTCGTCAAATTCCTATATTATTACAGCTTTTACGAAAACACCAAAAAGGTTTAAATCATTATGTAGTATTGTTATTAACTGGGCGGGTTTAGCAATTAACTTGTTTTCTTAAAGTTCCCGGTACACTAATTATAATGATCAAGTGACACGCCCGCTCACAAAGTTAAGGCAAAGAACACACGGAGTGGTTTTCAAATGCGCCCGCATTGGTTGTGGAGCCGCGGCTTCCATAGAATATGTATGTAAAGTTTACGAGCTACATGACGCGTTCTACACCCATGGCGGGGATGATTCGTTAGTAACCGCGCAACTTGCGTTTTTTTTTATGATAATAGAAATAATGGGTCGAACTAGTTGAGCACCTAGTGGTAAAAGACACAACAGTAAAGTGACGCAAAGATCTGAGAGGCACTGCATAGCGTTACTCTGAGACGTAAGTTCACAAGTCCCATGTGCCTGTACACACACAGCAGCACACTTACCCTTCAAAACCGGAACTCAGTAAAACTCGCATTACAGCTCGGCGACAGAAATCTAAAAGAATTCCTCATAAATAAAAGTTATTATAATACTCGTATTAAAGAATTTTTCAACGACAAATTATAATTTATTATGTAAATAATTTGTTTGTTCTCAATTTATCTTATGCATGTATTATTGTAATGATTTATTTATTATTGTAATCATATTACAATTTTATTACTTTTTAACCGACTTCAAAAACAGGACTGTATGTTTTTTTGTATGTATGTTACGCGATAACTCCGGTATTTGTGAACCGATTTTCATGATTCTTCTTTTGTTGGAAAGAGGGTACCTCTATAGTGGTCCCTTTTCATTTCGGAGAAAATCATTCACCTCTATGGGTGGCTGATGACGCATGAACATTCATTTTTATAAATAGCGCCTAAATTTTACTTAAAGAGCAATTATTTTAATGGTTGCTTTTGCTATTCTCCAATTCAAGGCGTTTCTCTCTCAATATACTTTTGGTAGTGAGAACCGATTTTTATTATCTCCTGTGTCAAGTCCTGTATAGTGGCGAACTAGGGGATATTTCAATAAAACTTGGCAAATAGATGTAATTCCAAGTACTTTTGAGGTCGGTTTTTTTAGCACTATATACTGAGAGTATATAATGAGTAAGTGCCCTCGTCATTTTGCTGTGCCCTTACAGGGTGTCACATGTACATTTTCAAGCCGCTGTACTTAATATAATATCAGTATGACAATGCAATAAATGAATGAATGGATGAAAGAATGAAATAAGCAAGGTGGCAGTACTTCCCTGGACTAACTCTCTCACAAAGAGCTCTACTACTATTGAAAATGTATGGATGATCTTATAATAATAATAATAATAATAGTTCTTTATTTGGGACAACAGTGATCCATAAAATGTTAGTACAGACTTAAAACTATGTTAATACTTATATTCTACTACTGACTTGGTACTATTTATTACTATCTACTCGTATTAAGAAACTAAGGTGCAACTTTAGTCGCAGATAGCTCAGCATAACAAAAATAATAAATAATACATGTCAAAATTTTAACATTAAATCTTAACTGTTATAAATGATTAAAATGATGCATTACTTACATGAACCCTGCCGCAATGAGCGAGATACGGACAGTCTAGTCTATTTGCAATCACGTTCAGGATGGTGTTGGCGCTGACAACAACTCTACGCGCCAGAGACGTGCAGCGCTTACGCGTCGTTGTATAGAAGCAATCCACTCTCCTCTCCGCAAACATCCCTGACGCACTGCAGTAGCGAGGCAGCCCCAACAGCACCCTGAACGCGTTGTTGTATTGCACACGCAAAGCGTTGTACTGTTTCTGCGTGTAATTAGCCCACAGGCTGCTCGTGTATAGAGACGTGCAATATGCTCTGAAAAGTGTAATTTTTACCTCTGATGAACAGTGAACAAACCTGTATTATGCCAAGTTTGAGGTACATTCCGTGATCTCGTGAGTTCGTAGCCTAATAGAATAAATGCCACTGCATTCGTCACCCTGAGACATGAAGCTGATGAATTCTATATGCCTGTAGAAAGCATGCACGCTCTCATTACTGCTTGGTGGCAGAAATAGAAACAGTGGCAGTCCTTTCCTTGACGTACTTTTTCACAAGGAGCTTTAGTCGAATGCTAATATCTCTATCACACTTAGATCAGCTTCTTTCAATAGTATCAAACAAACATAACTCACATAAATTTATCCAACGTGAAATCTAAAGCCTATTGTCGAATTGGTATATATAGGAGATCGGGTAAATGTTTACCCATCGACCTTTTTTATCTGTTCCGGATCGGAACCGGATCCCATAGCATTACTTGACCGATTTGGATGCGATAGGCTGCAGATAAGTTTAGTTCAAATACGATAAGAAGGGCGCGATAGTTAATTCAAAGTTAAGAAGTTACGGTATTTTTGTATTGAAAACAAAGTGAAATAAGTAACATTTTTTAGTTTGTTATAATATGCCTAAGTAGCAGATCGGTTACAATGCTGGGCGACCATGCAGAGGTCCCGGGTTCGATTCCGACTTATATAGCATACATTTATTTATCTCGTGAGTTTGGGTGGAATTTGTGGTTGTCTTATATGTGTGTTCATGGCGCCCGCAAGGGTTTCTCTAGTGCGGGGCTATGAGTGTGTGTGTAAAAAAACATTTTTCTTCATTTTTAATTTTTAAAAGCCTTAACATTGGGCAAAAAATATTTTAATGCTGACTGACTCGAAATTCCAATATTTCTAATGTTTAGAGGGGTCCAAGTCAAAACGTAATAAGTGAATATGTAATATACTTTTATGTTTTTTTTCATGGTGGAATCCAATAAGCAGAAAACAAGAATTCGCGTTTTGATAACTTTTGAAATATTAGCACTAGTTTTTTATAAAATGTTAATTACGCTGAAAATCACCAATAAAACTAAAACTAAATAAGATAGAAAAAAAACAGATTAGAGAGCGTTGTAGATCTTGTTCCGCTGATCCTAGATATGTTAACAACTCAACTTTGCCAAAAATATCGATTACGTTAGTTATTATAATAAGGAGAGCAGAATGCTTAACATTCGTATGCCTGCGCATTGGTCTACCCGACCGACCATTATCGTTTTCCTCGGTTTTTTTTCTAAACGGAAAACGTTTGGCGGTAGGGTTCCCTGCTAGCAGCATGGTTCGTGGAAAACTTCAATTCAGTGCATTCGCGTAAACAACACGAGTTTTGTTTATAATATCCAGAGGCGATACAAACAAGTCGTGCGCCTGATGGTAAGCTACACGCCTGTCCACAACAGTTGCAGTGCCACTCAGAGCTTTAAATCGCAAAGATCTGAGGAGCACTGCCACTGCGCCCGTCACCCTGAGACATAAGTTGACAAGTCCCATGTGCCTGTAATTTGCAGACCATGTCCCTTGGTTTGACAATGTTAAGTTAAGCAGAGGTCAAATTATCAGCGCGCATAGGCTTCATCAAACAAATTTTTGTATTTGATGCGGAGGGTGAACTCACCGAATGGCGAAGTGTGTGGGATTCCTGAGGACGTACATCATTTGCTCATGGAGTGTGTTCGGTCGGAGCCTATCAGGGCGCGGTTATTTGCCAGGCTGGTTTCCGTACATTTAATGTTGGGTGGTTTCAATATGTTTTGTCGGAGCTAACCTAAAGTGCCGCGGAGGTTTTGTATACATGTTTAGTTAGGTAGTATTTTGATCTATGTGTCTGGATTGTACTAAGTAATACTGTACGGTTTTCATACACTAGTAAGTTCTTCGTTAAATATTCGCGCGATTTGCAACGTCAAATACGTCATTCACGAAGACGCCCCCTATTGGCGGGCGTAAGCACTACACGCCGTTACTTTTCGAGCGTCTTCTCGACGCGCGCTCCACCTCAACAAGGCAAAAATGACCGGTGTTCTCTAAAATACATAAATTACCTAAAATCTCATGAGACCGTGAAACCTGGTGCTAAACAGACATATCGTGAACTTGTCCATAACTCAAAGCCGTGCCCCGCGGATCAAATTATCCTCATTGTGGTGTCGCCCAAATCGCAGCACGCGGTGCCGGCTAGCTAGCCGCCGTGATCCAGCAGCTCCCGTATCTTCCTCAACCAGATCAAGGTAAGTGGTGCTTTGTTCAGTGTTTGGCATTGACGGTGCAAACCTGTAGGTACGGTTCTCATCTTCCAATAGGAATCGCGAGACGGCTCATTGTGGAGTTACGTCTATCCTGCAGATGTATGGATCCTTACCATTTTGTTACATTCATTCCCATACAAATACTAATAATAATAATAACGCACACACTCAACGTAACCCCGCACTAGGGAAACCCTGTGTCGCGGGTGCCATGGACACACTAGACAACCACAAATTACACCCAAACTCTCGAGGCATATAAGTGTAGGCCATACAAATATTTCTCCCGACCCGTTCGGCCCGTTCGGCTACGGAGGCAGTTAAGTGTTTTCTTGACGTACCGTTTTTCAAATATGGCTGACATGTTCAATAACTATCAAATCCCCTAAATAAAGATTAAAAAAGTTGCATGTGTCTGTAATGCCAGCAATGCTGACGTTGCTGCTCGGCGGCAGAATTAGGCAGCGATGGCAATATTATCCTGGACGAACTCTTTACCAAGTACCTGTACTGCTACCAACGAGTGCCCGTACACGCGACAGATCGATTCCTCGGGCGATTCAGATAATAAATATATTTAGTAATTTAAAAAATTTTGTATCACTTGTAATTATCATTTTGTATTTGTAAATTATTTTAGGTAAAATTTTATGACCTCAAAATGTATGAGAAATAAATGAGAAGGTTTTTGGAAGAGGATGACTCTGATCCCAACTATAAAGGGGAAAATAACAGTGATTTTGAAAATCATATCGTTATAGAAATGCAGCAAATAGGAAGTGATACAGAGCAGGAGATAGTTCTGAGAGTGAGTAGAAGTTTCCAATCTATTATCTTAGTAAAGATAACCAAAATAAGTGTCATAAAAATGCTCTGTCGACAGTAAGAAGTATTTTCGAGCAAGATATATTTTTCTCTTTATCTATTCTAGATCTATTTAGTTTGTTTGTTTTTGCGCTTTATTGTATTGTTCTTTAAGATTTTAGACTTTCTTTTTCATTGATACTATAAGAAGTACATTTTTGTTGAAGTTTTTGTAGCTCTTCAGAATATTGTACGGAGTCTCTAATAAAAAAAATTATTTTGTATAAAACTTGCTTCAAATATTTTTATACATTCCCATCTTAATATTAGACGGGAATGGGTAAAACGTAATTTTACGATGTTATTTTCAAACAACTGAAATGGTCTTAGAACTTTTGGTTTCACACCGTATGTGTTTATATGTGATATTTGACGCGAGTATAGGAAGATTAATGCGTCCCAAAATATGCTTAAATTACTAAGACCTCTATGTATTGAAGAAACAAACATTATTGTTATTGAAAATTGCATGAAAAGTACACCATAATGATTTAGATAACTTATTTCACGATCATTTACACATTTATTGGGTTTCGCCTCGAACCCTTCGGTATTTAGTAGGAAGGCCACTTTCCCTTTAAGTCCCAGTGCCAGGAAATGTGAGTTGGCAAAGTATACCCATTAGACTAATCCGATAGAAACTTTGCCATTTAAAAGAAAAACGATCTGTACATGCAGTTCTCTTTATTGCTTTAATTTTTCTCCTTATGATTGGTGATAATTTTTTTACCCAAACGCAAAAAGAGAAGAGTTGTTAATTTGAAGCATAGTATAATAAGACAAATATGGTAACTCAGTACAAAGTAACAGCGCGGTATTTATGTGTGCGCGACCGCTGCAGGCGCCGTGTACGGACGTACACATTTGCATAATAATGTAAGGCGCGTTGGCACGAATAGTGTTATGCAACGCGAGTGCAACGCAAAATTATGATAAAGATCTCTGTCCTGCAGAAACGTGCGGTTAGGGCAATTTACAATATGGGCCCCAGAGTGTCTTTGACGTATAAAGTTAAAGATATTAACATTATTACACTAACGTCAGAGTGCATTTATGAAACTGTTTTATGTTAAGAAAAATATAATCTTTTTTATGAATAATAGTGAAACACATAACATTGATACGAGGAATAAAAATAAACTAGCTGTTCTAGACAGTCGTCTTCATAAAGTCTCATATTCATATAAGAGGCGATGTATACGCTTCTATAATACGTTATATATAATAAATTCCGATTGATATCCAAAATTTGCTATTTACGAGGTTTTAAAACTATTACGAAACAAAAACTTTACACTAAAGGTTATTATTACACAGCTTCTGCATACTTGGATGACAACAATCCGTGGTAGTGACCCGTTTAGCTCTTGCAGGTAGTCTCAATCTAAGGGTCGTATTCCAGAACTCTACTCAATGCTCAAGTCAGGACTTAAGCAGATTTGAGTATGATTTCAAGCACTGGAAATACGACCCTAATGGCAAGGACTTGAGTATGATTTTCAGTGCTCACTGCAATACTCAAGTGCTGACTGTCAAGTATTGATTAGAGTTCTGGAATACGACCGTAAGATGTTTAAATTAAATATTGTAATGATAATTGAAGTCAAGCGTATATTTACAAAGAGTCTACCCCTAGAGTTTCTTGCTCATTGTTCTCAGGGGAATCTGCCTTACGATTGAGCAATAGAGTTTAATCAGTATGACGTTTTCAAGTGTAATTTGCTTACCTATGAAAAAAAGATAATTTCATTTTAACAAATACGCATAATAGAAAGAAAGAAAGAAAGAAGAAAGAAAATACATTTATTTGTTTACCACAATGACACCACAAAAGAAAAAAGACAAAAAAAAGAGAAAACGGAACAAAACAGAACTAAAACAAAACACGATCAAAACATTCATCGTAAAACAAATATATAATTACGAAACAAAAACACAAACAAACACAAAATAAAAATGTATATACAAAAATTAGATAAAATTAAAACATGAACTATTCACACAAATAATAAAAAGAAGACTTAATGTTGAGATACCTTGTGTGGTGCCAGCCGCGGCAACAAAAGGGTCACAAACTCAGTATTTGCTGGAAAACGCAACGCGTTCCCAGCACTGATTTTCAGTTAAGACCCTAAGTGAGGTCACGGAACAACATATGCAAGCATACTTTGGTACTTGAATATAACAGTAAAATAATTATATATACGTACATATTAAAACTGTAACAGATGCGTGTGTGTAAGTGTGGGTGTGTGTGTTGTGTATGTTTAAATACTTCCAAATAATTTATGTATAACTATGAAAATACATTATAATAATTAATACGTATACACAATACCTACATCAAGCAACTAATATATTATATAACAAATGTGTACGTAAGTAATAATGTAAGGCGCGTTGTTGGTACGATCAGTGTTATGCAACGCGAGTACATCGGAATGTGTGCGTCTGTCTGTACACGGTACGCGACGGGCAAACGTACACACGCGCTGCTAGGTTTATATGGAGTTACCATTATTTTCTTATATTACTATGTTTAATAACAATAATATTAATGCACACACTCATAATCCATAGCAGAGCCAAAAACGCACACATAGACAACTAAAAATCACACCGAGAAATAGATGTAGGCCATATAAATATTTCTCCCAGCCCGGGAATCGAACCCGAGACCTCTGCGTGACAGTCTGGCACGGTAACCGTTCGGAGGCAGTTTAATCACTAGTATCAAAGGATATTACTTAGTAATGTACGGAACTGTGGCCTTGGTATATTGTAACTGAAGTCAGTTACAATATAATAACACTGAAGAGGCACAACTGACTACCTTTATATTACGCTGCTATATTTTTTTGTACTAAGTTATAAGAACAAATTAAGGTATTTTTAAAAACGGTTAATTACAATACAGTGAAAGTTTTTGTATAAAACAATTGTGATATGTATTTATAACATAGATAAACTACTTAACGAGTTCTTAGGTTTTCGCGATTGTTATACATAGGAAATGAAACTATTTTTCCGGATTTAAATCGCGTATATTTGTTTCTTTAAACAAACCGACGTTTCGGGCCCTTTACAGGTTCCATGGTCACGGTTGACTGAGGTGGTACAGTCTTCAACCAGTTATGTCTAATATTGCTGCAAACCACCCTATTTTATCACTATAGTTACAATAGTTATTAATTAAATACCTTATTTTTAATTTTACAAAGAAAACATTCCAATTTACGCTACATTAAGTTTTACAAATTATTTTATTGAATTAATTTTTATTAAGTTCAATTTATCATTAATTTCCTATAAACTACTTAATACCAAATGTACCATACTTTAACTATTTCTTTATCAGAAAAGTCTAAAAAGCATATAAACAAACTGGTTGTGCCTTATCTTCTTTCGAAGGCCAAGTGACAAGAACTAAATGTTAACCCTTGATTACACCAAAAACATACTTCATAAAAGACGACTTAGACAGACTTCATCAAATTAGCGTTAAGAGCTTTACGACGCTAAAACTTCACCTAACACTGATTGTGTAAAGCCGAGTACACGCAGCGCCCCCATTTCGTTGATTACGCTTACACGTAATTAAACAGAGCCTCACACTGCTCTTGAAACATGAGGGCTAATGACAGCTACGGCCGGTAGCACAAATCGTGATTAAAGATAAGGTAACAAGCGGAATTGCTTTAATGGATTTTTTCCGATATGCTTTTGATTAAATTCTTCTGGATCAGTGAGGTGGCCTCGTTTTTCTTTATCAAAATGGTGCAAAGTATACTCTAGTACATACGACTCAAGTCCGGGCGGCGTCGTGGTGAATGTTCACTGATCCCACGGCGCCGACTCAACCGGCGAGAGGGAAACCCGGGGGGGTTTTAGTGGGGTAGGCCCTCCAGTCTGGAGGGAGAGTCCCCACATAACCCCTGAGTCTCCCTGGGCTCAGGAGTATAAAGATTTCCCCCCAGTCAAAAAAAAAAAGTACATACGACTCGATTAGCGGTACTAATTTCAATTTCAGTAGCACTAGAGCTCCTTGTGAAAGAGTCCTTCTTGTGAGAGGGTTCGGGTGCTGGTGAAATTACAGGCACATGGGACTTGTGACGGGCGCAGTGATAGTGCCCATAATCTTTACGATTGAAAGCTCTAAATGCCACTGCGACTGTTATGGACAGGAGTGTCACTTACCACCAGGCGTACGACTTTTCGTCCCATCGCTTGGTATTACAAATATAAGAAATAACCTCTGACTTTCTCCAAATTTAATTTGAAATTTACCAAGAGATTTTCGGTGATGGAAAACTTGGCAAACGTGGTCCCCAACCCGCATTGGGTCAGCGTGACAGACATGGCCTAAACTCTCGCCTGAGAGGAGACCCGTGCCCAGTAGTGAAACGTATACATGGGTTGATATAGGTTACCTGTCAGTAGTCCGAAACTATTACCGAATTTTTAATATAAATATTGTAATAGATCTCTGTGTGATATTACGTTATGTATCATTGTAACTTTTAAAAAAAAAAATATCGACCCCAAAATTTTCATGGAATTACATCTATTTGCCAAATTTTTATTGAAACCGATTACCGGATAGTGCACCGGATTCATACCCTAGTTAGCCACCCTTAGAAGTGGAATATATTCTTCAAATTTAAACCCTCTTTCCACCAAAAAAAGAATCATGAAAATCGGTTCACAAATTATCTCGTAACATATACGTACAAAAAAAGACAGTCGAATTGAGAACCTCCTCCTTTTTTAAAGTCGGTTAAAAACAATGAAACAGTTGTGTATATTACTTTTATAACTGATAGTTTGTTACGGTGTCTTCAAATTAAAAATAATAATCCATATGAAATGAAAAGGAAGCAGTGCCTCGATTTATTTGCTTGTAAATTTCCTAGTTAACCCTCAAACAACACCATTGGCTACATTTGTTGACAAGCGTGCGAAAGCGTAAACAGCCCATAGCACAAAAGTTGTCAGAGATTGAATTTACCGCCCACCCTATCCGGAACCTTTGTCGAAACAAGAAATGGGCACGCGACAGGCCGGTTTCTGATTGGTTATGACGTAGCAATATAAAATAAACTTTCTGTAGTTTCATAAAGTACCAAACAGAACTTACCTAACGTTAAAGAGGTCAACTGACGTAGATCAACTTTGAATTGAACCTTGTATATTCGATAAGTAAAAGCTTTCCTCTCCAGAAAATAAAGTGTTCCCCTAAACATTTCTATACTTATAGTTTGTATTCTCTGGCCGTCGAAACCTACGCAGTTAGAAAGTATTGTTTTTTATCATTGACTTACAAATAAATGGACGACGGGTCTAATACAAAAACCACGAAAAAAATGTCGCAAGTCAACCTATTTAAACGTAGTGACATGTCAAGAAATATGAAAAAGCTAAACGTTGAATTTAAATTGTAATGTCATCGCAGTACTGTCTAATTTTGCTTGCTTCGCTGTCAGTTGAACAAACGAAGACTAGAGCGTGAATTGTCTGTATACGATTTTAACGCCCCATAAGTTCGGACACTTTTTAGCGCGGACCCGACGTCCATATAATTGTAAGTCAATGTTTTTTATAATACCAAGTGACGGGACGAACAACTCATGCGCCTGGTGATAAACAATTCATTACAGTTGCAGTGTAAAATTTCCAGGTAAGTTTGTGCTTTTTTTTTCTATCGTGAAAATTTTTAGAAATTGTGTTTTTACACCGTATAGTAATCAGTGTATATTCTCAATTTTACTATATATTGTTTTTCAAAGTGATTGATTCAACACTCTGACTCTTAAAGACCTTGGGGGTTATTAAAAATATACAATGTTGATACGATGGTTTGATAAGACCGTGACTTTGAGAATATTTTTTAAAAATTATTGTTTAATTTTAAGTAATCTCCTTTTAACTCTATATACCTTTGACCAGCGATATTCCAACTTTTTCAACTCATAAAAAAATTGTTAGACAGAATAATAAGCCTTTGTTTCTGGTTTTTTTTCTCATTTAATGCAATTCGGTAAAAAATCAGATAGAAAAGGCATGTCTGGTGAATACGGGAGATGTGGCTATAGTTCATATCTTTTTTATTTTGATTTTTATCACATTGACATATTTTATACTATTTACTCGGGTCATGTATTTGTTATCATTTCATGACGATCCGTGACGAATAATGATATTTGATTATGTAATTTAATAACATCAATTACTTGTATTAATGAATTGTTAATTTTATAATTATTGTGTATTTTATATTTTTCATTTTTGTTTGACGATCTCGATATAATTTCTTATACGTTGACATGTATAGTGCAATCTGAATCTAATTCGACAAATTTTTGATATTCTGGTTGCAGATGAGAAATGGAATAAATACTTAAAAATCCGTTTTCTCCGTCTTCCAAAAATATACCGAACTGACCTAACTTTTTATTTCTATGTTTTTCAAATTTTCGTGCTAATTTTATGTAATGTCAGTTGCTTAGTAAGGAATTCTAAATTAAGAAAACAAAAACTTAGATGACAGAGTGTGTTCTATCTATAATAATAACGCACACACTCAGAGCCCCGCACTAGGGAAACCCTGTATCGCGTAGCACACATAGACAACCACAAATTACACCCAAACTCAACGAGAGAAATAAATGTAGGTCATACAAATATTTCTCTCTGCAGTCCACTATAGTAACGTCTAGGCATGGATCTAGTCAGCCAATCAAATTTTTTTTATTATACCAAAATGACGAGACGAACCAGTGCGCTTGGTTGTTTGCGACACGCTTCTCCATAACAGTTGCAGTGCCACTTAGAGCTTTAAATTACAAAGATCTGAGAGGCACTGCCAGTGCATCCGTCACCCTAAGTTATAAAGTTGACAATGTTGATGTGCCTGTAGTGTCATTAGTACCGTTAGGACCATTGTCTTACGGACGTCGGGTCCGCGCTAAAAAGTGTCCGAACTTATAGGGCGTTAAAATCGTATACAGAGCGGCATTCACGCTTTAGTCTTCGTTTGTTCGACTGACAGCGACGCAAGCAAAATTAGACAGTACTGCGATGACATTACAATTTAAATTCAACGTTTTAGCTTTTTCATATTCCTTTACATGTCACTACGTTTTAATAGGTTGACTTGGGACATTTTTTTCGTGGTTTTTGTATTAGACCCGTCGTCCATTTATTTCTAAGTCAATGGTTAGGACGCATTTACTCGACACGAATTCCATTGCAGTCACGTGCTATCTAACGTATCTAACTGCCATGACAATGTACGCTCTATTTGTTTAGCTTTTACGTTCTAATTTAAATGAGCATCCCGGGCGCGCGGACGAGACTGGCTTGTCTTCGGTCTCCGCGTGGCGACCGCGCAGTTGTATTATTCAGAGGAATTCAAACGTTGTTGCCTAGTAAATACAATTCAGATTCGCCGTTAAAACTTTCGCGTCGTGTAATTGGGCTTCACCCTTCAAAACCGGAACGCAGGAATGCTTACTGCTAAGCAGCAGAAATAAATATGGTGGAAATACTGCTAACTAATCATATTTAAGTCTCAACTTAATTTTAGTCCATTTTAATTATTGCAACCCGCCACTTAATCGGAAAGCGTTAAACAATGTGTTCAGGTTAACTGCTAATTTCGAGGACTAGCCGAATACGGTCGTTTACGAGTAAAGGTAAGATAACTTCTTTAATCAATTTGGCTTTAGAATGACAAGGTCTTCCCCTAATCCGGTTTATTTACTTGAGCACTTATTTCATTATGGAGATGGGATTAAATTTCTTCAGTGCACATGTGATGGAAAAATTATTTTAGCACGCGTTGAGTAAATATGAGAGGCGTAATAAGATTAGGGCAAAAGACTCAAGGAAATAAATATGAAAGACCCGCTTGTACATGTAATTTTGGTAGAAGTCTATTTTTCGCCTCAGTCGCTTTATGTCCTTTGTTTAAAATAGGCAACTCAATTTATTTCCACTTTGCGTATGCCATTTTTGTTTTGCGCCGCGAGAAGTGACGAATTTTTAAAAAAATATATAATAGACACACGCTTGGCCACAATCTCACCTGATGTTAAACGACTAGCCTTGAATAGCCCCAATTTGTGCTTTTCGGGAAATACAGATGCCGTAGAGCATTCCATTCCGTACGCATCAGAAAGGAGGAAGCAAAGCGCTTAGTGCGAATAGGTGGAACATCAACGACATAGGAATGGAGTGCTCCGGACCTTCCAGTCGACCGAAGGAGGAACGGTGAGGGCGGAACCAAATTGAAAAGTTCCTACGCACACTCCCCGAAATATATCCGATAGAAAACCGACAAGCAGGCTACTACTACGTATTTCATCGACACGGCATGACTCACTTCTAATAAAATTATACAGCCTTTTTATTGTCAATTATAACCAGAGCTTGGAATATGGGTACATGATATTAATATGCATAGTGTAGTAGAGCAGTAGTCTCCTTAAGAAAGAGTTCGTCCACGGCAGTACTATAAGGTAGTAGTAAAGGGAAGAAAGTCATTGGGCTGTAAAAGCCAACGTATTTCCTCTCTTAACAATGTTTTAAGCCGATCCTTAATAAAAAAGAAGAGTCTTAATAAAACTTGTTGAACAAAAAGGATTATTTTCAAATCTCAACTTCGGATAATTCCCGTTTCGAGAAAGTTGGTTTTATGTTTTCGGGCCACTACCATCAGTGATTTTTTTTTAAAGACACTTCTAGTTTACAGTAGATTCGTGGCTAGCAGTAAGACGCTTTGATGCTGACATTGTTTTATATTATACAGCTTTTAAAATAATTAATACAAAGATCGAACACTTTGAAAAAAATCCTTTGATTCGGCTGGATTCGAACCAGCGTCTACCAGCAAACCGTGTCAGAAACTATGCCAACTAAGGCTTGCTTTAGAGGAACTCTGCTGCAACACATATTACACCACTGTTTAAAACCCAGAAGAAATGTGGCAGGGCCATGTTTGGTGTGGGCCAGCGAGAAAGCTGTGTACCCTATTTTAGAAAACTAAAGATTTTAACCCTACCATCTATGTATATTTACGAGGCCTGTGTTTATATAAAACAAAATCCAGGCAACTTTAATCTAGTGAAAACCAGACATCCCAGGAAAACAAGGAACAAAATAGAAATACGGCCAAAACAACGCCCCACCTTGGAATTTTACAATAGAACGATGTTTATATTGGCACCTAAATTATTTAATAAAATACCAGATGCAGTTAAAGAACTAAATTGTAGGCAATTTAAAATAAAATTACATAATTTGTTAGTTACACAATGCTTAGTAGCATTATAAATGATTTTTTAATAGATAACATAAAATGTAAAATTTAACCACTGTGCGT
>NW_020654972.1:9274558-9303879 GCF_003589595.1 Hyposmocoma kahamanoa | reverse complement strand
TATGAGTACCAGAACAATGGAATTCGCTCTGGGGCACTTTCCATAACATCCAGACCAGAAACAATTTAGAAAAGTTAATTTTCCAATTTGTTCTTACCGAGAATCGAACCCGAGACCTCCCCATCCAGCGTCCACGGTATAAACCGTTGGGTCACCAAGGTCGTCACTCATACACAACACGATTAAATTCACTACTATTCTTACCACAAAAATTGTGCATTTTGCAATCAATCATTATGTTTGATAGACTCAGATGTAAACAAGTCACATTACCTTAAGTAACATCTTGTTTATTTCATTCACTTTTTAACCGACTTCAAAAAAAGAGGAGGTTCTCAATTCAACTGCATGTTTTTTTTGTATGTGTGTTACGCGATAACTCCGGTATTTGTGACCCGATTTTCATGATTCGTTTTTGTTTGAAAGAGGGTACCTCCATAGTGGTCCCATATAATTTTGTAGAAAATCATCCATCTCTTAGGGTGGCTGTTCACGCATGAAGATTCATTTTTATAAAAGCGCCTAAATTTTATTATAAGGAGCAATTACTTTAATGGTTGAATTTGCTATTCTCCGATTCAAGGCGTTTTCCTCTCTCAATATACTTTGAGTAGTGAGAACCGATTTTTATTATCTCCTGTGTCAAGTCGCGTATAGTGGCGAACTAGGGGATGAATCCGGGTTTCCGCACTTTCCGGTAACCGATTTCAATAAAACTTATATGTAATTCCACGTACTTTTGAGGTTGGTTTTTTTAGTAGTCTGTACTGACATTATTCATTGCATGTTGCAAATGCGTTCTGCTTGAACTTTTTTTAACAGCCAAATTCGTAATAGTACATTGTATATAAAGAATGGTAAATAAGAAATTAGTAACGAGGTGATATTAGAAGCCCGAAGCCGGAAGCTGAAGGCTTTGATAACTCGACTTTTGTATCTTTTGAGGTCCGTGATGCATACAATGTTTTTCATCACGTTTGCGAGGAACCTAATACAATGTTTGTTTACTGTATGAAGAAAAAATGGTTCACAACACAACAATTATGTATTTTGCAAATGGCTGGTATTTCGTTCTTTTTTTTATATGCAGATGACCAGCTAGCTGTTCTTCCATAGACAGTACAACTCGAACTAAAATGTTGTAAAAAGCAACGACGCATACAGCCGTGATGGATTGTTTAAAAAAAAATTGTACAATTTTTATAGAGTAAATAAGAAATTCTAAATATTTAAGTAATATGTGGCTGAGTTGCAAATTAAATTTCAGTTTAGATAATATTTTAAGCCAATCTTTTAATTTCTATCCATCTTGTCTACTGAAGTAACCTCCTTGCTTGAACTTGATCCTGACCTATGTAAGGAAGGACGTCGCAGTACAAATAAGAAAAGTCTCCTTACGGACTATGATTGTAATGAGAAACAAAAAAGCCCGAGAGTTTTATTTGGGCATTATAGTCATATTAACCATGCAATCAAACTATTTACGAGCAAGTGTGATGAAAATCATATTACAAAAGATACAAAACCAAAAGATTGCGAAACAAAGAAAGAGTGCTGATGTTAATAAAGGGCAGAGAAATCCCTTATAAAATGTTATGAGAGCTCCAAAAACATTTACCGATTTAAGCTGGTACGTACCTCAAAACGCAGGCTCTCATCAAGCAATAAGCCCAAATTTCTAACGCAGCTTTGGGACGGAATTAAAGTGTCATCATTGTTTATGTTGGGATTAAAATGTTTGATACTAAATTGACGCTTAGTACCACAAATAATGGCAATACTAATATTAAGATTCAACACCAGTTCCGTCGACCATTTGCGATGGAATTTAATATTGTAAAATAAAAAGTCACCCCTCCATAAGGTGGTTATGCCGGACATATAAAAGTCTCACGCAATATCCTACCTGGCTTTTGCTTAGAAAGTAATATCGTCTTCAATAAGGGAACTACAGACCGAACTCGCCGACCCGGCGACACAGCGGCTTGGTGTCGACGGCCTTATTTCTAATCTTATCATATGACAACATTCTAGAAACAAGACCGCTGACACTATCCCGCCTGATGATACTATTCCGGGTCGGCGGGTTCGGTCTGTGGACCCATACAGACTCGCCTCTAACGAACAAGTAAAAGCGATGCCAATACGTCAACGCAGACATTTCAGAGTGCCACACGAGCTATGCGATATCGCAACGTAACGTCGCTTACTTACGCAACGCAGTACCCCGCTTCGTCTCTCAAAGCACGAAATTCATAGTTACTGCCCTTTTACCACAGTAGATGACCTTCAGACTTGAGTTTTGATCGGGGCTACAACTAAGAATGTATGACAACACGATTTGACAATTTTGATTGGCCCCGTGTTTTCGTTGACGGATTTCGAAAGCAGTCCCGTAGGTCATCCATAGTGGGAAAACGACCGTAACTTAGGATTTCGGAGGCTTGCTTGTTCGATGCGTACGCGGTCTGTCGCCGCGAGCCACTTTAACGCAACGTGTAGCATGCCGTTCTGATTTATAGATAACACATGCCGACGATGCCGCATCACCGCTCAAGCATCGTAACGCCGACGCGACGCATGTGGAATCGCTCTAAGTAACTAAAAAACTGGTGTTGTTGCCATGTACACATTTCGCTCATATAGTGCTTCTTCTTCTTCTTTATGTGCCATCTCCTACCGGAGGTCGGTTATCATTAGGGCTACCTGTATGTTAGAACTGCACGGAACAAGAATCTTGTCCTCAGGTTGAACCATATCCGGAGATTCTTAAGCCACATCGTACGCCTTCTTCCAGGTTGTCGTTTTCCCTGTGTCTTTCTTTGCATAATTAGTCGAAGCAGGTCGTAATTATCATTTCCCATATTCTGTAGCTTGCGTTTGTTGACAGTACTCAAGACTTCTAGTTTCTTATTCAAGATCTGCAATACCTACCCTATTATTGGAAACTATCCATCCACGATATTTTTAAAATTCTTGTGTAGACCCACATTTCAAAGGCTTCTAAGCGGTTGCTCATACTTATCATATATCATAAACACGTAGCAGCGTGCCAAACGCACCATGGCAGAGATCTTCAAGGATCAATTGCAGAGTGGATGGCTCAATTTTGGAAATTATTAGATTATTGATGTTTAGAAATGATTGACGTAATTGTAATTTAGCAAAATTGAATGAAGTATATTAATCCATATATAACATAAACCCATATAGGTATTATAAAAGTATATGCATTTGAAGAAAAATCAGCAATAATTTAAAATTTATATATATTGTAAAAATTATACAAAGTTTTATTAACGAATCATATCATAAATTTTAAATAAAATTAAAATATCAATTCAAATCTATTTTCTGTAACATTTCAAGAAGTACAATTGCGTATTTAAGTTCGAATTTTTGCTCGACATCAGTAGATCTTATTCAGGAGATTCCGCGGTAGCGATGTGACTCGACGGAAACTGGACCAAAGGACTCATCAGTACGGCTGCTAATTACTTTCGTCTGCTTCATTTTTATTAAAGTCATACGCAGGATTGCACACTACACTAACAACGTTACTTTCTATAGTCTCATCCACACTAACCACTGACGTAGCACATAACACTGTTTTCCAGCCTGGGAGTGCCGACTATCCACTATCACGATTGAAATTCGAATGACGACCAATCTTGATTGCTTCACGTACTTTCCGCGGAATGAAATGCTTTTCTCTCGCCAGTATGGACACTTTATCAAACGGAATATTATAGTGCGCTGAATCCGACTTCGATGAGTGTTCAGTCACTGCAGCAGAGCCCCGAAAAAAGCACAGATTAGTTAATATGTCTGAGTGTCACGGTGGTTTTTTATTTAAAATTCAGGTTCGCACCAAATGAGCGTGTAAGTGGGTATGTAAAAATATGTTTTATAACAAAGTTAGCCTTGTAAACTAAACCTGACTGCACGTATTTTAAAACTTTTAAATACAATTCTGAAATGTACCGAGTTTTCACGAGCGGTACAACTTTTCTAACTCTCTTTTTTACAAAAGCTGGAAACTGTAGGCGAGATGGAAATGCTTATATCTCTGCCGGTATTGCTAACTTTTTTCATATCAACAGGCAGATATTTGTATGAAGATAAAAAGGATTTAGAAAAAGCTACACTCATAGTATGCATTGCAATAGACACTTTACGAAAACAATCTTCGATGAAGTTACGTCAGTTGAAGTTAAGTTACGTCATAACTGTTTATTGCTCCATTGGATATAGAAAAATATAACCCACATCCTTTCCAATTCTTGTAACTCTATCGACAAGCAGAATGCTACCGCATGAAGAGAGAAACCAGAATAAATTAATATTATAATTAGATAAATTATGATTATAATTAAATTTATTTCGGTATTTTTACATAAGTGTCGTTCATTGTAAAAGTGGATTATGTCTTTGTAATTAAATTTCGAAATATTGAGCTTTTAGCAAATTAATGTGTAAGTAGTTTTAGTTCTCTGAGTAAACTAGTAATGCCGTCTATGGGATGTTAGTGCACTTATTGGAGTTGCTTCACTTTAATAATGAAAGATGTGACTAAATGTATTGACTTACAATTATATGGACGTCGGGTCCGCGCTAAAAAGTGTCCGAACTTATAGGGCGTTAAAATCGTATACAGAGCGTCATTCACGCTTTAGTCTTCGTATGTTCGACTGACAGCGAAGCAAGCAAAATTAGACAGTACTGCGATGACATTACAATTTAAATTCAACGTTTTAGCTTTTTCATATTCCTTTACATGTCACTACGTTTAAAAAGGTTGACTTGGGACATTTTTTTCGTAGTTTTTGTATTAGACCCGTCGTCCATTTATTTGTAAGTCAATGACTAAATGTGATACTTTTAAACAAAAAAATATGTGTTTTAAAATATTGACTTACACCACTTTTGTAATGATCGACATTATGTAGGTTAACGCGACAAAAATAAAAACGTCTGTCGTGACGTGTCGTCTTATACGAGAACATAACTTCATTTTCAAATTCGAATCATGACTGTATTGACCAGGTGTTAGCTTTTATTATATGGATAGTAAAATTATTTCGACACACTAGTCGATAGATTTAAAAGAATGGAAGAGGATGTGGGTTATATTTATCTGTATCTAATAGAGCAATAAACATTTTTGACGAAACTTCACTTACATCTTCAATGAGGCGTACGACTGTATGGTATCCATAATACACTTCTCTCGCTGTCATCCTGGTTTTGTTTTCCCATGTATTTTGCCTTCGAGGATCTATTGTGAGCATTGAAATAACAATCCCTTTTGAAAGCGCCCGAAGGAAGCCATTGTTGCTAACCTTACAGTTAGCTCTTTCTAGAATTCTGGCATTCGATATAAATCTAGAACAATAATCCACAAAGTGGTCTACATCGGCTCCCAAGAATCCACTCCGATCTGCAAGAGTCTGTATCAGTGAAAAAAGAAATATATGACACTTTTATAGGGGTTTACGTGAGTGGAACCCATTTCGGCAGGTCGTGACCGAAATTTTGACTTTCCATAAGTGGAATAATTTACATTATAGTAATAATATAATTGTATTACTTTTTTAGCGGACAGACACGATCCCTAACCTACACATTCGCCTCTCATATATAAGCAAGATTTGTTTGTTCGTCCCGCATTTGGTATCCTCAAAAGGAAAAATAATTACAACGTTTTTATAAAAAAAAAACGACCTCAAAAGTTCGTGGAATTACATCTATTTGCCAAATTTTATTGAAATCTGTTTCCGTAAAGTGCATGAAACCGGATTCATCCCCTAGTTTGCTACACTTAGAGGTGGAATATTTTCTTGAAATTTAATATGAGGTACCCTCTCGCCAACAAAAAAAAGAATCATCAAAATCAGCTCACTAAGTAATTGCGTAACACACACACAACACACACACACACGCACACACACACACACACACACACAAGATAGAGTCGAAGTAATATCTATCGCTTATTTACTTATCACACATTCAAAGTACGCATGTAATATTTTTGATATATGTTAATAAACTTATTATACATATATCTCATTGCATACTATTACACAAACGCACCTTACACAAACACACCCCACACAATCACATCTTACACAAACACACCCTCCACCCACGCAGGCACAGATTCTCTTGTTTGAACTTTCTTTTTTATCTGTTATTATTGTAACATGACTGTGGGTTTACTATAATTAGTTTCACTCTGTGTATTTTCTGAATTGTAATCCTGTATTCTTATACTGTTGTTAGCCCAAAGATAATAATAATAAATAAACAACGCACACACGCATAGCCCGTACTAGGGTATACTAGTATCGCAGATGCCATGGACACACATAGACAATCACAAATTACACCCAAACTCACAAGAGAAATAAATGTAGGCCGTACAAATATTTCTCCTAGCCCGCTCGGCCACGAAAGCAGTTACATAGATAGTACTGACATATATAATACTTTC
This sequence comes from Hyposmocoma kahamanoa, assembly GCF_003589595.1. Lineage (NCBI taxonomy): Eukaryota > Metazoa > Arthropoda > Insecta > Lepidoptera > Cosmopterigidae > Hyposmocoma > Hyposmocoma kahamanoa. The sequence goes on along the minus strand of NW_020654972.1, from coordinate 9,297,383 downwards.
TTATAATAAATATATAAATTACCAATGAAGTAAACATTCAACAACAACAAGATATTTGGTCAGGTATACGTAGAAAACTTAATATGTGTTTTCTTATAAAGTTTTTCATTACACACTTAGGGCACCTGCAATCTAGACCGTTGCGTGGCGGCCGCGCCACTATATATTTTCATAAAATATCTAGTCTACAAAAGTGGCGCGCGTGTAGCTATGTTGTTGTGAGTGACTATGGTGCTGCAGCTGCGCTCAGAAATGGATCTCAATCTCCCCGGGTTTTAACCGGATTTTTATCCTAAGCGTCTGGTTTTAACCCATTTCGGACCAAATCTTGGGAAGGAATGGCCAATACGGAATTCTATACTTATTACAAATTATTATACACTTTATATTTAGATGAAAAATAGGCAACTCCTCACAGTTTTTTTTTTAAATTATTTGTGTTCAGTAGTATTATTATTATCAGTATTATTATGGCGCTACTGCAAAAAAGTAGTTGAAAAATAAAACAAAAACAAGGATCTGCAACAAGCGCGTAGAAAAATTCGTAAGGTCTGCTAATTCGTTCCGTGGCTTAATCGGCGTCTGACACGGTTTGCTGGAAAACGCTGGTTCGAATTCAGTCAGATCGTAGGAATTTTTTGTTATGGTTCGAGTTTTGTGTTAATAATTATATGAAACTAGCGGATTAATTTCACAAAAATAATTGCATATCTTTTTTTTTATACGTGACAGGCAGATGACGCCGTTCCACCTGATGTAAAATGGAATCCAAACGTGAAGGAAGCTAGTGCAGTATTAATATAATCACTGCCCTAGCCACCTGCACCATGCATGCCTACAAGATGCCTCATCACGCCTCTTTTGAACTCCATATACAACATTCAATAAACTTAAAAAATTGATAAATTTGTAAAAGATTCTTATTAGAAAGGCAAGGAGTCTACGCAAAATAGAATAAAATGCCACGTGGTCTACGAGACAAAATTATTTGGGAACCTTTGATCTAAAATAAGGAAATTTGGCATTATCCGCAGTATCCACATCTTACAGGCATTCAAGCGTCTGTGATTTCCTCTCGCTGCCCTAAATCGCGCAGTAATTAAAAACCTATAATTTTAACACTCAAAGAATTTAAAACACGTCACACTACAAAAATATATACAACTTCAACCTTTTCACGCCAGCGCCCCTGATTGACCACTGACCGTGCGTGTACAAACATGTCCGAAAAGCATTCTTGCTTTGTTTGCAACATTCTTTGTAACGGGACTGAAACCGCTGAGGCAAAAAACTGGAAATTTCAGATATTGTAACAAAAATGTTTTCGTCCAGGGAAATAATGCCACCTTCCCTATTTCTGCCGTCAATCGGTAATGCGTACAGCGCTTAGTGAAATTTCAGGCACATGTGACTTGGTCGCAGTGGCAGTCACTTCGTGTCTTAAAAAATCACAAATAGGTACACAGACGAAGCCTTCAAGCTTATATAAAGATAACGATAACCAATGATCGGAATTAAGGGAGTTAATTTGCTAAACTAAAGAATAATGTGGACATTCCCTACTACATATCCCGGGAAATCTTGGAACTGATTATATTTGAATATGCGTATTATTTATTGAAAATTTGCTACAAATTATTGCAGTGCCACTCAGAGCTTTAAACCGAAACAGATCTGAAGGGCACTGCCACTACGCCCGTCACCCTGAGACATAAGTTGACAAGTCCCATGTGCCTGTAATTTCACATACACCCTTACCCTTCAACATAGTAATGCACACACTACTGCTTGGTGGCAGTAATAGGTAAGGTGGCAGTACTTCCCTGGACGACCTCCTTCACAGTAAACTTACGTATTTAAATACTTTAGCCATTTAAAAAATAAACACAAGACAACCCATATTTTGGAAAGTTTAGAAAAAAAACAGCAAAAAAAGAAAATTTCATACGCTTTATGACGAAATGTCATAAATGTCATGTCCATACTAAGAAAACGTTCATACTTTAACCGCTCACGCGATGCCCTCCTTCTACCGCAAAATGGCGGCTATTTGGTTTCGCAAATTAGAAAAGCATTCAGTTTAAATACAAGTTTTTATAAATAAAAATTATTATTCTGCATTGCTAAATAAATACCCTCCGTACTGCCAACAAAAACATCTCAAAAATAAATGCAGTAATACACCGCAAATCCTGCACTTAAAAAGCACTAATGAAATTTTTGGTGTACTTGGATAAATATGACAATATTCCGTTTGAGTGGTTCTAACGTTTACCATGAAATTACTCCTTAAAGTATAGTTTATAAACATTTATATTCAGGGTAAACTTAAAAAACGCTACTTACGGTATGTTTTCAATAAATAAACACCGAAATCACCAGCCCAAACAATAACACACACAATTGTCGTGACGTATTTTTGAAGTTGTTTATTTTTTTAAATGACAGACCCAGGCATTGAAAACTTTATGGTTTGCTAGAGTAGTTACCGAAATAGCAATTAATATTAGTTCTTTTACATGTTATAACTTCGATATCCGATAAATCGGTATGAAATCATCACCGGGACCTCTAGGTGTGGTATGCGTCTACGGCTGCATGTATCGCGTGAGCGGATAAGTAAATAAATTCCCTCAATTCCTTCTTTTTGCGTCAAAGGCTAAATACTTATTCTTATTCTATATCACTAACATCATAAACAACAACTGTTGTTCCATGAACTTTAATAATTTATTACATTTTACTTTCATACAAAAATTAAAATATTTAAATGGGTCGCTCTAAACGGTGATAAATCTGTTCGAAACATAGGACGGTAGAGGGGGTGGGGCGGTTATGATGTTTGTAATATAGTCCTGCGAGGTTGTTACTATTTTTTTATCACACTTGCTCGTAAACACTGTCCTGATGTACAGGCACAGTCAACCATAATGTCCTAAATTATGCCCACGGGCTTTTTCATTACATTATCGCCCTATGAATTTTTTACGTCAAGATTAAGCAAAATCTTTTTCTGGTCTTAAAATCTGAATGTAAAGTTATGGCATAAAAAAAAATTAAACGTTTGCAAATTTAACTATAATATATTTTACTAAATTTATTTTGTGAATTCAGATTCTGCAGTATTTTTAGAATGTGTCTGTGCCTTTTATAAGTTTTTAGTTTGAATTGTATTAGTATCTATGGAAGAATAGCTGACAATCTGTTTAAAAAACTAAAAACCCGCCATTATAAAGTCTGGAGATATTGTGATATGAAGCCATTGACTTACTATTATATGGACGTCGGGTCCGCGCTAAAAAGTGTCCGAACTTATAGGGCGTTCAAATCGTATACAGAGCGTTATTCACGCTTTAGTCTTCGTTTGTTCGACTGACAGCGAAGCAAACAAAATTAGACAGTACTGCGATGGCATTACAATTTAAATTCAACGTTTTAGGTTTTTCATATTCCTTTACATGTCACTACGTTTAAAAAGGTGGACTTGGGACATTTTTTTCGTGGTTTTTGTATTAGACCCGTCGTCCATTTATTTGTAAGTCAATGTATGAAGCGGTATTTATTCGGGCTTCTAACAAACTCTCGTTAATAATTTCTTCTTTACCGCCCAATACACAATGTACTATAATAATAATAACCCTGGACCTATAGGTTATGTGCCTGTGGTAACATGCGTTATGAAACATTTTTCATTTCAGTCTGGAATTAATGAAAGATAACATGTTGGTATGAAATTGCTTTTTATTACTCAAAATACTTACAACTGACTGACACGACGTGCCGTGGCATAAAAATAAGCATTCATATCGTGCACATTTTGTGTCTTGAGGATGTTGTTTCTTTTTATTGATCAGACATAATAGTGCCATATGTTTTCATTAACCCTCTAAGGCCTCGTGTACATAATATGTGAAGTGATTCAGATCCAATATTATTCCTATGATGAAGTAAACGCCCAATGGACATTATAATTTTTAATTGTATTAATGGATATAATCAAAGATATAATTGATCTATTGTAAACGTGTACTTTTTTAAAGAAACGATATTGTTTTTTATGTATGATATACAGAGTGTTTTTTTTAATGAGAAGAGAAGATACAAGGAAACTGTCTTAGGAACCATTAAATCTCTTTTTGTAAGAACAATGTTGGCATAGTAATTTTTTTTGTCAAGCGTGTGTTGTCCATGAAAATGAATAAAATTGACAATTTTTTTAAATGCTAATAGACTCAGTTTCTTGTAACAATGACTTTATTGTATTGGACGAAAATAATCGGGAAGAAGAGTAGAAGTTAGTCAAATCTTATGATATTATTTTTCAAGCAAAATGAATAAATTTGCCATTTTTTTATTACACTGATTAAATTGATGGTTATTCATTATGTTTAAGCGTGTCGCCTCACGCGTCCCTCTACCCCTCTAGCAGGACCGCATCTTCGGCGCAGATAATCATCAAAGTCATCGACAAACGAAAATTATCGTTATCTGCACGTGCTTGCTAGCCTTTTTAAAAGTAATATCGGAGACAACATGTAGCGCCGCGGAGATTTTGTATAGGACATGTTTGGTTAGGTATCTGTCTGGATTTTATTGTTTTCTTGAGTATTGTTTTTCTAACGGAGCTGACATGTTCAGTAACGATCAAAGTCCCTAAATAAATAAAGAGTAAAAAACAAGCAATGCGTTATTAAAACTTCATCTATTTTCATTTCACACGGGAGCGAACACACACTGCTGACTTCAAAAAGAACAAAGAGACGACTGTTGTGCAACAAACAATTCTGTCGTGCAAACGACAAGGCGGCTGCCGTGAACCGATAAACTGTCGTTACGATCCAATGGAAGAACTAGATACGACAATTAGTCAATGATAAAAAAATGCACGACACAGTCACGACAGGCAGTCGAGATACGGAACACGATAGAAGCGACAGTCATCACACAGGAACGCGCCCTAAGACAGCATGTACCTATTATATAATCATATGTTTAATTTCCAATTCACATAAATTTGAGAACGTTTAGCAGAAAGACCTTGCACAAACGGTGAAGAGAACCATCATTATGAAACCTGTACATCAAAGGCTCCAAGCCTTCTAAAAAGTGTTATAATATCTCCAACCCGTATTGGACCGTTTTTATAATAATAAGTGACGGGACCAAGATCTTGTGTGCCTGGTGGTACATGACACTGGAGACATAAACTTGGCTAGACTAATGTGTCTATTGTTTTGTCAGCACCCCTTTAGTGTCTATTACGTCATTAAAAATAATAAAAGTAAAATTATAATGAGAATTAAAAATGTACTAATCTATATTCTTCTAAATTTCATTCCTTGCTTGTATCTATGTACACAGTAAAATACTCTTTGGTGCTAAGTGCAGTATGATCGGTGATAGGTGCGTATGTAATTTAATTATTCTTTTTCATTTAAATTTTAAGAGGGAGCATGCCAAAAAAGTTTTGACGTTGGCTCCGCCCAAATTTGTGAAACAAATATATGCCTGAAGTTCGCGTGACATGCGACAGGAAATGTTGAATTTTGCGCATTAAAAGTACCAAATTCGTTTTAGCGGAATAACTCTAAAACTAAAGAGATTAAAAAAAATCCGTAGTGACAGTTCTCGATCATGCATAAATATAATTAATTATCTAATTTTTGTCCTAATAACCTGTAGCATTACGAGGATGAATCGAAAAAATGTGAAAATTAGAGATAATTTCGTGATTTTTATCTATCGACGAAACTTTATTATTTTATGTTTCTGATTAGTGTCTATGCTTGAATATATCGTGTAGTTACTCATACAATATTTTATTTTTAACATTAAAGTGGATATACCCCACTAAAATCAAATCGAAGGTTAGGAATTTTTCCTCTGCTCCCTCTTAAGGTTTGCTATTTCTGTAGTAAATGTACCTATGTAGTGAGAAAGGTACCCTCTTATTTATATAATATATAGTCGAAAAGATGCCCGTCTCTATATGCTACGGTATCTCCATGGACGAACACTTGCAAGGTAAATCCTGAAAACCAGCAAATTTCTGAGATTTCGATTTGTGTATAGATTTAAGCATTGTATGTCTTGAGTTGAAGAATAGTTTTTTTCTTAGAATAATAACGCATAGAATGATAGTTTCATATCAAACGAACTGTCACAAGTGAGGCAAAAATCAAATTCATGTAGGCTAGTTTTAGTAGTAGGTTAATTTTCGGTTTTAGTGAATATTTATATAAAAATACAAGTTGAAACGCGTTACTTCCTTGTGGAATGTGATGTTAGTATCTATTTTATGTTTGTCTGACGTGTTTTTACACTCATTTACAGCACATTTTGTCATTTTTAGCTAAAATTATTGAGCTGTTCGCGGTGCAAGTAAGACGGCCCGCCCGCTCGTGTAGGCCCTTTGGGAGCGCTTCAATTTGCTTCACTTAGCGTGTATGGGCTAGGTTTCTATGCGTTATTATTCTAATTTTTTTTTTATTTATTTAAAAATCTTCTCCTTAGAAGATTCCTCTGCCCAGTAGTGGCGCGTTCATTGGCCAGTGCATGTTCCAGACTTCAGTAGGTATGTCAAACGGTCACTTTGGTTTTAATCAACACAGTTGCTCGCAAAAACTTCCAAAAATTAAAGAACCCTGGAAAAACTTTATTGCCCAATGCCCATCCCCTAACTTATGGCGCGCAGAAGAAAATTTATAGCAATCTACTGCTAAGTAATTGAAAAACACGCGTTAAAAAGCATGTGAGAACGTGCAACACATGTAAAAATGTAACAAGGCTAAAATCCAGATATATCTTCGTCGAAAATAAAAATTTGGTACTTCATTTCAAAAAGGCCCTCAAAACACGCACCATCAAACGAGTTACATGGGATAAATAAAGTTTAAATTACTTATTTTAGAGAAGAGCAAATCGATTTTTTCGATAATTTGTTAAATAATGGAGGTAAAAAATCTTGGCATCACACTAGATGGTCAGTTAAGGTTCGAGAGTCATCTGTTGGGACAGGTTAGAAACTGCTTTTACCGCCTAAAAATTTTGTACAAAATACGTAATTATGTAAATGAGCGAGTACGTATTACTCTCTGCGAAACTTTGATCCTTTCCAGGCTCAATTACGGAGACATTGTTTATGGCCTTCGTCTGTTAAGTAAAACCCAACGGCTGGTTCAACGCGTACAGAATGCATGCTGTAGATTTTGCTTTGCGATTGCCCCTCGTAGCCACATCACACAGTCCTTAAACAATGCAAATATGCTGAACATGAACTCAAGAAGGCAGTAGCATTTCGCGTGTATGTTGTTTGGCGTAAAATTTCAGAAACCGGAATACCTGTATGGAAAATTAAGGTTCTCCACAATTCATGACTGATATCCCAGCAGATCCGTACGATGTCTGTTGGCGGATCAAATTCATCGTACTGTGGCTTTTAAGTGGGAAGCTTTCGTTATCAGGCCATAAGGTGTTGGAATAATATTCCACCTCCACTTAGATTTATCAAATCTAAGTCCACCTTCAAAAAGCAATTGAGGGAACTTATTTTTGAGAGACAAAATCTGGATAATTTACTGCGCTTTGTATAGCGAGGGCTTCTGAAACACCAATGTGTAAAATTAATATTAAATTTATAATCTTAGTATAATAACGCATAGAAAACTAGTCCGCACACGCTAAGTGAGGCAAATCGAAGCGCTCCCAAAGGGCTTACACAAGCGGGCGGGCCGTCAGTGCTCAAGGTCAACTTGCACCGCGAACAGCACAAGAATTTTAGCTAAAAATGACGAAATATGCGGTAAATGAGTGTAAAAATACGTCAGATAAACATAAAATAGATACTAACATCACATTCCACAAGGAAGTAACGCGTTTCAACTTGTATTTTTATATAAATATTCACTAAAACCCGAAAATTACCCTACTACTAAAACTACCCTACATGAATTTGATTTTTGCCTCATTTGTGACAGTTCATTTGATATGAAACTATCATTCTATGCGTTATTATTCTAAGTTTATAATAATTAATTTTTTGTCCTGTTTCTTTGTCTTTTTTATTTTGCTAGTTGGTTTTTTAAATTTCATGCTTGCCACACCCGTAAGCTCCCACCGACACGTTAACACTGACACACAACTATACTAAAAGTCTACATTACTTACACATTGATTTTTGCTGTTGATGCGCCACACCGCGTTACCCTCTAGGCGATAGCTGAAAAGCGTTGCTTTTGGGCATTACCCGCACTGAGCTATGGCCTGTTTAGCTTGCTGCAGCACTCACAACTTGCTGTTAATTAATTAGCAGATATATGTTGTTTATTATGTATATTTATTTGATTTCATACCTTTTTGTTATTTTGTATGTTTTATCGAGTTCTTAGGTTTTCGCGATTGTTGCACATAGGAAATGAAACTATTTTTCCGGATTTAAATCGCGTATATTTGTTTTTTCAATCAAACCGACGTTTCGGGCCCTTTACACGTCCCATGGTCACGGTTGACTGAGATGGTACAGTCTTCAACCAGTTATGTCTAATATTGATGCAAACCACCCTATTTTTTCACTATAGTTACAATAGTTATTAATTAAGTACATTATTTTTAATTTTACAAAGAAACATTCCAATTTACGCTACATTAAGTTTTTATTTATTTATTTGATTATAGACGAGCAGCTTTCGCTGGTATGTCTACATCACACAGTGTTGAAATTTATATCGTTACAAATTACAAATCATTTTATTGAATAAATTTTTATAAAGTTCAATTTATTATTAATTAATAATAGAAATTAGAATAAACTAAAACATATTAATTAGTACTGCAGTCTTATGTCTGTTTGGGATTTTTCATTAGAGGAAATACTTAAGTTAAAATAAGGTATTTAATTAATAACTATTGTCACTATAGTGAAAAAATAGGATGGTTTGCATCAATATTAGACCTAACTGGTTGAAGACTGTACCACCTCAGTCAACCGTGACCATGGGACCTGTAAAGGGCCCGAAACGTCGGTTTGTTTGAAAAAACAAATAAACGCGATTTAAATCCAGAAAAATAGTTTCCTGTTTGTATGTTTTGTTTAGCGTTTTTTTGTCTTCTTTTTTTTCATTACTTGTTGTTTCATATTATTGCGTGTGCTTGTGAAAAGTCAATAAACGTATTCTATTTATCTATCTATCTAATCTCTGTAGCATATCGCAGCAGTCGCTACAAATCTTTTTTGTACATAACGTTTTATACAGTCTTTTTAATAGTTCAATATTGAAATTCAAAATTTAATTATGCTTATTTTTAGCGTCTTTTCCCTTCTATTTGTTACTATTGTCGTCGTTGTAACTGTATATTGTGTGAAAATAAACTGTAAATACATTTCCTTTGGTCTTGCTCACTCCTCACTAGCCCCACCCGAACCCCATGTCACTGGCGTTCGAGTGGGATTGTTGACACAATCCGCTACAATCTCGCTTAATTATATATCAACATAGGACAATGTTGTTACGTTATTTACTTTTATGTCCTACAATACAAAACTAAACACTAAATTTAACTTCGCATTAAAGGTCGCTCTCCGAAGTCTTCAGCAAACCGAGGATGTTCGATCGCACATACTGTTCCACATCCAAACTCAAGGAGACAACTTAGCACACCTTTTTACGTGCCCTTTTCCACGATAAATTTAATGAGCCATTCCCTGGAGTCCAGGATGCTTTCCAACTACAATAGCTCGAGTATTCATGCAGATCTTGACAAATATTTTGATAGTTTACCGCGTCATAAGGACAAAGTTGTCGCGGCCCACTCGTCAAATATTTGTAAATAATTGAATTTTTATTTCTGGACTTTTCAATTTTGTTTTTACGTGTATTTTTTATAAATAGTTTATTATTTGAATTATGTTGTTTTTAATTGCTGATGACAATGATGTATGTCAGCCAATTATAGATCAACGGCTGTAATTGGCTCACATATAATACTAGTCTTATATTGTTATAATAATTATGTAAATGTTAAGCATGTTAAGCTGTTGCTGACCCAATAAATGAATGAATAATAAACATAATAATAAATAAATACATAAATGTTGCTGAGCTTCCTGGGATCTTGGATGGCACGAGTAGGACTCTGCACCCACCACACACAAAGTAAGCGCCATGATGTCGAGTTGCGGACACCAGCCCGTTACACCAAGTACCAAGTAACTTCGTAAAAAATTTTTCGTCCGAAAAAAATTTTTTCGTAAAAAATGTTTTATTATTTTTCTATACTTAAATGTTACATAGGCTTTCTTTCTGGTGATTACTCAACTGAAACATGACTGGACTATTTTATTACACCCTGGGTTATGGCGTGGTCGTAATCGTAATCATGAACGAACGGCATACTTACATTTATTATAAAAGTCAACCGGGGTAAATGCACCTGTGGGGTAATTGCGTCTTTTCCAAAATTAGCCACAAAAATCCTTACGTTATGACTTACGTTATTACAATCGGTAGACCGAACTCAGCTCGAAAGGTACCCTTACGTAATACGTAACGTCAGCAATGTAAGAATAAAAAAGAATAAATTAATTTATACCTCAGAATGGTCGTAAATAAGACAATGAAGTCTTTAGAAGCATTTTATAGGGCCAGAGTGTGGGAAACGGGTGATCTGTAATACAGGTCTGCTAGTACGGATGCCAGTCTCTCACACTTAATTATGTAAAAATCGTCCCGTGGCTTAGTTGGTATAGCGTCTGGCACGGTATGCTAGAAGACGTCGGTTCGAATCCGGCCGGATTGAAAGAATTTTTATCAGTGTTCGATCTATGTATTAATAATTATGTAACAATATTTAGATAAGTCACTTCTGTAATATATTCTGGCTTTGTGGGAGAACAATAAATTTATTATTATTATATTGATTAAGTTGTCTTTAGGAAATGAAACAAGCTATTTTGGTTCGTTTGAAAAAACAAATATTTTAGTTCCGAAAAAACTGTCATTTCCTATAATAACATAATAACGCACACACTCAACACAGCCCCGCACTAGGGAAAACCTGTGTCGCAGACGCCATGGATACACACATAGACAACCACAAATTACACCCAAACTCACGAGAGAAACAAATGTAGGCCATACAAATATTTCTCCTACCTGGGACCTCTGCTTGGCAGTCCGGCATGGTAACCGCTAGTCAAGTTTTTTTTTATTTTATATATATATCCGCTTACGCGATACATGCAGCCAGCCGTAGAGTCATACCACACCTAGAGGTGCCGGTGATGATTTTATACCGATTTATCGGATATCGAAGTTATAACAGGTAAAAGAACTAATACTAATTGCTATTTCGGTAACTACTCTAGCAAACCATAAAGTTTTTAATGCCTGGGTCTATCATTTAAAAAAAAATAAACAACTTCAAAAATACGTCACGACCATCGTGTGTGTTATTGTTTGGGCTGGTGATTTCGGTGTTTATTTATTGAAAACATAGCGTAAGTAGCGTTTTTTAAGTTTACACTGAATATAAATGTTTATAAACTATACTTTAAGGAGTAATTTCATGGTAAACGTTAGAACAACTCAAACGGAATATTATCATATTTACCCAAGTACACCAAAAATTTCATTAGTGCTTTTTAAGTGCAGGATTTGCGGTGTATTACTGCATTTTATTTGAGATGTTTTTGTTATAGTACGGAGGGTATTTATTTAGCAATGCAGAATAATAATTTTTATTTATAAAAACTTGTATTTAAACTGAATCCTTTTCTAATTTGCGAAACCAAATAGCCGCCATTTTGCGGTAGGATGAGCGAATCGCGTGAGCGGCTATATTATCATAAAATAAAATGTAAGTGATGGGACGAACAAGTCGTGCACCTGATAGTAACCTACTTTAAATCCCAAAGTTCTGAGGGGTACTTACCGCCACTGCGCCCGTCACTCTAAGACATAAGTTGACAAGTCCCATGTGTCTGTGATTTCACCAGCACCCTTACACTTCAAAACCGGAACACAGTAATGCCGACATTACTGCTTGGCGGCAGAAATAGGTAAGGTGGCAGTACTTACCTGGACGAACTCTTTCACAAGGATACTCTATTGCTACTAAATTTGTCTCAAGACAAATTTTTTATACTAAATTGAAGGGTTTATAAAGGCTCGCTGTGTATCACTAATTTCCCCATACCTCGGGCGGCTAGTAGTGACAGATTGGTTGAAAGTGGCGCTAGCATTACAGAGCGGGTAGTGAAGTTAAGACTGACGAAAGGTTGCTGCAAACAAATAAAAGTGACGGTTTATATATTTCCGTTACACATTGATTTTCAATCACAATTTCCCCATAGACACCGGGTATACAAGATAAAATAGAAATTGACAACGGAAAAGAACGATTTAAAAATAGAAACTATTAAACTGTTAAACTTGGTTAGTAACAAACGCAATTTCCCTGAACGGAATAGAATCGCACCTGATTTCATTAAGATCGATTCTTCGCTATTCGATAATGATCGTTGAAATGCTGAAAGAAATGTCGAGTGTTGTCGACTCTCACGGTTGTTGGATAATGTTTTAAAAATATTTTTTTCCTTTTTGTTTAGAGATGTGGTATTGAGAGAACAACTCTCAATCGACAGATCTATGGCCGTATGAACATTTCAAAGTTGTTATTTATAAATACCTCTCTCTCTCATCTTAGCGTTGTCCCGGTTGCGTCCTCAGCAGGGTTGCTGCGGAGCCCGGGGTCCGCTTTCCTACTTTTTCTCCTCCACTTTGCACGGTCTTCGGCATCCTTAGTGGTGAGACCATTGGTTATTTATAAATACCATACGTAGCAATATTTCTCAGTAACGGTGCAAACATCGCGATAACGCCTGCATGTAGAAGAAGGTTCACAACCGTCGGGAAATTCCCACAGCCGGAATGTGGCCCAAATCCTACCCCTGCATAACATAACATTTGCAGTGCCACTCAGAGCTGTAAATTACAAAGATCTGATAGGGACTGCCACTGCGCCCGTCACCCGGAGACTGAAACCCATGGTGTCTGTAATTTCACCAGCACCCTTACACTTCAAAACCGGAACGCAGCAATGTTCACATTTCTGCTTGGCGGCAAAAATTGGTAAGATGGCAGTACTTACCTGGCCGAAATCTTTTACAAGTAGATCTACTACTACTGAAGATACCGGAATGAAAGCTCCTTAATTTTATTTCTTTATTAGTCTATGTCTTAAAACTTTTAAGCATGATTTGTAATTTCACCTTGTATAAAACAAACAAGGACCAAATGCCAGGATCGCTACAGACGATTTCCTCAGATGGCAGAATGTACAATGATCTTGAACTTTGTTGACTACTTCTAAACTTGTTGCCAATAAAACTACTTTTACCTTCCTTGGAACTTGCGTGAGTTTTGTATATTCTTGCGAAAATTTCAACATCTGCTCTACCTACTGTGATAACACACACATCTATACTGACAGTAATTTTATTTGGCACTGATATACTTATATACTAGGAAATGTATACAAAGTCGACACCATTCCTTGAGACTCAGGCTTTATACACTAAATAAAAAGTGGTAAAAACAGAACAGGTGTTATTTAATGTAACTTGTTTCAGTCTGAGCTTATCAAGCACAGTGATTACACAACAAGCATAAAGATTAATAAATAGACTGTGGGGATTGAATACATCTGAGATCGTCTTCATCTTGGCTAAATAGTTGCTTTCCAAAGGACAAGTCAAAGAGATTACCAGACGCATAAAAAATTTCATATTTATATTTTAATACAAAGTTAGAACACTTAGAAAAAAATCTTTCGATCCGGCCGGATCTAACGTCTTCCAGCAATCAGTCTTTGTATCTGGTTTTCAACCACTTTTTGACCGCAACGCCATCTATGAGAAATCTATGACAGTATTTCGTCAGTCGGTGAAAAACAAAGATCCGACAAACAATCACATAGAAAAATTCGTGAGGTCCGCTGATTCGTTCCGTGGCTTAGTTGGCATAGCGTCTAAAAGACGTCGGCTCGAATCCGGCCGGATCGAGGGATTTTTTTCTAAGTGTTCGATATTTGTATTAATACATAGGGCTTCAAACTGTTTTTGGCGATGAAGCACCATGCAAGATGACTATTTATAGCTGGTTTGCAGAATCAAACGCGGTCGTGTGAATCTCAGCGACGAATTTCGTGATGGTCGCCCGTCCACTGCTGTGAACAACAAAAACATCGATGCTGTGCGCCGTATGACCAAAACAGACCGGATGTGACATACCATGAAGTTCGGGCATCTTTAGACATAGGCATGAGTCAAATACAATCAATACTACACAAACATTTGGGTGTGAAACAATTGTGAAAAAATCCCACACAATTTGACTGAGGCTCAAAAAACGGATCGCGTCACTTGGTGCAATGCCATGCTTACCAGATTCAACGAAGGGGCACCAAATTTGGTGTGGGACATAGTAACAGGTGACGAAACATGAATTTATAGTTACGATCCCAAAAGAAAGCAGCAATCGAGCGTATGGGTCTTTCAAAATGAGCCGAAACCAACCAAAGTGGCACGCGTACAATGTGACTCTATGCGGATGATTGCTTCTTTTTTAATAAAACTGTACACGTGGCTACTGTTGCTTTGAAGAATCGTTTGCCGAAAGTTATTGACAAACTCTGTAAAAAGAACCGTAAACGCCGTATCATCTTGCACCACTATAATGCTAGTTCTCACACGGTCAGACAGACAAATGAATTTTCGAAGGTGAACAACGTTGACCTTATGAGCCATTCCGCGTACAGTCCCGACCTGGCACCTTGCGACTTTTATTTATTTCCAAAAATTAAGAACCAGTTACGCGGTCAACAATTTTTATTACCTGAAGAGACTGTCGAAGAGTATGAAAAATATGTTTCCGAGATTGTCACGGAGGAGTGGCACCAATGTTTTCAAAATTGGTTCATTCGTAAGGAAAAGTGCATTAACGCTAACGGAGAATATTTTGAGAAAATTAAAGTACTATTTTGTTATTCCCTCCGGAAACTTATAGTGCGCCCCACGTAATTATAACAAACTAGTGGAGTAATTTCACATAAAATAATTGTTAACTAATTAATCACCACCATTGGTGATGAAACATCCTGATATGCAATAAAAACACTAAATTACATTTTCTTTTAACACTTATATCTGATTTTTTTTTAAATTAAGTATTTGAATTTGCAAATGAAATTGACTAAATACAATCCATGGGTGTTAAAAACCTGATTTTCAGCAATTAGCAAAAAGTGCTTGATCCCTGGATACTTTTGAAGTGTGCATTTTCGTTTCAGATTCTTTAATGACCATTTATCGAAAGTAAATTTTTTCGTTTTGTGATGGTATTGATTGTAACGTGCGATATAATTTTCAAATAAAACAGTTTTTACGAATTGAACGTTCGACGACAAACTTCAATTTCCATAAAAGAAATGTTAGTAAAAGAACACCCAGCTCGCATGCCATAAATATACAAATTTTATTGGAACCTCGCGTCTCAAATTGAGCAATTTAGCGACGTAAACATTCCACGAAGGTATCATTGTACTTTTTGTGAAGTAGTATAGTTGTAATCATAGTAATAACAAACAGTGTTGTCATAAGGGGCAGACTCCTCGCAAAATCAACTCGTAAAAGCAAATAAAAATACGGCAATAAAAATATTGACAATAGCAAATCTCTGCTATAGTTTGATAGTAAGCCATAGTAATTGTAGTGCCACTTAGAGTTTAAAATCGCGAAGATCTGAAGAGCACTGCCACCGCGCCCCAGACCCTGAGACATAAATACATAAGTCCCATGTGCCCCTAATTTCACCACCACCTTTACCCTTCAAAACAGGAATGCGATAATGCTCACATTACCACAAATTACTTAATACGTTACAGATACATCACTCTCATATACAAAAACGAAAATACCTACGCTATTATAGCCTACTAAATCTGACAAATGCCACTAGGCGGTCACTACGTGGAAAAAGGGACCTAAGCCCGCGCCCAGAGAGGTGAAATTAACGTTGCCCGCTGGATGCAGTCATGCGGAGACGAATGTTCATAAATGAAATACTTGTACGCGCACGCGTCGTCACTGCGACGTCAGCGGCAGGCACTTATCGCGAAACCTTGAGCGAGTATCTGAGCCCTGACATTACCACTTGGCGGCAGAAATAGGTAAGGTGGCAGGTGGCTTTACGAACTTTTTCACAAGAAGCTCTACTACCCGCAAAGGTATATTGGAAAGCTTCTTCATATAATAAACTAATGCTTCATCTTGTCAGAACAATTTACTTACATAGGTATTAATATTTTAATTTGCCCTAGAGTGAATTCCATTAGTCCAACACTGCAGTCCAGGCAATTAGTGAAGTTGTATTGTTGTATTGGTGGTGTTGTTAGTACTTGATTATACCGCAGGTCGCTGGTTCGAGTCCAGCCGAATGGAAGGATTTTTTCTTTGTGTTCAATCTTTGTATTAATAATTATATCAAACTAGTGAAGTAATTTTACAATAACTTTTTTTTATAAAAAAACGACCTCAAAATTTCGTGGAATTCTATTTATTTGCCAAGTTTTATTGAAATCGGTTAGCTAAAAGTGGGCGAAACCAGATTCATTCTCTAGTTTGCCACCCTTAGAAGTGGAATATTTCCTTCAAATTTAAATGGGACCAATAATGAGATACCCCCTTTCCAACAAAAAAAAAACAAATGCCGGCCGGAGTAATTGCGTAACATGCAAAAAAACTACAATCCAAATTAGAACCTTGTCCTTTTTTTGAAGTCGGTTAAAAATAGTGACGGAACTTAATATTACACTTATCTGTTTACCACTCCAAATAAATTCCCAAATAATCAAGAGATTCAGGCCTTACCTTGCGGAAGTCCATGTTAATAAAAATGCTAGTAAATTAACTACGCCGCGAACTCAGTGAAAGTTAAGTCGTGCGAAATAGCTGCGCTTGTGTTGAATATTTCTTTCGAGCAGTTAATTTTTCCTCCCTCCGCACAAAACTAATAAAATAAATAACTACAAAAATATATCCGACGCGTGTTTCGCCTCTCTACGAGGCATTCTCAGGTGTTGTTGAGTATTTGATCCTCGGCCGAAAAACCTTCTTTCGAAACTGTTCGCGATTCGCGGAGTTGCAAATTAATTTACTTCCATTTTTATTATTTTCAAATTCAATATTTATTGTGTGATTACTAGTCAATAAAAAACTTTTAATTGAATGAACCATTGACTTACAAATAAATGGACGACGGGTCTAATACAAAAGCCACGAAAAAAATGTCCCAAGTCAACCTATTTAAACGTAGGTAGTGACATGTAAAGGAATATGAAAAAGCTAAAACATTGAATTTAAATTGTAATGTCATCGCAGCACTGTCTAATTTTGCTTACTTCGCTGTCAGTCGAACAAACGAAGACTAAAGCGTGAATGGCGCTCTGTATGCGATTTTAACGCCCTACAAGTTCGGACACTTTTTAGCGCGGACCCGACGTCCATATAATTGTAAGTCAATGGAATGAACCCAATTATTAGCTAGTGCTCGTGGCACAGGTATCCTATAGCTGTCATTTGTCATATATTCTCATTAGTTGATACTTTCTTACTGTTGTACTATATGTATATGTTGTAATATTATTATGCAATTTTTATTTATTTTCATACAGCACTATGCCAACCATAGACAATCCATAATTGTACATTTGAAAACTAATCTCACTTTTTTAACCGCCTTCAAAAAAGGAGGAAGTTCTAAAATCGTCTGTATTTTTGTATGTATGTATGTTACGGAATAACTCTTTTGTGAACCGATTTTGATGATTCTTTTTTGTTTGAAAGAGGGTATTTCGGTACTGGTTCCATTTAAATATGAAGAAAATATTCCACCTCTAAGGGCAGCAAACTAGGGGATGAATTTGAATAAAACTTGGCAAATAGATGTAATTCCATGAACTTTCGAGGTCGGTTTTTTAGTAGATACTCTGTACTGAGATTATGGACTAACATTTTTCAAATAAATAAAGTAAAAAGACATTTATTTATCCACAAAAAAAATAGGAAACACGATACTCAAAAATTTACTGGAAATGCAACTGAATGATGTGGACAAAAAGATAAAAACAGCATCGCTGATTTTCAGCCTTCACCTGTAGCTAGCTGTTCGCTTGCTGCACCAAGCTAAATAATAATAATAATAACGCACGCAGTCAACATTTCCCTGCACTAGGGAAGCCCTGTGTCGCACGTGCTATGGACACTCGTACCTGGGACCACTACGTGGCAGCAGTTAAGTGCGAAGTATAGGTACACCAAGTAATAACTTACCATAAGTAATAAAATAACTAGTAATAATTCAAAGAATAAAGGCTGTGCGTGTAAAGTTTTTTTTTGCTTTTTATTTATTTAAATTAAAATTTAAACTTTTTTGCTACAATTGATTTTAATTGGGGAAGGCCGCGCGGTTGAGCACTGTCGTGACGTCGTTGGTGGTGGAGAGGATCCACCTGCTAGGCCTGAGGGTCTCCATACACAAAACGGAGGCTCTCCTATTTCAAGGCCCGCGCTGAGGTCCCCCAAAAGGGGCCAAGATCACCCTGTTCGAGGAGACGGTCCCAGTCAAGGCTCTGTCGAAATGCCTGGGCCTTGTACTGGACGGGAGGTGGACGTTCAAGGCGCATTTCTCCCAACTTGCCCCAAAGCTGATTAGTACCGCAGCCGCCCTCGGATGACTTCTGCCAAACGTCGGCGGACCGGGCTCAATCTGCAGGTGCCTGTACTCCGGAATAATCCGGAGTATGGCCCTCTACGGCTCACCTATATGGGTAGAAGCTCTCACCGCTCAACTCAAGTCTTTCCTGCGGAGGCCACAGAGGGTTATAGTGGTGAGAGTGATCCGGGGGTACCGCACGGTATCGTGGACGGCCGCCACACTTCTCACGGATGATCCCCCGTGGGAACTTCAGGCGGAAGTGCTCGTGGAAGCGCACCGGTACTGTGTAACCATGCGAAGCAGGAGGGAAAGCCCAGATGCTGAAGAAACAAGGCGGATCAGGAAGGTGGATCAGGGCAGCGGGCCGGGCCGCGTTGTTCCGAAGATGGGCGGAGGACTTGGAGTTTCCAATCGCTGGATCAGTGACCGTGGAGGCCATCCGCCCCCACCTAGTCCGCTGGGTTAACCGGCGACACGGGACACTGGCCTTTAGATTGGTGCAGGTGCTTATATCCCACCGTACGTCTGGACGT
The DNA here is from genome assembly GCF_003589595.1 of Hyposmocoma kahamanoa. Classification (NCBI taxonomy): domain Eukaryota; kingdom Metazoa; phylum Arthropoda; class Insecta; order Lepidoptera; family Cosmopterigidae; genus Hyposmocoma; species Hyposmocoma kahamanoa. The sequence goes on along the minus strand of NW_020654972.1, from coordinate 9,278,080 downwards.
CCGATGCTACAAGAGGGCTGGCGGGATGAGCTGGTAGAGCTCATACCCATGAGCTCTACCAGCTCATCCCGCTCACACACACACTCGCCCGCACACTCACCAAAATATATTCTGTAGAAAACCAACAGACAGGCAACTTTGCGACGGTTAGATAAACAATGAAGTTTAGTATAATTATTAATACAAAGATCGAACACTCAGAAAAAACACTCAGAAAAAATTCCTTCGATCCGGTCGGATTCGAACCGACGTCTTCTTGCATACCGTGCCAGACGCTATACCAACTAAGCCACGGAACGAACCAACGGACCTCACGAATTTCTCTATGTGCTTGCGTCGTGTCTTTGTACTTGGTCTTTCAACGACTTTTTAGTCGTAGCGCCATCTATGAGATTTTTTCTGAGTGTTCGATCTTTGTATTAATAATTATAACAAACTAGTGGAGTAATTTCACAAAAAATAATTGAATATCAATTCAATGAAAATTTAATTAACACAGTGAATAGCGACATCTCTCGCCAGGACTGGTAGCTGTAAAGGTACTAACTGGGTGATAAATCTTTAATAGATTTCTCATAGATGGCGCTACGACTAAAAACTCTTTGAAAGGCCAAGTACAAAGACACGACGCAAGCACATGAAGAAATTCGTGAGGTCCGTTGGTTCGTTCCGTGGCTTAGTTGGTATAGCGTCTGGCACGGTATGCAAGAAGACGTCGGTTTGAATACGACCGGATCGAAAGAATTTTTTCTGAGTGTTTTTTCTTAGTGTTCGATGTTTGTATTAATAATTATAACAAACTAGTGGAGTAATTTCACAAAAAATAATTGAATATCAATTCAATGAAAATTAAATAATGAAGTTTAGATTCGAGTTTGTAGTCCCCAATAAGTCTCCTGGCTCTGCGTTCAATCGAATCAAGAGCCTCAAGTTGGTACTTCCCTGAGCCATCTCACAGGTGACTGCAATACTCCATGCAAGATCGGACTTGTATTTTGTACAATGTTAAGAGCTGTCCAGGCGTGAAATATCGCTTAACCTTATTAAAGATACCCACTTTGGCTGCAATTTGTACCTTAGATTCAATATTAGAGACAAAGTTAAGGTCTGCGTGCAAAGTTATGCCATTTACTAAGTACAGAGATTATAATCATATGAATTTCAGCATTCAAGCATCATCTCTGTCACGTATAAAAAAATTCTAAACTTTCACGTTAGGGTATTCCAATCGTGCGTGTCGCTTACCACCAAGCGAACGACTTTTTTGTCCCGTCACTCGATATTATAAAAAAAAATGACCGGAAAAGTGGAATTTGGGATCAACATTTGTCTTTCTATCAAAATGGCCCAGACCTATGAAAGATTAATGACTTTCAGTGCTCACGGTTAAACGAAGGCTACGTTCTACGCTTTCGTGAACATGAAAGAAAATATTGCAATTTTTACAACAACCAATTTTGTTACGGCACAATCTGCCCGTGTCATACTTTCAAGATATTGGCACCATAAGAGTCTTTGCACACGGCGTACTTTATACGCGCCGTAAACTCGCATCATCTGCACGTATACGTGCTGCAGACGCGCTGTAGTGAATCGATAATTGAATGGAATTCCATGTAGTTGCTTCATTTACATTTTTATTGAATTGATATTCAACAATTTTTTATGTGAAATTACTCCACTAGTTTGTTATAATTATTAATACAAAGATCGTACACTTAGAAAAATTCCTTTGATCCGGCCAGATTCGAACCGACTTCTTCTAGCAAACCGCGCCAGACGTGGAACGAACCAGCGGACCTCACGAATTTTTCTCTGTGCTTGTTGTCGTATTTTTTTACATTACTTTACATTTGGGTTTACAACGACTTTTTAGCCGTAGCTCCATCTATGAGAAATCTATAAAAATATATCGTCACCCAGTTAGATACCATTACAGCTACCAGCCCCGGCTTGAGATATCGCTATTTATTGTATTGTATACATTTTTATTGATTTGATATTCAATTATGTGATTTGCTTGCAATTAGTTGCTTCATTTCGAAAATTGACTGAAATTAACAAACAAAGTAAAATTAAAACTATCTCTTATCAAAATGCGCGATACATACGCGCATTTACAGCGCATCTAACGGCGCGTACAAAATACGCCGTGTGTAGGATCTAAGTTTTATAGTGACCTAAAAAAATATCAATTACGTTGGTTTCGCTCAACAATGAAACTGAAACTAAATAAGATATCAAAAACGCTTACAGGGGATATCGTACCCGTAATGGAAGAATGGCGTAAGTGAAATCACGTCAAAAATGTTGGATACAGAAAAATATAACCCACATCCTCTCCAATTCTTGTAACTCTGTGGAAAATATTGCCTGAGTTATGACCAAAAAACTAAAACACTGAAACTGTTTCCTTTTTTAAATTTTATGTCAAAAAACCAGCTAGTCTAACGAAACCGTTAAACGGCGGCAGAAATAGGTAATGTGGCAGTATTCTTTCATAAGCAGCTCTACTGCTACTAAATATTACTAAAGACTAAACCCTCTCTGTAGAGAAAACGTTTAATAAGTTGACTAAAACAGTATTTATTTATTTATTTATTTATTACACATTGCTTACAGTCAACCCAAACGCAATAGTAAGACTTAAAGCTAAATGTACAATCAATCTTAAGTCAATTACAAAAGTGAATAAAATATGAAAATTGATAAAATTATAAATACAATACCATAAACAATAAATTATTACAGATTAACATTAATGACAAAAAAAAGGATAAAAACCATTTGTTATTACATTTTCAACTAACATTTAATACTACTGTCTCCGGTCAAGGACTCCAGATAGCGTCCTGCGGAAAATATGAATTTTGTTTCTGAGCATGCAAAGAGGTCCAATGAGGAGTCGAAGTTAAGCAACTGATTTAGATACCTAAGTGCACGGGGCAGGGGGGGCCATCTCACTCACTCTACATCGTGTGGTAGGTATTGCATATAACCTCATTCTATGAAGTCGCACCAGATTAGTTCTAGGTACCATAAAGCCTACCTTGGACAACAAAAATGGGTTGTATATTATTCCCCGTACCAGATGAAATACATACGTTACAAGAATAGTATAGTATATATAGTATAGTATGTAAAGAATAGTTATGCATTTTGCTCGCATTCCATTGCAACTTTCCTGGTTTGTTCTACGAAGTGCATTTCCGTGCACCGAGACTCGATTGGGCTGCAGCGGATGCAAATCAACTTACGTTGTCGTGTGAAAATTGAATTCCTCTCTTCAGCCTTTGCCTGTGCTAACTAGCTACCGGGCAGTCGATTCTTACAGCTAGCCGAAGGGGGAAAAAAGTTTTAATATACAAAATTTTAAACAAAGATATTTGTGTACCAAAAATGATACCGCAAAAAACGACAAAACTACTGAGTTTCGTTTTATTAAACTAGGACATTGAATAGATATTGATCATAGGAAATGAAACTATTTTTTCCGGATTACAATCGCGTATATTTGTTTTT
>NW_020654972.1:9249664-9274458 GCF_003589595.1 Hyposmocoma kahamanoa | reverse complement strand
CTCGTGCTTGAAGTGGACGTATTTGGGTCGAAACAAAAATTAAATATTAGTTTTTACGTATAGCTATTCGTATTATATATATATTATATATTCGTATAGTCGAAATAAAAATTAGTTTTTACGTATAGCTCATAAATAAATTTAAAAGTATCAGTTGAATTTAACCAAAGTAAATCCTTTATTTTACATTTTATTTAAAAAAGTTACCAAAAAAAAAAGGGTTCTCCCAAAAAGAGCTGTCAAAGACCTTAATTGCAGTCCTCCAAAATGTGTTTTAAGGAGTATTATTTTAATAATATGCAAATATTCTGTTCCAGATGGAAGCGCCCCCGTCCAAAGCAGCTGAGCGCGGCCACAGAGCGGTGTAAGTGTAACAGGGCTCTATTTCAAAATACTGCAACCTCACTATTTCCGCTTTGAAATTGAACTTGAAGTTATGGAGCGTTTTGTCGCTCGTATGAATACCTAGCATACACCGCAACAACAGAATCACAGCCTATAGTAAGGTGTAAAGGGTGTACCTACCTTTTCAAGTGAAACCTTTCAAAGGTAAAGTTTGTAATTGTTAAAAGGAAAAACAGGAAGAATAAATTGGCATGTTTCAAAATACCATTGGATCACCCGCTTATCGACGCGGCCGTACGAGCATAGTATAATAAGTAAAATCGTAGCAAAGCAGCTGTTTTTATAATACCAAGTGACTGGACGAAAAAGTCGGACGCCTGTTGGTAAGCGACACGCCTATCCATTACAGTTGCAGTGCCACTTAGAGCTTTAAATGGCAAAGGTCTTAGGGGCACTGCTACTGTGCCCGTCACCTTGAGACCAAGTTGACAGTCCCATGTGCCTGCAATTTCACTAACACCCTTACCGAACGCAGTAATTTTTACATTACTGCTTGGCGGCAAAAATGGGTAAGGTGCCAGTACTTCCCTGGACGAACTCTTTCTCAAGGAGCTCTACTGTTACAGAACACAACTTGTATGTGTACACACTCACCGCCTGCCGTATATGGACGCACTCATTCGCATAACGTCGCGGTGCACTCGCGTTGCATAGCACGGGTCGTCACACGTGCTATTAATTATAGAATTGAAGCAGTCATCCGTATCCGTATCCAGGACTGGTAGCTGTAAAGGTACTAACTGGGTGATAAATCTGTTAAAGATTTCTCATAGATGGCGCTACGAGTAAAAAGTCGTTGAAAGACCAAGTACAAAGACACGACGCAAGCACATAGAAAAATTCGTGAGGTCCGTTGGTTCGTTCCGTGGCTTAGTTGGTATAGCGTCTGGCACGGTATGCAAGAAGACGTCGGTTCGAATCCGACCGGATCGAAGGAATTATTTCTGAGTGTTTTTTCTGAGTGTTCGATCTTTGTATTAATAATTATAACTAACTAGTGGAGTAATTTCACAAAAAATAATTGAATATCAATTCAATAAAAATTTAATTAATACAGTCATGCGTAGTTTAAAAAATTACATCAAATAGTTGGTTTATTGTTGTGTTTGTAGTACTTTCAACGTGAGTGCCTCAAATTCATCATTTCATTTGTATTTCATAATCATACTCCATTATCAAGATACCAATGTGCGATGCTGATGTAAAAGCATCAATACGTAAGCATCTACTGCATTTAGCAAAGGTTAATTCAATATAATGCAAAAACACTTTAATGAGTACTTAAATTTTTTACATTATGTTCATAATTAAATTTTGTAGATACGACTAAAATAATGATGTAACAACCCTACACTCCGAGCAAAGTGTAGGCCTGCCTGTTCGGCTTGCTAAGCTCTCGACAAACCACTTTCGCTGTCTCCATTTATTTTAATTTAATAAGAGCGAAATAGATGTATAGTCTGTCTTTTTTGAAGACGGAGTAAAATCACATTTGTAGATTTGCCAGTTTTCATAAAATTTTAAATAGTTATGTAGTTTTTGTCGATAGTTTTATCGATAGATTGTTAAAGAAGATAAAATTTTGCCAAAAATGATTGAATTCTGAATGTTGTTACAACTTTGTCTTTATTTTTATTTTGGCAGTTGGCCTACTGGTATCTAGATCAATTTTTTATTCATATATATATTTTAACAATAATAGTGGGATTTGATTATCTACATTGAAATGAAATGATAATTGTTAAAATATGTCTCCTCTTTGTATTTTACAAAGTATGTATGAACTTGGAACAAGTCTGCAATGAATCGGCTTCCATTTTTTAAACACCAAATAGAATTTTAAGGAACCACCTCTTTTGGACCTAAAACGTCCACTTTAAACACGAAGCACAAAGCGGGCCAACCAAGGGAAGAATCTTTGTAATATGCTTTGAAAGGAAAAATTAATCATTCGGAAGAGGGTGTGATTTAATGCCCATTAGTCTATTTAATTACTTTTACAATGTTCACCGGTTTCTTTCTGCGATTGACGTTAGGGACGTTGTGGAACGCGAAATTAATACCGTTACTGTACTTTTTGTACCGGTATTTTTGACCAAGGCGTGTTTGTTGTGTGTCTGTTTACTTGAAAATTGGTACCTCAGGTTAAATTCAATTTCTTACCGTACTATTACGGTTCATTGTGCTTGGGTCGAACGGCAAGGACATTGGTTTTATTACTGAATTATTTTTTTTTACAAACGTAATTTTAACCATTTAAAAATTATTATCGTATAGTGTGTATACGTACACGTGTTCTACTTCAGTTGATATAAAAAAATCATTGGTATATGTAAAGTATCTATGTAATGCAGCGGTTGTCTTGTAAAATTTCGAGGTGAGTTTGTGTTTATTTCTATCGTGAAAGTTTTTATGAATCTTGTTTTCATACCATATGACAATGTGTATATCAATCAATCACACCTCAATTATACTATATATTTTTTCCAAAGTTATTGATTCAACACTTTCACTGTTATGCAGTATCAACCAAAGCCATTTCAGGTTATATAGACTCTTAAGTAGGTACTACACAGAACCGGCTAAATTTTGAAACCCTATTAGTAATTACATTGACATTTATCCCAAAATTTGCAAATTACCCAGTGGTTTAACGACACGTCGCACCGCCTGCTGCTCCATCAGTCGCCGTCGGGCGCTTGTCGACGTTGGATCTGTGTGAAATTTTCTCCGCGTGTTCAAATTTTATTCATATTAATATACAGCTCAGCGGACGCGAACCGACCCCCCTCCCTTACTTACTTGGCTTACGTTGAAATACCTCGCTTTGAAGGCGACCCTTAACTTCAATGCTGGTTTTTAACCGACTTCAAAAAAGGAGGAGGTTCTCAATTGGACTGTATGTTTTTTTGTATCTTTTTTTGTATGTATGTTACGCGATAACTCCGGTATTTGTGAACCGATTTTCATGATTCTTTTTTGTTGGAAAGGGGGTACTTCCATAGTGGTCGCATTTCATTTTGAAGAAAATCTTCCACCTCTAAGGGCTGGCTGTTCACGCATGAAGATTCATTTTTATAAATAGCGCCTAAATTTTACTTAAGGAGCAATTATTTTAATGGTTGATTTTGCTATTTCTCCAATTTGAGGCGTTTTTCTCTCAATATACTTTGAGTAGTGAGAACCGATTTTTATTATCTCCATTGTCAAGTCTTGTATAGTGTCGAATTTGAGGATATTTCAATAAAACTTAGCAAATAGACGTAATTCCACGTACTTTTAAGGTCGGTTTTTTTAGTACTCTGTACTGAAATTATCAAAGTAGCGAACTAGACTTATGAAAGAGTTCGTCCACTGAAAGTACGCATGACTGCGTTCCGGTTATGAAGGGTAAGGGTGCTGGTGAAATTACAGACACATGAGACTTGACAATTTATTTCTGCGGGTGACGGGCGCAGTGGCAGTGTCCCTCAGATTTTTGCGATTTAAACCTCTGAATAGCACTGCAACTGTCATGGACACGCGTGTCGCTTACCACCAGGCTCACGACTTGTTCGTCCCACCACTTGGCATTATAAAAAAAAATGATAACAAATTTTCGCCAAAAATGAAAGATTGGTCAATTTCTTATTTACGAGTATATACCCGCTATTCTATTTCGGAACCTTTTTACTTGGCCTTTTCTTCAAGTACTTAGGGCCTGAAGTACTGGGCTTCCGTAGTCGTTTCATTAAGATACGTGGTCGAGATGTGTAGCACTATGAGGTATCTTTATTGCTCACAAACTGACACATAAACTACGTCTGCATTGTTGGATTTGGCTACCTTCAAGTACCCTCTTCTACCCAGGCCCTTTATCAGTCAAAGCGGGGGAGAGAAAGGCTGTAACTCGGAAATAAATCAGGGTTAAAGAGTGCTTTGTGCTCATATGAATGCCTAGCTTACATCGCAACAAGAAAATCACACCCTGTAATAAACTATAAAGAAAAGTTGGACATGATATCTTTCAAAACAATTAATTACAATTGTACGTACTTGTTAAGAGGAAAAATAGGAAGAATCAATTGGTATGTTTGAAGATACTATTGGAGTCAGTATGCTTACCGACGCGGCCGTACGGGCTTAGTATAATGAAACAAGTATGATAACTCTATACATACGTAGCAGCGCGGCTTGTATGTGTACGCGCTCGCCGCGCGCTGTGTACGGACCCACACATTTGTTTAATCTCGCGTATATTGCATAACGCTAGTCGTCTCACGCGCCATTATTTACATATTGTTTTTATAAAACCAAGTGACGGGACGAATAAGTCGTACGCCTGATGGTATGCTACACGTCTGTCCATAACAGTTACAGTGCCACTTAGAACTTTAAATTGCAAAGATCTGAGGGGCACTACCACTGCGCCCGTCATCCTGAGACATGAGTTGAGAGAAGATAAATTAGACCTAAATGTAACTAAGTGCTTCTGTATGACTTTCTCTCGTAAAAATAACAAAATAGAATCTAAATATATACTCCATAATCACAATTTAACTAGAGTCAATAATATTAAGGATTTGGGTGTCATACATGATAGTAAATTAATCTTTAAAGATCATATTGATCATATTGCAAGTAAGGCTTCAAAGGCCCTCGGGTTCGTTATCCGTATGTCCAACGATTTGAAATCTTTGAAAACTATTAAAGTTTTGTACTGCGCCTTCGTGCGTAGTCATCTTGAGTACGCTTCCTGTGTATGGAATCCCCAATACAACATCTATATCACGCGATTAGAGAATATACAAAAAAGATTTTTGCGATTTCTTGATTTTAAGACCAGACAACAGTCCGTGGATTACGAACACCGTTGCAAGCGGTATCATTTTCTGCCTCTTCAAGTGCGTCGTGAAGTGAATGATCTTTGTTTTCTATCCAAATTGGCTAATGCTGGCATTGACTGTCCGGAATTATTGTCTAAAATCGGTCTCCGTACTAACTCATTGACTTTGCGGAGTCGCCCGTTGCTTCACATTCCCATAGCTCACACAAATTATAGACAAAACACATTCATGATACGCGGCTGTAGTACCTATAACAGGTATGACACTGAATATGACTTTGATTTGTTTGAAACAAGCACAGCAACTATTCGAAGAACTATAACTTTGAATTATTTTGGACGGTATTAATTGCAGGTGTGCTCAAGCTGCATATTTCGTTATGTGTACATCATTGTTTAATTTACTATAATGGCTTAACATTGCAAAATTTTCCGGTTTTTCTTTTCTTTTCTTTGGTCTGTATAAATAGTAAACTATAAATAAAGCTCTTAATTTGCTATTTTTGATATGCATAAGTGGAGGTTTGTAATAGGCTCTTTGATGTTGTTTAGTTTGTATTTTATATTTTGTATTAATAGCTGTAAACCTTCCTAAAATAAATAAATAAATAAATAAGTCCCATGTACCCGTAGTTTCACCAGCACCCTTATCCTTCAAAATCGGAACGCAGTAATACTTACTTACTGCTTAGTAGAAGAAATAAGTAAGGTGGCAGTACTTCCCTGAATTAACTCTCTACTGCTACTAAATATGGAATTAAAGTGGTCACTCGATGTTTAAAAAAGCCAATAGCAGACGTTAAGTAATCAATTCTTCGTGTGAGCAAAAAACACTGTGTGCTGTCACAATATTCAACACGGTGGTAAAAGAACAACGAAAAGACATTAGTTGTTGAAATACAGCTTTACTACGTTTTGTTTTGACATATTATATATACATCTTAGGCCCATTATCTCCAAATATAGTAGAGGGGGAAAACTGTGCTGAAGCAACCCATAACCTTTTGTTATCCTGACATCTCCACGCTGATTAGACAAAATAAATAATTGCTATTGGTTACTTTAGTACATTTCTTTGTTCCGTTTTGTTATTTCTCGCAACTTGACCTTAACCGACCCCTCTATGAACTTTCATATTTATACAAGCTCTCGCGTTGCAGTTTAATATGTTAAATCTACATATAAAGCTTCGTAAGTTTCAGGCACAGGTGTGGGGCGTTTGTCTTACCTTTAAAATATTCCTAACAATACCGTAGCATACTATGATGCTCGCAATAACGCACACACGCACACACTCAACATAGCTAGGGAAAACCCTGTGTCGCGGATGCCATGGACACACATAGACAACCACAAATTACACCCAAACTCACGAGAGAAATAAATGTAGGCCATACTTCGTTTAGAACAAGGCATTAAAATGAATTATTAACAAATTAATTTTGTTCTGATAAAATTCACATATATAATCATAGTTACCGATTCTACAGCATTTTCAGAAAATGCTGCGTAAAAGATTTCTTTCTTTTGTAATTTTTGTGGTTGATAGCATAAAAAGATACATTTAAGTTATGTTGGTATATTAGATATTAAAGAAATCTGTCTAGACACTATAATTTAAATTTCGGAAACAAGTTATTTTTTATTGGAAAACTAATAAACTTTTTTTCCCTACAGCCGGACGATGTTATGAAATTACAAAACACTGTATTAAAATCTTGCAGTGATTTGGTTTGACGATGTTGTATAGATTTTTTTTACGATACCAAGTGACTGGACGAACAAGTTGTGCGCCTGCTGCTAAGTGACACGCCTGTCAATAGCAGTTGCAGTGTCACTTCTTCTTCATGTGCCAACCTTCATTAGGTCGGCGATCATAATGGCAATCCGAACCTTGGACTCCAAACTAAAACCTTGGACCAGAGCTGCGGCTCTGGTAATGATCGGGTGCTCCTATTTAGAACCACTGCCGCAAATTTCTGGGCCAGGAAGCTCCTTCTTCTTACGCTTCTCTTTCCTTGTGTTTTGCCATGGATTATTAATTGTAATAAATCGTACTTTGGGTTTCTCAGTATATGACCCAAATGATCCAGTTTCCTTATTTTGATATTTAACACCTCTCGTTTTCTACAAACAAGCAATGCTACTCAGAACTTTACAACACAAAGAGGTCAATAAACTTGTGCGTTGACTCCGCCCACTGTTGCTATGACAACAGCGTCTATTCATCGTCAATATTATTCACAATTTTTCGGAAAACTTTGACCCGTCATTACTTATTTATTTATCAAGTATTTGAAAAAAAATCGAACGTTATTTTTTATTTCTTTAATACACTATGGTCCTTCAAAATAGTCAGTGGCTTTTTATCACCCTGTATATCTTGACGTCACTTGATATCATATACACAAAAACATTATTGTTGAAATTTCACGGCCATAATTTGAATGTCAGGTTACAATGAATGCTGTCAAATATTGGCATCACAGAAAACGAAAAGATGGATCGCCAAGCGAAGAAAGCCTAGTCACATGCGTGTAATTTGAACTGTGACGAGGCTTTTCTAGAACTATGTCACCTGAAGGCATGTAAAGAACAATATAGTAAGGAATATTTTAATAAAAGATCGCATGCCAAAGGCATTCAGTACGGAAATTTCCCTATTTCTGATTCCTTGGTTTCACGGTGCCGATACGATTATTTTTATAATGCTAAGTGAAAAAGTTGCAGGTGCCACTCGGAGCTTTTAATCAAGGGGCTACCGCTTTACCCGTTCTTCTTCTTATCGATGCTTCTATTACTTTAGGAAAATATTGACTTTGAATAGTATATCGCCACCATGATTGCGCTATCCATGGCCGGCGTAGAGATCTTCCCTCGTACCGGTATCAGGGCACAACAGAAAGTGCTGCATGGACTGCGTTGGGGCATCTCAGTCACATTGGGTTAGATCCCTGGATCTCGCGCCAGCCTGCCGTCGGCGGAACATCCTCGTTGCCCGGATCGGGCGAGATCTCTCTCCGCCAGGTATAGTAGCGGATATATTGGCAGATAAAGAGTCCATGAGGCAGTGGTCTCCTTCTGTGAAGCGGTGATGCTTGAGAAGGAGGTCGCCGAGCGTGATCGCGAGAGGGCTGATCCCGTTTGGCGGCAGCGTATCTTCGCGGCTGCGGACGATCGGAGCAGGGGCTTTGTTCGCCAGTAAGTTAGGCAACAGCGAGGAGGACGACGGGGCGGTGTGGCCCGCTTCATCGCATAGTCGATCCCGGATCCTTCCCACTAGAGCACCCGAGAAGGCTACCGTGGGGTTTTAGCTGGTAGAAGTCCAGCTCTAAGTAAGGTATTCTAGGAGGATTTCCCCACGCAAAAAACTCCCTGAACACCCATTTGCATATCTTGTCTCTGCAGCGACCTACCTGAATGCGAAGTCTATTATAAGGACTTCAACACGGGCCATCGTAGAATGTAACCTGATTATAGTAGCTCTTGAAGGCTACGCGATGAAGACCTGAGGGGCACTGCCACTGCGCCCGTCAAAGTTGACAAGTCACAGCACTAAAACTCAACTACAATTATGCTTACATTATTGGCGGCAATAAGGCTAAAATGTGCAATGCAACATTAACTTTATCCTCTAGAAAATAAGGCAACATTTCGTGCAAAGTGCGCCTACCGCAGCTCTCTGCAGCCCGCCGTCGCTTAGTGCATCTTCGTTTTCATTTGTTTGTTTAATGAAATGTTGCCTTATTTTGTTGAGGATAAAGTTTATATTGCATTGCTAATAGGTATGACGGAAAAACTTCCCTGAACGAATTCTCTTTATAAGGAGCTCTACTGCTACTACTTTTTAATAACGCAAATAAAAATGAACCTATAATACTTATATTTTACTCATATTTTTAACCAATTACAAAAAGGAGGAACTTCTCAATTCGACTGTACTCTCCTTTTTTGTGAGTGGATGTTACGTGATTATTTCGACTTTGATAATTATTTTTTTGTTGAAAAGGTTGTACCTTAGTTCTATTCAAATTTGAGGAAAATATTCCACCTGTAAGGAGAACACGGATTGAACTCACTTTCCGTTAACCAATTTCAATAGCATTTGGCAAATTAAGGTAATTTCAACACACTTTTGAGATCGGGTTTTTTACATAAAAATCTTACAAATATTAAATTTGTATTGAATTGATATTCAATTTTTTTTTGTGAAATTACTCCACTAGTTTACAAAGATCGAACACTCAGAAAAAATTCCTTCGATCCGGCCGGATTCGAACCGACGTCTTCTAACAAACCGTGCCAAATGCTATGCCACGGAACGAACCTTCGTTCGTCTTATCTTTGTATTAATAATTATAACAAATCTTATACATTATTCACAATTATTTTATTCTTATTGCCTTGTTGTTTTGATGCTTTAGTAAGCGACATAAAACATTTTAACAACGAAGAATACTGGCGAACTCCCATATAAATGATTGTTGACATAATTAGTATGCGTCTGTTTATTAAACATAACGTAAAAATATAGAGTTTAAATGCCTGAACAAATTTGGTTTCAGGTTTCCTATACCGAGAAGTCTGGAATTAAAGATAATCCAGTAATAAATCCAGTTTCAAGTTTTGGAGGCTGTGTTTTACATAATTGAATAAAATAACGCATTCAGTGTACTAATAAATCATAATAAACTACGGAAACCTTGAACAGAGTTAATAGAAGTGACGTGACGAAAGTTCAGGGGAAATTATTTTATATGAAGTTAAGCCATATCCGCTCACGCGATGCGCTCCTCCTACCGCAAAATGGCGGCTATTTGGTTTCGCAAATTAGAAAAGCTTTCAGTTTAAATACAATTTTTATGAATAAAAATTATTATTCTGCATTGCTGAATAAATACCCTCCGTACTACCAACAAAAACATCTCAAATAAAATGCAGTAATACACCGCAAATCCTGCGCTTAAAAAGCACTAATGAAATTTTTGGTGTACTTGGATAAATATGATAATATTCCGTTTGAGTGGTTCTAACGTTTACCATGAAATTACTCCTTAAAGTATAGTTTATAAACATTTATATTCAGGGTAAACTTACTTAAACACCGAAATCACCAGCCCAAACAATAACACACACGATTATCGTGACGTATTTTTGAAGTTGTTTATTTTTTTTAAATGACAGACCCAGGCATCAAAAACTATATGGTTTGCTAGAGTAGTTACCGAAATAGCAATTAATATTAGTTCTTTTACCTGTTATAACTTCGATATCCGATTTTATCCGATAAATTGGTATAAAATCATCACCGGCACCTCTAGGTGTGGTATGCGTCTACGGCTGCATGTATCGCGTGAGCGGATAAGAAAAGAAAACTGAGTTAATACAAACTGGAAATTCGAACAATTTTTTTTTTTTGTGAAACGTGCTTGCCATCCATCCCTGATATCGGGAATTTCTTTGTCAGTTTTACCACTTTCTCGCGAGGCATATTTCGAGAGCGATTAGCTACTTTATTTTATGTAACAAGTTAGTTAATCTTTTATTGTAAATCGATCGAATTAGTTCATTTAATATTACATAAACTAACTTAATGTGAAATGTGAATCTATTTTTACATGAAGCTACGGAAAATCGTTTCTTGGCGACTAGATGGCGCTGAACGGTAGATATATATCTACAACTGTCATTTTCTTAGTTTCTTATCCATCCTCTAAGGTCATATACACAGACTACATACGGCACATACTACTCGTAAATAGTCATTTGAGCTTTTTTAAATACGATTTTATTTAAATTTTTATTGAATTGATATTCAATTATTTTTATGTGAAATTAATCCGATTCAAAACGACGTCTTCTAGCATATCGTGCCAGACGCTATACCAACTAAGCCACGGAACGAACCATCGGACCTCACGAATTTTTCTATGTGCTTGCGTCGTATCCTTGTATTTGGTTTATCAACGACTTTTTAGCCGTAGCGCCTTCTATGAGAAATCTATGATATTTCGTCATCCAGTTAGATACCTTTACAGCTACCAGTCCCGGCTAGAGATGTCGCTATTCATTGTATTTAATTTTTTATTGAACGGATATTCAATTATTTTTATGTGAAATTACTCCACTATGATTTTATATCCAGATAGACCTTTAGTATAATTTGAAAAACTTAATGAATTTATTATATAATATATTTTATATTTACGACGTTTGAAGACTCTAAAGAAATCTTTTAACAATGATTTCGCCATTGTTCTTTAAAAATACGTATCGTGATTCTATTTGTCGCAGTCGTATTTTTCAAAGAACCGATAACCGATAGGGAAAAAAGTTTTAGCGCGGAGACAAACGTAGTATGCTGCTAACAGCAAAAAGATGCGACAATCAAAGGACCGCGCAAAATGGCGCACATTTGGAGAGGTTTATGTCCAGCAGTGGACTGCGATAGGCAGATGATAATGGTGATCTCGTATCCAATCCGGACACATACCTCTATATACCATCTCATACTTAATTAAGTAATCCCCAATGGTACTGAACGCGATGTAGTGGATGATATTGTAACATAATTTACAGGGTGCGTACTAACCAGAAATTAAAGGAGTGTAATTTCTCATAGTCTCAATTTGACAGAGTTAATAATGGTAGTTGTTCTATCTTTCCCAAGATACAGGGAAGCTAAAGTGTTGTTTAGATTGGTTGATCTCTGACTGTTGACAAAAATAAGGAATCCCTATTACGTGAGTACCATTTCCAAGATTAGAAAAATAAAACACTCCTTCAGTTTTTTTTCTAAAACCAAGTGACAGGACGAACAAGTCGTGGTGGTGGTCTGGTGGTAAGCGACAAGCCTATAGCTTGCAGTGTCACTGAGAGCTTTAAATCTCAAAGATCTTAGGGGCACTGCCACTCCGCCCGTCATCCTGAGACATAAGTTGACGCCCGTCATTTTAACGTACCAAGTGGCGTGTAGTTCTATCTTATAGATCGCAAAAAGTATAAAAATCACTTAATAATGCAAAGTTACACGGTAAAACATAGACACAAATTCTTTCCAGACACACTTAAGAGCTCTTGAAATGGAGTCAGTAGCCAAAAAAAAACTTAATTCATCTTCCGTTAATTTTTGCAAATGTAGGTTAAGTCACTCTATCACTAGATGTGCAATATGTACTTCAAAGCACCCTTACCGCTCACTCGTTATAACGCCGGCGCAACGCATTGTGTGGCATCGCTCTAACCAAAAGTGTAGTGCAAATATTATATTCCAGTATTTGTGACGAGATGAATTCTGCATCGACTCAAACGCGCGATTGCATCGCTGCACTTGGGATTTATAGACGATTGCATCGATGCAATCGCGCGTTTGTGTCAATGCAATCGCCTATAAATCTCAAGTGTAGCGATGCAATCGCGAGTTTCATGAACGTGCTTTTACATCATTACTAAAAGTCTCCGTGTGTAACCACTCTTACTAATAACAAATTTTTTTTTTATTATTTATTAAGGCTTTGGCAAAGCCATCAGCCTAAACATGAAGTTTAATTATGTTTCTGTAAATATGGCCGCCACAAAGAGGATAGGCAATTTGAGGCGGCGTGCTTAGATTGACTCGGGATTCCTTAAAACGGGCCGATACGGGTATTTTAGTTCGAGATTCGTATAATTTCGCGTTTTAATCTTCGATTAAGGCACAATAGCACTATCCTATTCCACTTTAAACTAGATTTCACAAAATAATTGAAAGTCAAAATAAAAACGACACTTTTCCCTCCAAAAGGTCCAGAGCCCTAATAACAAATAATAATAGTTAAACGTGCGCTTGCAAGAAACTCCAGACGTCAAACACAAAATGTTTATTTTTTCCTTCCACACTTCGGTTTCCACGTTATTCATCCACAGAATATAGAAACTCAACGGTAAACACAATTTAAGCGAATGTACGGGACAACAATTCAATTAAATTGTGTAACCGCTGGTGAAGCGGGTTGCGTTTATAGCTGTCTTTGTAGCCGCACCCGTGAAGCCATTACATAATATCAAGCAACACCAAACGGGTCTCCAGAAATCTACGTTCTAAATAATAGTACATTATTGCAAAGCGTGGGAAGTAAGGGATTGCTGGACGAGAAAGAATTACAAGGCTGAGTATCTGCGAGGCTTTGCATTAATACGAATTAAGCAATCCCCGTTCCCGCCGAGGCTTGTATAGTGCTGTTCTCAAATAATGTGAGGAAATAATAAAAGACTAAATGGAAAATATATATATAATAGAAAAAGTAAAAAAAAGGTCCATAAACGACAAATTTTCTGTGTTCGATTTTTGAAAGTAATGCAAACATTTCCGATCATTTTTTAGAATATCTTTTATCTGAGATTGAGTTTTCTTATATCTAGATTTTATTACAGTGTAGTCTTAGTAGAGTCAGAACGTCTCAAAGTCTCAGGCGCGTTTGGCTGTTCATCGAGGCGTTCTAATTCAAATCGTATGTGTGATGGCGAGTGTTGGGTGTGGCAGAAAAAAAAGAATGCTGTAGAAATTACTACTTTGCACAATATGTGTGTATTATTCTTAAGAAGGTATCAAAGTTATGATATCAGTAATAATAATAATAACGCACACACTCAACATAGCTCCGCACTAAGAAAACCCTATGTCGCGGGTACCATGGACACACACATTAACAACCACAAATTACACCCAAACTCACGAGAGAAATAAATGTAGGCCACACAAATATTTCTCCCGACCCGGGACCTCTGCGTGGCAGTCTGGCATGGTAACCGTACAACCACGGAGCCAGTCTCCTTAAACTTTTCTTTGGGAGAAACTCGAGAAACTAAACTATACACAGAACGAATGGTCTCGTTTTTACGACACAAATATGGTTTGTATATCTGCCGCTTCACCCCACATGAGGATTCCGAAGGACAATAAACCATGGAAGTAACAAAAGTAAACTAGTCTAGCAGTACCAACATCGGTAAGGCTACAGATAAAAAAAAAATCAAATTTCATTTATTCTCAGACAACTACGGTCCATATTTTACAGTTATAATATTAGCTTAGATAATTCAATAGGTTTACACACATTAAAATAAACAAAAGGCAACTCAAAAACATAGAATAATTAAACAAATTAAATTAAATATCAAATAAATCATCGACATGGTCTTAAATGCAGTTTCATGCAATGTAGCATGATCGGGCAATCCACTCTACCAGCCACAATGCGCAGAATCTCATTCGTGCCGCAACGGATACGACTTATTAATGAGGCAGCTCTCTTTCTAAGGATAGCATGGAAACCATCCGTGTGGGCATCCGCGAACAAAGGAATAAAGTGTAGAAGGAATGAATGTTGGTAAATTATAAATTTTTAGAGGGGATGTGGATGAAGGCAGGTAGATAGGTAGACTAAGGCGTACATATATCAATCAAACTGGGGATGTCGTTAAAACCACCAATAATGAGGTACCCTTTCCAACAAAAAAAGAATCATCAAAATCGGTTCTCAAATTACGGAGTTATCGCGTTATATACAGTTATATATAAAAATCATATTGTTCAGGAAAATAAATTGTTTTCCTTTAATTTTCCTGTATTTTCCACATCAAAATTTGACAGTCGATACCTGTCAAAAGTTGAAGATACTGAACGAAAACGATGGAGCCATTATAAAGGTTCTTTTTTTACCTATATTAATCTTTTTTTCGCTGTTGTCTAATTAATTTAAATCTTATTTTTCTCTAACTTGCATTTAACTATTAGCTCTGCTCTACAATTTTATTTTATAATTCACGCAAAGTAAAAATTCAAATGATATTTCTAAACGAAGAACATAATATTAGCGTTGGAATTATATTTTTCCAATTTTTTTGAAATTTTCTAGATGACGTTGTATATCTCTGACGTTGTTAAATGTCTAAACCGACTGAAAGTTTGTTAAACACCAAATTAATTGCCTACTTATGTGCACAGGTAATCAAACGGCCGCGTAAAATAGGGAAAAGTAAGCAAACCTAAAACATGCCGTTATAAACCGTACATGTTTGATAAAAATTATCTTTCTCCCTTTTTCCTTGTAAATTATTCACAATTCATTCAGAACCCATGAACCCAGGCCTCTGTAATAAACGTCTAAATCGAATTACTCTGTGTTCAAAACAAATAAACATTCTGGAATTCTGATTGGTAAAAAAAAACAAGCTTACCCGATTCGTACGAAATGTAGGTTACAATTTAATTTAAATTTCTCAAAACCGCAAATCCGCGCTGTGAGCATCGAGTGATGCGATCTCTCCCGGAATTTTTAGCAATCTTTCTAAACGCACATTGTAGTATTATCGCGTATCAATGTCGGCTGAATACTTAACAACCTTAGAGGATAGAAAAAAATAAAACAATAGTCTAAGATAATAACACTTGCATAATTCATAAGTTGTTTATTTGTAGAAATAATTGTAAAGTTTTCATTGAAAAAAATTGCTTGTCGGCTTTTTCCGATTTCCATGAGATCCTGTTACGGACTCCTTTGTACATTTTATACTTTTTTTTTCTTTAATGTGACAGCGATTTGTTGATTACATATATTGTGTCAAGTGAATCGACTTTTATAAGCGGAAAATATTTTTTTTTTTATTTGTGACAGCCGAAACAAACCCGAAACAGCATCGTTGATATCAGGGACCACCTCGAGTATATACCGTTTCAAAAAAAAAATAATTTTCAAAATCGGTCCTCAATTCATGAAGAAATCGGTAAGTCAGTGTATATGTCTTTAAAATTAGAGATTTTTCCTCGATTTCGTGGAGTAAACTAGTAGAGTAATTTCACACAAAAATAATTGAATATTAATTTAACAAAAATTTCAATATATTCTTTTTATGTATATTATAGGTTCCACAGTTAAAAGTAAATTAAGACTCAAATTATAGTGAGACTCAATTTTGCGGGAACTTAACGTCCAGACCAAACTGTCAACGAGTATGTCTACGTAGTACTATTTGATTTCTTTGGTCACATTGCCAGGAAAGAGGAGTACAGCCTCGAACAACTAATGGTCACCGGATGGACCGACGACCAAGATTGTGCTGTATGCGGAGCTTGTTTTCGCCTGGGAATCACGACTTTCAGTAATGAGGTATACGACGTAAGAGGACGAGGAGGAGATTTAAATGTAACGAAATCACTTAGTGTTATGTTTACTTTCAAATATGGAACCTATAATATACATTAAAAAGGATATATTATACTGCCTCCGTGGCCGAACGGTTACTATGCGACTGCGACGCAGAGGTCGCAGGTTCGATTCCCAGGCCGAGAGAAATATTTGTATGGCCTACATTTATTTCTCTCGTGAGTTTGGGTAATTTGTGGTTCTCTATGTGTGTGTCCATGGCACCCGCGTGTGTCGCGGGGTTTCCCTAGTGTGGGGCTATGTTGAGTGTGTGTGTGTGTTATTATTTTTATTATTTAAGTTAAAAACAAAAAATTTACTGCAACTTAAGCGAGAAAATCGAAATATTTGGTCGTACAAACATATTATTGAAGGTACATTTCCTCACATGCACTTCAATAAACTGAACCAGGTGTGACATGTTTTTTAATAATATCAAATGGGTTTAATAAGTTAGTCAGCATATTAAAAGCGACGATAGATATATGGGTCAATTTTAATGGTAATAATTGTAAAATGTCAATAAGTTGTCAAAATAATAGTAGTGTATTTTTTTTGTCCTTCGGGACTGGCTAAGGGGTCTAATTGTCCATACTGCCAGATGTTAGATTGTAATTTTTCTTCAATAAAATTTAATTTAAATAACGCACACACTTATCTCGCACTAGAAAAAATCTTCGGGTGCCATGGACCCACAAAAATAGACAACCACCAATTACACCAAAATTTACGAGGGAAAGAAATGTAAACCATACAAGTATTTCTCCCGGACCGGGAATCGACCCGGGCCCTCAGTTTGGCAGACTAAGATCCTAACCGTTCGCCTACGGAGACAGTTATATAAAATAGTTTCATTTTCTGACGTTTTTTCGCAGGAATTCGTTATATTATACGGTTGGCATTTTGAAACTCTGTCAATACAATAAATAACTTAAATAATGTCAAAAATTAGACAATATAGTTTGGGATTTGTCATTTAACCATTGACCTTAACCTTAGAATGGTAATATAAATTTATCACGACGTAATACTAATGATCGCTTGGGACGCTATTCAAATATAGCCAATATTTCATATTAATTATTTATTAAAATTCAAAGAAAATAAAACTTATTAACTGGCAAACCTCTGCCGTTTCGAAAACTACAATATCAGTCTTTAAATAATATTTCAATCGTACATAACACATTTTCTTGTTAATAACGTATCACTTTGGCTATAAGATTTGGTAAAAAAATAAATATACCTTCAATTTTGTTTTTTTCTCATAAATATTATAATGTTATAATCATTGACTTACAAATAAATGGACGAAGGGTCTAATACAAAAACCACGAAAAAAATGTCCCAAGTAATCTTATTTAAACGTAGTGACATGTAAAGGAATATGAAAAAGCTAAAACATTGAATTTAAATTGTAATGTCATCGCAGTACTGTCTAATTTTGCTTGCTTCGCTGTCAGTCGAACAAACGAAGACTAAAGCGTGAATGACGCTCTGTATACGATTTTAACGCCCTATAAGTTCCGACACTTTTTAGCGTGGACCCGACGTCCATATAATTGTAAGTCAATGGTAATAATACTTTAAGTCTAAGTTGAAATCGGCCTATAATTTTTTTGGCACAGGAACTGTAGTTTGGAGATCGATGTTCCAAGCAATAGTTTTTATTACATTCTTTACTGCCACGAAAATTATGGACTACATTCCTGGGAGCATTTCTTATAGACCGTGGTTCGTTGGATGATTCTCTGGACCAGTTATAATTTGTTCTTGAGACACAGAAAGCAAAACACAGAGATTTTCCCCCGGCTGTTCTTCTAGTGATACAGAAATTGTTCACGTGGTAAATCTACCAGTAGTAAATCTATCATTTGTTACCAGTTAGTAAATCTCTGTCTTCATTGAGATTTATTTATAAACATAATAAACATTTAATAAATTATATTATGATCTAAATGTAGAAAAAACGCAAAAATCAAAATAAGTGACGAACTAATTTTTTATGAATTTACCGCTAATACTAGTGATTGCCTCTCCGGCGATCCAGTATCTTATAATTTGAAAACGTATAGTCCCCGTCGGATCCGCATCCGCTTCCCTCTGTAACGCGGGGTGCACTCAGTTGGGGCGAACGCACAACCCCATTCGGTCACGCGTTTTGGAAATAATCGGAAAAAACTTACATCGCGCAGCCTCTCAGGCGATGGTTAGTATTCTAGGGTTAAAAGTTTGTGGAATTACGTCTATTTGCCTAATTTTATTGAAATAGGTTAGCGAAAAGTGGGTGAAATCCAATAAACCTATTTCATCCTCTCATTGGCCACCCTTAGAGATGGAATATTTTGTTCAAATTTCAATGGGACCACTACTGAGTTACCCCTTTACCAACTAAAAAGGAATAACACAAAAAAATTCAGTCAGAATTGAAAACCTCCTCCTTTTTCTGAAATCGGTTAAATATAAGAACACTATGTAGTACATTTTATTAGTTAATAAGTTGTTTACTTTAGATAGCATAAAGTTTTCTCAGACTTACGATAAATTTACTACTTTTGGTGCCATTACAAAAATCCTTTTTAACCGACTTCAAAAATGGAGGAGGTTCTCAATGCGACTGTATGTTCTTTTTTTTTTGTATGTATGTTACGCGATAACTCCGGTATTTGTGAACCGATTTTCATGATTCTTTTTTTGTTGGAAAGGGGGTACTTCCATTGTGGTCCCATTTCATTTTGAAGAAAATCATCCACCTCAAAGGGTGGCTATTCACGCATGAAGATTCATTTTTATAAACGGCGCCTATATACTTTGAGTAGTGAGAAAATTTTTATTATCTCCTATGTCAAGTCGCGTATAGTGGCGAACTAGGGGATGAGTCCAGGTTTGCGCACTTTCCGGTAACCGATTTCAATAAAACTAGGTATTATATGTAATTCCACGTACTTTTGAGGTTGGTTTTTTTAGTACTCTGTAGTGCGATTGTCTTGTTTCAAATATTGAACGAGGCAGAACGCCAATTTCCTTCCAAGCGCGACAGTTTTTTTTTCTTACTTTTCTTTTTTCACAGCTCTGCGCCTTTTCGCGCTCTACATTTTACATTGAATATTGTTATACCACATAGTTAACATGATAATCTTTGACCTCAAATATTTCGGATTGAAAATCAAAATTTTCGCTTCGTCACGACCTGGAGAATTGTATTTTGAATACTAGTTTCAAATTCCATGCATATCGATTGTGGAGTGGCCGAGTAATTCCGTTCGTAGTTTGTGAAATTTCAATGGATTCCAAGGAAGCTTCGCTCACCGTGCTTTGATTATTATAATTATTGCTTGAATTACAGTTTTTTAAATATTTTACTACCACGATATTTATTTCAGTTTCATTTCAATTCAGTGTTAGTAAAAACAACAAAAATGTTTCGAACAGTCATTCTAAACTCCTTTTTAACGGATCACAAGGCTGTTAAATTCTTTCTCTAACACAGAAAAATATATTTATTCCTACACCTAAATATCATAAGTAACTAAATTATCACGGACTTGAACATGACATTTCAAATCTTGCTCTTCATCCAATATATCAATCTAACGATCCTAATTTCTGCTTTAATTACCTTATTAAAACCTTACAAATGGCATTAATCAAAAATACTGTAATAACGAATGTTCCGAGACGAAAAAGATTAATAAAACCGTGGATAACTCAGGGATTGCTGAGCTGCATGAGGCATAGAGATCGATTACATAAAAAATCAAAACGTACTCCCGAAAACGAAGTTTTAAAAGTACCTGTACTCGCTATAGAATTTTTTGTAATGCTTTATTAAAAAAGATAAAAAGAGCCTATGATCGTGAACAAGTAAATAAAGCAGGCAACAATAACAAAAAAATATGGGGTGCCATCAAAAATATAACTAACACTAATAAAGCAACAGAATATCCCAAGGATGTTGAACTTGAAGGAACATTTCATGCACGCCTGAAAAATCTATTAACGTAATAAATGATTATTTTGCAAATGTGGGTAGTGGATTAGCGTAAGCAATACTCTCAACCAGTAATGTGAACAATGACTGTATGGCTGAAGCATATACGACATCCCCGATAAACTCTCTTGTTTTACTGGAAACAGACGTGAATGAGGTTAAAAGGCTAATACTAAGTTTAAAAACAGACTGTACTGTCGGCTGGGATGGGATCTCTAGTAAGTTATTAAAAAGTTTTATAGATCTTTTAGCTTCGCCGCTTGCTTATATTTTCAATATATGCTTACAGTATGGCATATTCCCGAGAGCACTTAAGAAAGCAGTCATTTGTCCGATAGATAAGGGAGGTAACAAGGAGGTTATCAGTAATAATTGGCCTATCTCAATTTTACCAGCACTGTCAAAAATTTTAGAAAAGATTATTAATATTAGACTAGTGAACTATTTAGAAAAGTTGGGCATCTTAGTACACACTCAATATGGTTTTCGAAGTGGTAAGGCTACTGATGGTGCAGTCCATGAGTTGACAGAATATGTTCAAAGTAATCTTTCAATCATTGGTAACAAATACCTTGCCATTTTCTTAGACTTGGCAAAGGCATTAGATACCGTATCGGTGCTGTTACTTTTGAAAAAGCTAAACCAGGTAGGTGTAAGGGGATTGCAGTGGAAGTTACTGGAGGATTATCTTAGTAATCGTCTCCAATGCATTCAGGTGGGTAACTATACAAGCTTTGATAAGCCAGTTTGTTATGGCGTTCCACAGGGAAGTATTTTAGGCACAACCCTCTTCCTTGTGTATGTTAACCATATCAGCAACAATTTACCATTGGAATTCGGCCGGCTTATATCCTATGCGGATGACACTGTTCTTATGTTTGCTGCTAAAACTTGGGAAGAGACTTACGACCGGGCACAAAAGGGACTTAATAATGTTATAAAATTGTTACGCAATAATATATTAACTCTGAACGCCGATAAAACACAGTACATTTGTTTCCCCATTCGTAATCCCAACAAAATTTCTAACGATCTGTGTATTAAGGCACATACATGTCTGCAGGATAATAGTGGAAAATGTACCTGTAGCATACTGAAACAGGTTGAAGTGGTTAAATATTTGGGAATTCTTATTGATCAAAATTTGAGTTTTAAAAATCATATAATAAATCTGAGTGGAAAAAATCGAAAGCTTATTTACATATTTAAAAATTTAAGACATGCTGTAAATTATAAAATTGTAAAACAAATCTACTTTGCTCTATGTCAGTCATTGATAACGCATTGTATGTATGTTTGGGGAACTGTTAATAAAACGAATTTTTGAATTAACTGGCTATAAAACGAAAAGACCCTAAAGAACGAAACATTCCTCAAAAATAAACTAAATTGAAATAAAAAGAAAAATAAACCAATGATTATTAATTCCAACACCATGTGATGTACGCATATCAGCTAAAGTTCCTCAGCTATCATCATATAAATATTGAGTTCTTAGATTTTCACGATAGTTACACATAGGAAATGAAGCTATTTTTTCGGTTTTAAATCGCATATATTTGTTTTTTCAAACAAACGAACGTTTCGGGCCCATGGACACGGGTGATCATGGGACCTGTATCCTATTACATAAATAAATAAATTTTGATTTTTCAATGCATGAGACGCATTTTACTTGCACGAATATTATTTTTTCGAGTGCTGGTCGTTTTCTGGTACAGGAATTATCGACGAGCAGCCATCTTCGTAAGGAGAAACGCGAAGTGGTGAAATGTTTAATTAATTATTAATACAAAGTCCGAACCCATAGAAAAATACCTTCAATCTAACAGGACTAAAACTGCGTCAGTGCCATACCAGGGCAGAGGCTGGAGGCAGCTTGCCTTACTTATTTCTCTATGTCCTTTGTCTTTCTATTAAAGTTAAACGTCTCTTGGTTCGTGTCATGTAGATCGAAGGACTTTTTCTTTGTGTTCGTTCTTTGTATCAATAACTATAACAAAGTAATGGAGTAATTGCACAAAATATAAATGAATATCATGTTAGTAATATATCATGATATTCAATATAATCGGTATTACAATGTTTAATTAATTATTACAGGAATTGTTAGTTTTTTATTAGTGCAGTATTTATAAATTATGAAGTAATTGACGCTACAGCCAGGTTGATATTATCATCTGTGTCAAACCGCAGACGACCTGCGCATGACTTGACGTTAATTAAATGCACAGTAGAAAAGCTTGAACGCAATTTACACAATTTTCCTTTGTTTTATACAAAAAAAATCTCTCGCCCTCAAAGTAGCAGCACTAAGTAGCGAAAAACAAAACAAAATGGCGTCTTGTGACTTTAGAACTCAAATAAAATTCAAACTCTGAATTGAATGCGAATTTTGAATGACGACTTCGGTGGACCAACGGTTTATGCTGTGAGCACTGGATGAGGAGGTCCTGGGTTCGTTTACCGGTAGGACCAAATTGGGAAATGAACTTTTCTAAATTAGTTCTGGTCTGGGCGTTCTGGAAAGTGCCCCAGAATGAATTCCGTTGCTCTGGTACTCACAGCACAGGCAATTCCCTGAATCTGAGACCTGGCGGTCGGTGTGGTTGTTTGACACATTATATTATTATTCTTATACAGGAATCTTTATTTCATGGGTAAAAAAATGTAGTTAAAAACGAACCAGCGTATGTTGCTACAGCCGGGCCACCGCTCTTGCCATCAACACTAATGTGAACATTACTGTGTTCCGATTTTGAAGGGTAAGGGTGCAGGTGAAATTACAGGCACATGGGAATTGTCGACTTATGTCTCAGGCTGACGCGTGCAGTGGCAGTGCCCGTTAGATCTTTACGATTTAAAGCTCTGAGTGGCACTGCAACTGTTGAATTGTGGAACTGCAAACGGACAGGCGTGTCGTTTACCACCAGGCGTATGACTTATTCGTCCCGTCACTTGGTATATTAATAAAAAAAACTGAACTACAAATCGAGACAGTAGATCTTACTAACATCTCTATGTGCTTATTATAAAATTTGTTTTGGAGTAAACGTTAATTAGTTTGAACCTAGACAGATCAAAGGAAATTTTTCTTTGTATTGTTCGATGTTTGTATTAATAGTAATAAAAAATCTAGTAAAGTATTTTCACGATAACTTTTTTATAAATTTTATTATAAGCGGCGTCAAAAGTTTCATATACTCCCGTTACATGAAAGAAGGCGGATAGCTGATGTTCTGTATTTACTTAAAGTAGCAAGTGGTTCGGTCGACTGTCCTGAGCTTCTCAGTAACATTGGTTACGTGTTCCAGTGGCTTCTTTTCGACATCCCAGCATACTTCATGTTCCTTTGACGAAAGTAAATTACAGACGAAATTCATACAACATTAGAGCGAGTGAATACTATAACAAAATAGCAAAACAGCACGATATTGACTTATTTTATACCACACCTAACCAACTTAATCGACTTCTTAGTAATAAGTTTTTTAATTCTTCTTGTTAGAGTGTAATTCTTTTCTTTTTCTTTGGACAAATTTCTCTTTTTAATCATATTGTTTTCTAAATTCTTTCCTCATTTATTGTGCACAGACCAAGCATAAAGCTTATTTATTATTATCTGTGGAAGCTTGTAATTGGCCGTCTGTATTTATTTTTTTGTATGTACTTGTACCTAGCTGTTAGTTTCCCTACAAATGTAAAATAAATAAAAATAAATAAATAAATAAAAAAAAACCGATCTCAAATTTCGTGGAATTACATCTATACAGCCTGCCGACTAGTGCATATCTGTATGTCAGTTGTGTGTCTATGATCGTCGACAAACTGTACAGAAAAGAACTTAATAAGGTAGAACGAGAAGAACCCTAACGCCCTTAGGTGTGAGCCTATTACCCTAAGTACCCTAACAGGACCAAGCCCTATCCACATAAGTGTGCTGAATAAATATATAGATAAGTATGGGACGAATATTCTCACTGCCGGTCTCACAGACTCACGAGACCGATCTACTAAAGGTGTCTTGGCCACAGTGAGAGGATGCTACCAGGTGATAAATCAAGCCCAACTATCTGTTAAAAGACTTTTTTTAAATAATAAATTAATTGCTATATATACAAATTTACATTTACACACACTGTTATAAAAATGTATATAAAATCTAAGTGTGCCTTCGGTGTAAAGTTCCGCATTATCTTGCAGCCTGGTTTTAGGTCATTTCTTTATTGCTGAATAGTGCTACTGTCTTGCAGTCTATTTTTGGGTCGTTCGCCATGTTCAAAGGTTATTTGAACAACATCTTTTTGGCAAGTTTTATTGAAATCGGTCACCGGAAAGTGCACGAAACCGGATTCATCCCCTAGTTTGCCACCCTTAGAGGTGGAATATC
>NW_020654972.1:9172871-9234664 GCF_003589595.1 Hyposmocoma kahamanoa | reverse complement strand
TGTTTGAAGTTCAATAAATAGTTTGATTTCCAATCTTACGCATTTATATCTTATTGCTACTTATACAGTAAAATTACCAAATTAAATTATACATCTGGAATATTCTCCAAATGTGTAAATTAATACCAGTATATACATTTGGATAAATGTTTCCAGATCTATAAATTAATTTGGTAGTTTTGGCCCTCATTGTAAAAGTACAATGAGGTACAAGTACAAAAAGTAAAGACCTTGGTCAGTTATCTTTTAATCTCTAGCAATCTGTATCCCGTAAAGACCTCGCTGATTACTTGTCACATTCGCCCGTTGCTTTATAGGCCACTTTAACAGCTCTGTTAGGGTAATGGTCGGCTCACATCTGTGTGGATCATTTGTACCGGGCTTATTTTATTTTCTGTAACTATTGTTTTAGTGTTGTATACTTTGTTGAATTCCACATTAAATAATATGCTAAATGAAGAACAGAAAAGAAGATCGAAGAGCTGGGAGTGAGGTATAGTGCACTGGAAGCAGAAGCGTTTCCCTTTAGACTACTATTATATGGTCTGCATATTCGAAGTCGACTGTACAACTGCATGCAGTCGAAACTGACTGCGTGCATTTGGTTTTCAGGGGTATATATAGAGTATAGTAGTGAATATAGAGGGCTGGTTAAAACGTGCTTCTCAACTCTTATACTTTAAATTTATCAATTATAATTTCGTAAATCATATTACAAAGGCGCTCTTTTTAGTTCTGAATTAAAATTCTATTGTCTATAGTACTCGCTATTGAACTTTAAAATTTCAAAAAAAGAATATTGTATTTTTGCTAATTAAAATTATTAGATATGACTCTACTCAAACGCTCTACTGCCTCGCGATTGGTTAATATGTAAACAGTTCTTGGCCAATCACGAACACTTCTATTTCTTTGGTCTTTTGTTTTGTAGGGTTTGTACAAAATATATATGAAATATTGGTTGTGTTTAATTATTTTCATTTAGTTACAGAAAAAGTGTTGCATGCAATAATTACAAAAATGGGTCTTAAAATCTCGTATCTATTACTTAGGCCATTGACTAAGTAATAGATACGTGTCATGTCAACGTGGCCTAAACAACAGTATTCGACTATAAGATCCCTCATTATGCAACGATTACATAAAATGCTATTTTGTAGTTAACATGAAAGCAATAAAAATTTATAAAAATACTCGGGTTTATTTTGGATGCAAGCACAAATATGACATAAGAAATTGTTTTCATTACACAGTTTGGCGTACGTTTTTGTTCATTCAACCTAGTCTAATTTCTAAAAGCAACTAGTTAAAACACAATAGGTACTTAACAAGGAGAGAGGTTTCAGAACTTAGTTTAGCTTAAGTAGTTGCATGCAAAACTAAGCTAAGAAAGTACGTAGTAAGTAGTGACATGCTACACTATGGATACGTGCGTAAGGGCGACATATTTCACATAGCTTAGCGGTATCGTTGGGTTAGTTTAGTTAGCTCGGTTAGCTTATTTAGTAGCAGTAGGCGTCTTGTGCAAGAGTTCGTCCAGGGAAGTACTGCCACCTTACCTATTTCTGCCGCCAAGCGGTAATGTGAGCTTTACTGTGTTCCGGTTTTGAAGGGGAAGGATGCTAGTGAAATTACAGGCACTTGGGACTTGTCAACTAACGTCTCAGAGTATCAGGCACTGTAGCAGTGTCCTTCAGATCTTTGCGATTTAAAACTCACTCAGAAGTGGCGCTGCAACTGTTATGGAGAGGCGTGTTGCTTACCATCAGGCGCAAATCGTTTTTAGTTCACGGTGTGATCCGAAGTATGAATAGATGCCCGGGCTAAGGTAGTGTAGAGACGGCCGGCTATAACATAACCGGCGCTTTTTTCTTGTGAAGGTCATTTTGCAGTTGGCCGCTGATGGTCTTGACTGCGCCACCAGATAAGAGGGTGAGCTGAAGGTTCTCATCTCAATAAACTTAAATCTAAGTAGCGGGCCTGAGTGCACCCAAGTGGCCACGGAACTCGACTTAGAAATCAAAATAATCTTTATTTCATAGGTAAGCATTATTACACTCAAAATCTTCACAATGGTTAAACTCTACCGCTCATTCGTAAGGCAGATTCCCCTGAGAAGAATGAGCAAGAAACTCCAGGGGTTGCTCTTTGTAAGTAACATTTGTACATATTCAACATTTACAATACTTTTTTTTGCTTCGAAACATCACTACTACCTACCTCCATGAGCTAAACGGGTTGCTACCACGGATTTTTGCCATCCAAGTACGCAAAGTTGTATAATAACCTTTAGTATAAAATTTTTGTTTCACTATAGTATTAAACCTCGTGAATGCCAAATTTTGTGTATCAACCAGAATCTTGTTCTAGAAGTGTATACATTGCCCTTTAGACGACTATCAGGAACAGCTAGTTTATTTTTATTCCTCGTGTTAATGTTATGTCTGTCACTATTTTTCACAAAGAGATTACTATTCCTCTTAACATAAATTACATTTTCATAGAAGTACTGTGCCGCTAGTGTAAGAACATTAATTTCCTTAAACTTATCTCTCAAAGGTACTTAGGGGCCCAGATTGTACATTGCCCTTACCGCACGTTTCTGCAGGACAAAGATTCTATTGATATCGGTGGCATTGCCCCAAAGCCAAATGTCATTGGACTGTGAAAGTAGCTGAAACAAAACCAATCTAGCGTATTTTTTAAATTGCGTACACTGCAGAGCCAACCCGTTTTGATAACTTACTTATATGTGGCTTAGGGCGCTACTGATGACTTCCGCCAGAAGGGCGTGCTATAGGAGAGAATCTACTAGTGTACGTGCTGACATGAGGGGCTCTACGACCTCGCCGGCGAGGGCGGTTGATGCGTGCGGAGATTGATTTGCGATTTACTGACCGACGCGGACTCCGAGCGCGGTATGTACGTGCGCCCGATAAGTGACGTCAGCCGCCACGTGTTTCCCGGCCAGCGCCACCGCAGCGCAGGCGGCGCTGCCGTCGCGGCGATGTTGCCTCGATTATATTACCTACTAGATAAGAGAGCGGTAATTTTAGTTAAGACAGAACGTTTGACTAAATAAATGTTTATTCCTGATTATCGAGAGTTTCACTTCTAAGAAGAACACCACCACCAAAGCTTAGCTTCGTATGCGCTGTGGCCCGCTTTAAAGATTCTACGAACGAGCTTAGTCGATAACGTTATGTCATATGTATATAACTAGTTTTATATAGTTCGTATGTCATGACGTTCATATGTTGAAGCATTTTTGACGTATGATCACATGTAGCTTTGTTTATAACTAGGGTACGAACTATCAGCATGTTTATTTTATTATGCAGCTGTTGCGAGACTTGTTCATTCAAAGGCTCTTAGTCTTTATCGTGTCCATTAGTAGATTGAATCTCTTTCCGAGTGCACTGACCGGGAAGTTCATTGTTGTACTGTGATAACACGATTCTATTAGTTTGGGAAGTTATTTCATCAAACGTTGTGCTGTATTGTGTTGATCAGTCATATTCTCCGACTTCAAAAATCCTTTTTTGAAGTCGGTGAATAAGACTCATCATTCAGCCATACGACGCCCACTGCCGGGCATAGGCCTCCCCCAACGATCTCCACGACGATCAGTCCTGCGCTGCCCGCATCCATCGGCTTCCCGCGACCTCCACCAGATCGTCGTTCCACCTGGTGGGGGGCCTACCCACTGAGCGTCGTCCAGTGCGCGGTCGCCATTGAAGAACCTTTCCGCCCCAACGGCCATCGGTTCTCCTAGTTATGTGCCCCGCCCACTGCCACTTCAGCTGAGCAATTCTTCGAGCTATGTCGGTTACCTTAGTTCTCCTACGAATTTCCTCATTTCTGATTCTATCACGCAGGGAAATACCGAGCATCGCTCTCTCCATTGCCCGCTGAGTGACCTTGAGCCTTCTTATGAGGCCCATAGTGAGGGACCACGTTTCTGATCCACATGTGATCACTGGCAACACACACTGGTCAAAGACTTTCATCTTGAGACATTGAGGTAATTTTGACGCAAAGATTTTTTGGAGTTTCCCGAACGCTGCCCATCCGAGCTGGATTCGACGAGAGATCTCTTTCTCAAAGTTGGACTTACCTAACTGGACTGTCTGCCCCAGGTATACGTAATGGTCAACAACTTCGAGTGTAATGCTCCCAATTTTAACTGGAGCGGGTACAACATGGACATTCGACATGATCTTCGTCTTGTCCATGTTCATCTTAAGACCCACTCTTTGGGAAACACTACTGAGATCTTCGAGCATTGTGTTCAGGTCTCCCAAGGTCTCAGCCATAAAAACTATATCGAAGGTGTGTTAGGTACTCGCCATTGATTTGACTGCCTCCGTGGCCGAACGGTTACCATGCCGGACTGGCACGCAGAGGTCCCAGGTTCGATTCCCGGGCCGGGCGAAATATTTGTATGAACTACATTTATTTCTCTCGTGAGTTTGGGTGTAATTTGTGGTTGTCTATGTGTGTGTCCATGGCACCCGCGACCCAGGGTTTCCCTAGTGCGGGGCTATGTTGAGTGTGTGCGTTATTATTATTATTATTATTGATGTTGATGCCAAGTCCTTTCCAGTCCAGAAGCTTGAAAATATCCTCCAACGCAGCAGTGAACATCTTTGGAGATATCACATCTCCCTGTCTCACGCCTCGTTGCAGTTGGATAGGATTAGAGCTCTGATCCTGTAATCGGACTGACATAGTGGCATTTTTGTATAAGTACCTTAACACCTATATATACCTATAGTATTTGGCACCTTTGGAGAGACTGCAGCACCACCCAGGTCTCGATCGAATCAAAGGCCTTCTCATAGTCCACAAACGCTAAGCAAAGTGGCCGGTTATACTCCTCGGTCTTCTGTATAACCTGCCGCAGCGTATGGATGTGGTCTATGGTACTAAAACCCTTTCGGAAACCGGCTTGTTCGGGAGGTTGGAAGTCGTCAAACCTGCGAGCGAGACGATTCGTGATAACTCTCGAAAACAACTTATAGATATGGCTCAGAAGCGAGATTGGCCGATAGTTCTTCAAGAGTGTTTTGTCACCCTTTTTGAAGAACAGAACGACCTCGCCTCTGCCCCATGCCTTCGGCGTTTGACCTTCGACGATGACAGAATTGAAAAGCTTCTGGAGGACTTTAAGTATCGGCTTAGAAGTTCTGTAGTGATTCCATCATCGCCCGCCGCTTTGTTGTTCTTGAGTTGTTTGAGAGCTACACTAATCTCATACAGGCTGACGTCCGGGATATCTTCGGTATAATGTCGGGTAAGCTTGGCTCTGGGGTCGCTAACCTCGCTTTCAACAGGTGCTTTCGTGGAGTATAGCTGTCGATAGAAACTCTCTATCTCCCTCAGGATTTCAGGCTTAGATGAAATGATGCTACCGTCATCAGTCTTTAGCTTCGTCAGTTAGCTTTGCCCAATAGACAGATCTCTCGCGAACACCTTGGAGCCTTTGTTTCGCTCAATGGCCTCTTTAATACGCTCTGTATTAAATTGGCGTATGTCGCTAGTCAAAGACTTCGATATCCGCCTGTAGTGACTTGCGTCCTCTGAGTTCCGTAGCCTCACTTCATTTCTATATTCCATGAGTTGAAAAGTTTTGTCGGAGAGTTTCTTTGTTCTGGTACGGTGGGTTTTGAAAAACTTGGACCCAACCGTACGGACAGTGTCCACCACCATGTTGTTTAGATCGTCCACATCTATGCAGTTTTCGAGGGCTTCGAAGCGGTTTTGAAGTTCGAGCTGAAAGCTCTCGGGGTTTTGGAGTTGTGCAGGTATTGGTCGGAGCGTAGACTCTATCAGTCGAGTTCTTTCCAGCCGGATATTGATATTCAATGTGCCTCGTACCAACCGGTGATCACTTCCTGTTTTAACGGTGTTGATCACAGAGACATCATTGAATATATGCTTTTTCGTCGACATGATAAAGTCAATCTCATTTTTTATTTTGCCGTCCGGGCTCATCCAGGTCCACTTACGAGTTGGAGATTTCCTGAAAAAGGTGTTCATCATATAGAGGTTCTCCTTTTCCATGAAATCAACCAACATCCGGCCTCTGGCGTTCCGTTGTCCAACTCCAAATTGCCCCACTCTCAGTTCATCACCGCAACGCTTTCCCAACTTTGCATTGAAGTCCCCCATAACAATCGTGTAGTGGGTTTTGTAGCTATGCATGGCTTTTGAGATCTCCTCATACATAGCCTCCACTTCGTCATCTGGGTGTGTCGAGGTCGGAGCATAAACCTGAATGACATTCAACGAATATCGTTTTGATATTCTGAGTATCAGGTATGCCACCCTGGTCGACACATTTCCGATGGAAATCACGTTGTTAACAAGGGACTTGTGGACAATAAACCCGACACCGCCAAGGGACTGTTGGTCGCCCTCCCGGTAGTACAGTAAGTTGCCGGAATTAAGGATTATCGAGTCCTCCCCCTCTCTTCGGACTTCAGATAGCCCAATGATATCCCAGCGTAACTTACTAATAGCTTCTTCCAATTCTGTGAGCTTTGCGTCGGTCCTCAATGTGCGCGTGTTGTAGGTTGCCAGGTCCAGTCGTCGTCGTTGATGGTAGCCGGGTCTCCCCCGGGGATTCTTCGCACCCCATGCCCTGTTTCCAAAGCCGCTACCGTGACTAGGAAGAGCAGGACTGCCGGGGACTAGGGGCCAATTCTTTGGTGTGTGTATCATAGGGGGGGTTGTGCCATAATCGCCACGCTTGGCAGGCGGGTTGGCGATCGCAGTTCTGGCGAAGATGGGTAGAAGACGCTCCTGCCCGTCTTCTTCTGAAAATTTTTTCCTTAGTCACCTTTTACGACACCCACAGGATAAGAAGGGGGTGGTGCTATTCTAGGCCGGCACCACACGGCAAATAAGATATATAAATATAAAAATAAGACTCTTCCCTCTCAATTCGACGGTATTTTCTTTTTTTGCTAGTGTAATCTGTAAACATATTTCGATGTTTCTTTTTTTCTTGGAATGAGGGTACCTCAGTCCATTTAAATTAGAAGGAAATATTCCACCTCTAAGCGCGTTTACGTGCATGCCATTCGTTCCGAATATGACTATACAAATCTAGAAAACTCGGACCCTCTTCTGATGTCGCTTGTGCACTATGTCCAATTCAAATTCGATAAAATAAGAACATCGC
This sequence comes from Hyposmocoma kahamanoa, assembly GCF_003589595.1. Taxonomy (NCBI): domain Eukaryota; kingdom Metazoa; phylum Arthropoda; class Insecta; order Lepidoptera; family Cosmopterigidae; genus Hyposmocoma; species Hyposmocoma kahamanoa. Next base: position 9,227,475 of record NW_020654972.1, on the reverse strand, counting down.
TTACTACACCTAGAGATAAAATGATCCCTGTGACATTCCGGATCGTCATTTCTCGGATTCGAAACTGAGTGTCTGCTTCCGCTCTCCGTCTGACATCCGTCCGAAATTATTACTGCCAATTATGTAATACTCGACCAATACTCATTATGGGAATGAAGCTTCATACTCGACATTGTTTAGATGGAGATGAATCCAATTTCGCACGCTTTCCGGTAACTGATCTGTATAAAACTTAGCAAATAGGTGTAATTCCACGAATATTGTTATGGTTGGTTCTTTCATTCGACTACAGACGTACCTTAAAATTTTAGTGATTTTTTTTACATCAAGAAAAGAAGTACGTTTTGTTTCATTTTTCAACCGACTTCAAAAAAGGAGGAGGTTCTCAATTCGACTGTATGTTCTTCTTTTTTTCTTTTTTTTTTATGTATGTTACGCGATAACTCCGGTATTTGTGAACCGATTTTCATGATTCTTTTTTTGTTGGAAAGGGGGTACTTCCATAGTGGTCCCATTTCATTTTGAAAGAAATCATCCACCTCTAAGGGTGGCTGTTCACGCATGAAGATTCATTTTTATAAATAGCGCCTAACTTTAATTTAGGAGCAATTACTTTTAGCAATTATTTAGTTGATTTTGCTATTTCTCCAATTCAAGGCGTTTTTCCCTCGATATACTTTGAGTAGTGTCGTAGCGAGAACCTATTTTTATTATCTCCAATATCAAGTCCTGTATAGTGGCGAACTAGGGAATATTTTAATGAAACTTAGCAAATAGACATAATTCCACGTACTTTTAAGGTCGGTTTTTTTAGTACTCTGTACTGAGATTATTCCATTTGATTTCATTTATTTATTGCAATTCCTAGTAGTAGGTATCCTTGATAATTCTATGTATATCAAACAATGAAACCCAGAAACAATGAAATCCGTATGTCGTGTGACAGAGACAGATCAAAGTTTTAATGTAATATAATTATTTAATCTAATTATTAAATTCGTGTCGAGTAAATGCGCCCTTAGGGAACTTATATGCTGAGTCAGCGCCATTTCACTGCTATGACAAAAAATGTATTATTATGTATTTATGTTGTATTCAATCTGTATTTGTGTCATACTAATGAATAAAGTGTTTATCTATCTGTCTATCTAACTAGGAGCAGAATTAGTTCTTGCCCAAACGGAACGGAATTACAAATTTCACAGTCACATAAGAGATATATTTCTAAGATATATTGTTAAAGTTTATAATTAATTACCGAGGCTGTCAAGTAGACGATCGACTTGAAAGTGAAGATTCTACTTTGAAAGTTGTTTTTGCAAACTTTATGATTAGTTTTTGAGGTATTATAACTATAAATAGATTGTAGGTAGTCACGTATTCGATTTTTTTAATAAGAGCGCTTTTGACCTCCATCTCACTTGATGGAAAGTGATGATGCGGTCGACGATGTAGCATGCACACATAAATAATGCCTATTCACTCTCGCCTTGACATGGTCCAATGGGGAATAAGTCCGCACGTAAGGATTTCCACTCTCCAGCCGCTCGCCATATAAATGTGGAAGCGAAACCCTTCGTGCGAATCCTAGGAATATCCACAACATAGGGGTGGAATCCCAGCCGCCATCTCGTCTAGTCCCCCGATGATGGAAAGGGAAATTAAATTATGCAATTCCATCGCACATTCTCCGTGATATATCCTGTAGAATACCGATAAGCAGGCAACTTTATGGCAGTGTTCAGAGCTCTGCAGCTTCGCCCTACTAATTTAACTGCCTCTGTGGCCGAACGGTTACCATGCCGGACTGCCACGCAGAGGTCCCAGGTTCGATTTCCGGGCCGGGAGAAATATGTGTTTGGCCTACATTTGTTTCTCTCGTAAGTTTGGGTGTAAATTGTGGTTGTCAATATGTGTGTCCATGGCACCCGCGACACAGGGTTTCCCTAGTGCGGGGATGTTGAGTGTGTGTGTTATTATAACTTATAACTTATAATTTCGAGTCACCAAAGTTGGCCATTTGGTATTTAGCAGAGCCATCCCATAAGTGACCGCAGTACTCCATACACGACCAGACTTGTGCGATGTACCCGAGAACCTGCAGTACATAGCCGTTGCGCACCACTTGCAATTTACTTTATATCTGATTATCACTGTAATTTTATCAGCCTCTCCTTGTAACAGAGGTCATCCAGGAAAGTGCCACCATATCTATTACTATCGTCAAGCAGTAATGTGATCATTACATTTTGAATCATATAGTTCAAAGGTTGACCGACATAGCTCGCAAAATGAGTAAGCTTAAGTGGCAGTGGGTTGGACATGCCTGCAGGAGGGTTGATCGCCGATTGAGCAGACTTGTCCTGGAATGGCGATCACGTCAAGATGGACGGACGACCTGCGCAAGGTCGCCGGCAGTGGCTGGATAAGGGCGGCACAAGACTGGGAAAGTTGGCGTGCTCTAAGAGAGGCTTATGTCCAGCAGTGGATACGTGTAAGCTGATGATGACGATGAGTTCAAAGGTGAAACGCAACGCTCATATATATTGCTTGGCGGCAGAAATAGGTAAGATGACAGTACTTCTATTAATATCGTTTCCAATGAATATCAGTACAAGTTGAACCGATTTATTTTTTATGATACCAAGTGTAGGGATGAACATGTCGTGCGCCTAGTGGTAACCGCTCACGCGATACATGCAGCCGTAGACGCATACCACAACTAGAGGTGCCGGTGATGATTTTATACCGATTTATCGGATTTCGAAGTTATAACAGGTAAATAACTAATACTAATTGCTATTTCGGTAACTACTCTAGCAAGCCATAAAGTTTTTAATGCCTGGGTCTGTCATTTAAAAAAAATAAACAACTTTAAAAATGCGTCACGACAATCGTGTGTGTTATTGTTTGGGCTGGTGATTTCGGTGTTTATTTATTGAAAACATACCGTAAGTAGCGTTTTTTAAGTTTACCCTGAATATAAATTTTTATAAACTATACTTTAAGGAGTAATTTCATAGTAAACGTTAGAACCACTGAAACGGAATATTATCATATTTTATTTATAAGTACACCAAAAATTTCATTAGTGCTTTTTAAGTGCAGGGTTTGCGGTATATTACTGCATTTTATTTGAGATGTTTTTGTTGTAGTACGGAGGGTATTTATTTAGCAATGCAGAATAATAATTTTTATTTGTAAAAACTTGTATTTAAACTGAATCCTTTTCTAATTTGCGAAACCAAATAGCCGCCATTTTGCGGTAGGATGAGCGCATCGCATGAGCGGTTAAGCGGTTAGATAGTAAACTTCAATGGTTTTCACATATATCGTCCCTGGCCAGCAGATTAAGCTCCGCTGCATACGCAGTCCGCAGAATACGTGAACTTACCGATGTTAGTACTGCTAGACTAGTTTACTTTAGTTACTTCCATAGTAATAATGTCCCACGGGATTCTCATGTGAGATAAAGCGGCAGATATTCAAACCATATTTGTATTGCAAAAACGAGCGATTCGTTCTGTGTACCGTCTAGGTTCTCGGGTTTCACTCCGAGAACAGTTTAAGGAGACTGGTATCATGACTGTGGCAGTACATTTACTCAAATATTTTATATGCCCGTAAAAATATACATAATTTCAATAAGAAAGAAGATATCCATAATATTAACCTTAGAGCTAAGTCCAAACTCATGGTACCACGATTTCGTTTAACCAAGGTAAACAACTCTTTTATGGGGAACTGTATACGTTTTTACAATAAGATTCCGGAGCATATATTAAGTTTATCATTTCCTAAGTTTAAAAACTACATTAAAAATATTTTGATCGAAAAATCATATTACAAAATTGAAGACTACGTGTTAGATAAAGATGTATGGAAAGACAACATGGCTCCAGAATCCACACAAATTTGATTCAAAGTGTATTCCATAGCATTTAAGTTTATTTGAAAAGAGCAATACCTAGAGTTTCTTGCTCGTTCTTCTCAGGGAGGTCAGCGTAGTGAACGAGCAGTAGCTTAAATGTGACGTTTTCAAGTATAAATTTATTTTACCTATGGAATAAATAATCTTTGACTTTGACTTTGACTTTGACTGAAACTGGGCGTGTTAAAGAAGAAATTTTCTTTTTTGTTCTCTCTTTTTCATCAACCTATTGGATGTCCCACTATTGGGCATGGGTTTCCTTCAAGAAGAAAGGTTGGGACATTCGTACGTTTTCCAAGAGTTATGAATTTCCTTTCATCACGATATTTTACTTCAACGTTAGCGAGAGGTATTGATAAATGTACGCAACAATGAAAGCTAGAGGTACATGCCGCCCGAGGGATTCAAACCATCGACCTCATAAATGAAAGGCAATAAATAATTCTCCCATCGGGCTACCATTTGGGAGGCATATTGAGTTGATGATATTCTAAAGTTATTAAAGACATTTCCACAATTCATTTTTACTACGTGCCCGAAAACAATCAAGCAACAAACAATCGGCTATTATAAAATAAACTCCTATTCACGAGTGGTTTATTGAACTCAAGTTTCATACAAATTGGCTATCCTGAGTCCTGAATAATATCTCGTGAAGATTCCGGGACCCGGACAAGCAATTTATAACGTTGGTCCCGTAACCCGGAAAATTTTCGTATTTCTTGGAAAATTGTAAAATTTTGGAGAGGCTCAAAACGTACGTAAAATTTTACAGTTGGCTTTATTAAACCAAAAGGAAAGCTGATATATTCCTAAGCTTAAAAGTTGTGCAATCTGCCGTCCATTAACTAAAACACGGCTACCTGGCAAGTGGTTTCAAATGGCTTAACGTGGCCTTAACTTTCTCAAACTCATATCTTAGAGCACAAAATTACCGAAATGCAAAAAATGGATTGTAGACACAAATTTTGCAGCGTATTTTTCATTACATTTCCTTTACATTCACACACTGGCTTTTACCTATTCTTAAAGTTATGCATCGATAAGACAGAGCTCGAAATCGGGACTTACCCTAATAATACATACCTAAAATATCATTAAACAGTTTCAAAATTCTGAAACTGGGTTATGGTTTTCTTATGATATCTCAAAAAATCATTACACCATGGCAGCAATATGAAACATATAATACGTGAAAACAACAGTATTACATATTCATGATGACAAATGTTATGCTTATAAGAAAATTTAACATAGAACATTATGTGTGAGAATGAAAATGGTGGAACGGAAATGTATTTGTTTTTGAGGCGTAGTATGTTGTCCAAAATAAGAGCGAGTGAAAATGATAAGATTATTAATTCAATTTTTATTGAATTGATATTCAATTATTTTTTGTGAAATTATTCCACTAGTTGGTTATAGTTATTACTACAAAGATCGAACACTCAGAAAAAATTCCTTCGATCCGGTCGGATTCGAACCGACGTCTTCTTCCATACCGTGTTAGACGCTATACCAACTAAGTCACGGAACGAACCAACGGACCTCACGAATTCTTCTATGTGCTTGCGTCGTGTCTTTGTGCTTGGTCTTTCAACGACTTTTTAGTCGTAGCGCCATCTATGAGTAATCTATTGCAGATTTATCACCCAGTTAGTACCTTTATAGCTACCAGTCCTGGCGAGAGATGTCGCTATTCATTGTATTAATTACATTTTTATTGAATTGATATTCAATTATTTTTTGTGAAATTACTCCACTAGTTTGTTATAGTTGTTACTACAAAGATCGAACACTCAGAAAAAACACTCAGAAAAAATTCCTTCGATCGATAAGATTATTCCTTCGTAGTTATTCGCGCCTTTAAATACTCATTTGCGCAGTTCAAATCACACAACGACTTTTACTTGTGACGGTACGGTGACCTACTTGCGAGCACGTCCCCAGATCCTAACGAATGGCGCACATGCCATCCCTCGAAATGACTATATTGTGTTAATTATAATCCATTCACACCTTCCACTGGAGAATATTAATATTCTGTTTTCTTAACACTTTAAAAATCATAATTAATAATAACCTTATTGATAACCATACAAATACTATTGAAATAATACAGTAATTGTTAGTTACTGACTGATTGCTGACCAGTCAGGCGACATCCAGACCCCACAAAAGGGTTTAACCTGTGTTGGCAGATAGTACTGTTGCCGCCACGGCGGGCAAGAATCAATCGAATTTTTAGCAACACATGGCTTACGAGTACACTAATAGGAACTCTATAGTCCCAAACCAGTACAATAAAACTGTTCATTTGGGACCCAGAAAAGCAATGATAATATACCCGCTCACGCGATACAAGCGGCCGTAGACGCATACCACACCTAGAGGTGCCAGTGATAATTTTATACCGATTTATCGGATATCGAAGTTATAACAGGTAAAATAACTAATATTAATTGCTATTTCGGTAACTACTCTAGCAAACCATAAAGTTTTTAATGCCTGGGTCTGTCATTGAAAAAAAATAAACAACTTCAAAAACACGTCACGACAATCGTGTGTGTTATTGTTGGGGCTGGTGATTTCGGTGTTTATTTATTGAAAACATACCGTAAGTAGCATTTTTTAAGTTTACCCTGAATATAAATGTTTATAAACTATACTCTAAGGAGGAATTTCATGGTAAACGTTAGAACCACTCAAACGGAATATTATCATACTCGTATTTATCTAAGTATACCAAAAATTTCATTAGTGCTTTTTAAGTGCAGGATTGGCGGTGTATTACTGCATTTTATTTGATGTTTTTGTTGATAGTACGGAGGGTATTTATTTAGCAATGCAGAATAATAATTTTTATTTATAAAAACTTGTATTTAAACTGAATACTTTTCTAATTTGCGAAACCAAATAGCCGCCATTTTGTCGTAGGAGGAGCGCATCGCGTGAGCGGATATTATGCTCACTGCATAAAAGAATAAAATATGAGAAAGACGTTCAAAGAGTTAGTACAATTTAAAGAAGACAAACTATGTTAGATAAATAAGGAGCAGAATGTATCAAGAAAGCGGAGAGTAAGTGTTGAGTGTGTTGTGAGTGGTATTGATTCTACAATGAGTGTATGTGTGTGAAATATCTGAAGGTGCGTCGTAATTGTTGCTTTGGAGTGCATACAAGCTCTTAACACTAGAAGAGTTGGATACCAAAAAAATTTTAGATAAAATTACACAACTTAAATGTTTGGTCATTTAAATAAAAATTGATTTGATTTGAAAGCTTTTGTAATATTTAAATGCAACAGCATAATTATTTATGCCAACTTCCTTTTGTTTGTTACTATCTATTTCTTGTTGATATTAATTAGATTAAGATATTCTCAATCTAGAAGCGTTATTCGTAAATATTCAACTGAAAGTCAATTAAGGAACTGTCTATTTCCACAAACGCCTAATCACGAAATCTATTAATGACAGCCACAAAGATAAACAACGAAACTTCCAGATCGGTGACGCTATATATTTAAAAGAGAAATATACTTCTGAGAGCTGCGGGAAATACAGGATTAGGTAAAGGAATCGTGTATACACCAACCTTCAGCTCCAGGATCTCCAACTCATTTAAAGTTAGCACAATATTTGTATGTGCACAATATTTCCCTTCCCTCACAGCAACGGATGGCGTCACCACAATTTAGCTATAGACTGTAACTTTGTCTCGCTGTACAGGGCTTTCAATAAAACCACGATTTAAAGCGCGGATAGTCCAGACACAGAATATGAAAGCTTTTCAGTTGAAATGCAACGTAATGCATAATATCGTTGTTATATGGTTGGTGCAGCTCTAGCGTTACACGTATTGGGATTTTGGGAAGGTTCAGGAAATATAATTGCAGATGGAGTTGCAACTGATGATGCTGAAGAAATGATCGACAAAAACAAAATCTCCACATCTCATATACAATCAATCACAGTTATTATTTTTATCATACAGGATTTTTTTCTTCTACAAATAAATCGTGATCGCGACGGGAAGCGATGATGAGGTCGACGATGTAGCATGCATGCACAATTAAATAATGTCTATTCACTGTCGCCCTGAAAACGCCCTTGCTATTTGGGGAACAAGTCTGCAAGCAAAAAATTCCACTCGTTTGCCATTCGCCATATAAGCGTAGAAGCGAAACACACCTTTGGAATATTCACAACAAAGGCGTGGCACCCCAGCCTACGTCTAGTCCCATGATGATGGAATAGGGAAGACGGAATTCAATCGTGCAATTCCAGCGTACACTCTCCGTGACTTATCCTGTAGAATACTGCTAAGAAGGCAACTTTATGGCGGTGTTCAAGGCTCTGCAGCTTTATAAACCACAGTCGGAGCCGGAGCTGTAGGCACGCTCACTTCCCGTCGCGCTCCGCAAGACTAACGGTTGCAGCCGCCGACTCTAAGCCGACTACCAAATTTCCTCATTGGTGGCGGAGCTGTAAGGCACGCTCACTTCCCGACACCGAATGAACGGCGTCTCTCCAGTTCCCAAATACCTATGCGGCCGGAGGGACCGGAAGATGTCTAGCTCATACTCTACTAGCTCTCCGGGCTAGTGCCGGAGATGCCAAATGGCATTGTCCTGAATCCCAAATCCGGATCCGCCAGAGACGCTCGTGAAGATATATCACTGGCGGAGGGCTTGACCCGGACGCCCGCCGTACCCTGGTCTTACCGTCAAGCCCGTAGTCTCTCCGGAAAACCCTATCTCTCAGGTCAGTAGATAGTTCAGTATGGCCAGTTGATATTTAGCAAAACAATTCCATAGGTGGCAGCAGTACTTCATAATTAACCGGACTTGTGCTTGGTACAGTTGAAGCAACTGCCCCGGATAATTTGACATTTGGATATTGTCGCAGAACACTGCGACTAGCATTTCCGGCACTAGCCCAAAGAGCTTGTAAAGTATAAGCTAGATATCCTTCGGTCCTTCCAGCCGCTGTTGGTTATAGGGACCTGGAGAGACGTCGTTTTTCGGCGTCGGGAAGTGAGCGTGCCTTACAGCTCCGCAACCAATGAGAAGATTTGGTAGTGGACTCAAAGTCAACGACGTAGCGGTGGCAACCGCTAGTTGTGCAATGCGCAACGGGAAATGAGCGTGCCTACAGCTCCGGTACCTATCTGGAAAATAGGGAAGGTACTGTACGTGCACCCGGGGCGACTCACCTGAGACAGTAGCCTCTCGAAGAACCGGATGAAGTCAAGTGACAGAGGTCTGTGACAACCCTATATATAGCGCCCTTCTCGTACACCCTAAGATTCGGTAGGGAGGGACAATAAACTAAATATAAATATATATAATATTTTTTTTAAAACTAAAGTACAAAGATATGGGGCTGTCCCTGATAAACTACCAATTATCGCTACAATTACGGGGCATATTACTACAGAGGTGAAACAATTGTACCTTTCTCACTTACACCAGTGCATCGCTGATTACACAAAGTCTCTCGTAACTCGACCTGAATCTAGTTGACCTGCCACATTAGTATAAAGTGAAGATATTATTGATGTAAGTTAGTGTATAATATTAAGCACTGATTAACTAATTTCCTAAAGCAAGCCAATTTAAATCGAGCTATACGTACTCTTCGCTACTGCCTTGTATAAATATATTGTCGGTAATACAGCGGAAAAGAAACTAAACCCACGACGAAGAACAACCTAAAATGAAGGCCCATTATTTACAGAAACCAATTTTGTTAATTGGATTATGCCTAAGCATGGATATGTTAAGAACATGCCATCGCATGGGTAATGTCCCAACACCTTTTGCGTCAGTGTTTGTTATTTCACAACAAAACTAACACTGGTAAGAAAAACCGTGGTAACCCAACCTGGAGCAGAGACCGTGGGTTCAAATCCGGGCTCGTACCTCTGAGTTTCTCGGAATTTATATGCGAAATTAATTAATTTGAAATTTACCAATAATATTCTAGCTCCTTGTGAGAGAGTTCGTCCAGGGAAATACTGCCACCTTACCTATTTCTGCCGCCAAGGAGTAATGTCAGCAGCTTACTGTGTTTCGGTTTTAAAGGGTAGAGGTGCTAGTGAAATTACAGGCACATTGAGACTTATCAACTTATACCTCAGATTGATGGGTGCAGTGAACAGGCCTGACGCCTATCAGTTGGTATCGTAAAAAAAACTATGAGCTGTTCAGTGAAGAAGAACTTCGTGATGCAACCTGCACTTCGAAGAAGGTTCACAACTCCCGGAAAACGTGAGAAGTCCCCAACTCGCATTGGGCCAGCGGCTACGGCCTCAAAACCCTAAAAGAGACCTGTGCCCGATGATGATGTTCGCTCCCTTCCAAATTGATTGACGCAGCATTCTTCACCGCTCCACTTCGGTTATTTATGGGTTTTAATAGTCAGTTGCCAGTTACAGTAGAACAAAAGATGAGTCGATCTGTATACGAGCTACAATGATGGCGGTTTAAACATATGTAACTACATGATGAATACTCAAACACTGTTCGGAAAGAACGTTACTTTTTACTTTTAAAGATCCCTCAGGGCGTACGTATCTGATATTCAGCAATCTCGCTCGACTTGATGTGTCGGTACAGCAAATATTTTCTAATTTTAGATAATACTTATTACATGTCTGAATGTTAATTTTATTATCTACAGTTACGTCATTACTTACAATTACATTATTGTCTACAATTATATAAAATTGCATATATATATAGTAAGCGTCAAAGCGTCGTAGTCTTTACAGTCAGATGGCACCATGCTGAGTGAACGACGGATTCTGTAACAACACAGCAGGTACATCTTATGGCTTATTACTTATTTGTTACTCTAATTGTTTATTTTTTTATTTGGACGTGTGTACCATTTAAATAAATTGTGGTTTTTTTATATATATGTTTTTATATCGTAATTGTCAAATATTGAGTACTATATTTAAAATGTTCAACCAATCGATTAGCCATCCATTTAAAGTCATACTGGAATCCCTGTTGCTAGGTAAGACAAGTCTACGTAAGTTTATAATTATAAACGCTTACTGAAAGTGAAAAATTTTTCATTTAACATCGTCAAATTATTAATGGATTCAAACGTCATCTTGGCCAGACTTTTCATTTATCTCCATAATCCAAACAAAGTAGTGAAATGACACGACCTAATTCTCAGTCACGCGATATAAATGAACTGTGGTATTTTGTGTGTTTTGTGGTATGTATGTATAAGCGCGAACCAACTGAAACTAATCAACTAGATAGATATACCTGAAAAAAATGAAAAATGCGCAGGTGCGCATTTGCATAATATTAATTAAAAAAGAGTGATTTAAAACTCATATTTTGGAAATTCACAATATAGTCCTATATAATAACCACAACCAATGGGATAAAGCAGGAAGATGATGATGCACTATAATGGCGACTCGGCATAAAGGACGTATCAAGTTTTGTGACTTCTAACCCACTGAGATAACTGAGAATGCCGACCTGCATACTGATGACCATATACTTCTTACGCTTCGTCCATTCACATCGTCTTCTCTTAAACTTGTGTTTAAACAAGTACATTTTCAATTTAATATTGTCACACAGATGTGCCATTATTCTCTTTATATTTTAACAGGGCTGACTTAGTTCTCATATCCTATGATCTAGACGAAGTACTGACTATTCTGCCTATGAATTACATATTTTTGGGGACTCAATTACAAATTTTCATGAAAGGTGCATATCAAAAGTAATGTTAAGTAATTTATATTTAGATACTGTGATTCAGTCAATCTTTTGCTAGGGTTTTCACACTTTATTTTCGTAGTGAATTCCATTCCGCGAGATAATCTTTGGTGAAAAAGTATGATTCTAATCTGTTTCCCTTTAAGGCATTTAAGTAAGCTTTTTTAATTTAATTGTTCTCCTTCCGTTTTCGCATTTGTTTTTCCTTAATTCTTCTCGATTTATTATGTCTGTTTTCGTCTTTGAATATTTACTCCAGCACAAGAAACCTCGATACGACTATCTCGTAAGTCGTGATCCGATTACACGAAAACGATACTCGAAAATTGATTCGAATCTTTGCGTATCGCTATTTCAAACGTTTTCACATTTCGGGATCCGCTTAAATCGACTTTGGCTTACTCTATGCGATTTTTTACCGAAAAGTTTCGCTAGTGGCAGCTAAGGAACACAAAATAAAATTTCGGGTTGTCCGTTACAAATATCACCACCAGAGATAATCAAATCAGTAATCGAAGTATTCAAAATGGGTCCAATCACCATATTTTAGATTATTCTTGCCGTTCCGCAAAAAAATCGCGTAAAATGTACAAGATAACATAAATTATAAAGTAAACAGCTCTCAACCCTTGAAAGAGTCTAACCTCCTACATTCGCTATTTTTTTCGAAAACAGCGACAGCTCTTCGTATTCTTTATTTGTAATTTATACAGTTACATGACTTGTAAAACAAATAGCAATTTTTTTATATTATACGTCTCTGGCTGAATACAAGCAACCGTAAGCGATAAAAACACTTTGAAAGTCAAGTTCCCAAACTCACCTTTATGACAAAAAGTTTCCAAAACTTAACTCATTAATCTTATAAATTCCACTTAAAAATGTCGTTTTCCATTAGAGTTTACGTTTGTTGAATCCTCTCGTGGGAAATGAAGTGAAACCAGAGCTCTGGCGGAATTGAAAACACAGTGACGTAGCTAAGAGTTGACTATAGCAGAGGCGCATGTTTATTTAAAAAAGAACTTCAGACATTAAATGTTAGATTTTGTTTCACACCAATACTCGCCATATTGTTTAAATTTTAAAATGAAAAAAAAAAACCTAATTTTTTTTACAACTACACAAAATGTTGTTGCTAAACGGTACAATATTTATAGTTACCCAATTGGCGATTGCTAGGAGACTCATTGGTAACAATTTTCTCGAGAAGATAAACCTCTAAAACCTCGAACATCATCGAGTGGCTTGCCTATTGGTAATTGATTGGATTGATTATATAGACTATAATATAGCTGACGAGTGGAATTCCTCGCTACATTAAATTTTCCCCAACGATAATCTGGATATCTTGAGCATCAGAGTGTACAGACATCTTCTAGTCAAACGTGTATAATCCCTCTGGCAAGATTTTGGACATAAAAAAGACATAATATCTGTGAAACTGATATTGCCATAGTACTTAAGCGACAGATTCGGATATTATCTTTTTATTATTTGATCTTCAAGACTTTGAGTACCGTAACTCAGGAACTGTGAAACCCAAGTTGAAATTGCAAAAACCTGTTAAGAAATGCATTGTGGGATTCGACGTATTTTCCACAGGTGTGAAGGCGGTCTGATCGGGAAGTGGATTGCATTCTTAATAAGATTTACCGAACTGTACTATATTAACCCATACAAGTTTCATTGCTAAATCTTGTATAGAGAAGGTTGGCAGGGAAGTTGTTGGGTATAAACTTTAACATTGACGAAATAACTTATGTAAATGAGTCACATAACAAGTTCTCCGACACATTACATTAGTGAAGCGTTTATGCCAATTTAAGTGTGTCCACTCCCACCACTTTTTATAGCTACCATACAACTCCATGGCCACTTATTAAACAGTGTCTACCTACAAAACTTTCAATAGGTTGTTTTGTTACTATCAAAACAATTGGAACGTTTGTATATAGATGCGTATCAAAGACGTGCGGTATAAGCGACCTGGAAAAAACAGTTGTCAACCATATTTAGGAATTAGAAAATTTTGTCTCCACCATACAAACTAATATTATAAATGTGTACGTAACTCTGTCTGTTACGCTTTTACGCCTAAACCGCTGAACCAAATATGATGAATTTTGATATAGGTATAGATAGATGAGACCTAGGAGAAGGTCAAAGAAATAAATCTTAAGAGGGAGAAATAGGGAATAAAAGTGGAGAACCAATCATTTCTCAAGTAAGTAGTACAATAGGCTACTCGAAGTAATTATTCTTCGCAGACAAAGTCGTGGGCACCAGCTAGTCCTCATATAATATATTTGAAATTTCACTGTTTGTATGGCATCATCCTAATTTATTTGAATTTGTCACCCGGACACGCCGTTCTGATCAACTGGACCATGTAAAACTGCTCTACTTCAAAAGAGTGTAATTGTAATGGTTACGAAGGTCTACAACAAACTTCTACGTGACATCAAAATTTGCAATAATTGTGCAGAATTTAAGAAATTATTATTCAATTACCTGAATAATGTGACATTCTACAATATTGAAGACTTCTTACAAAATTTACAATTCATATTACTTTTTAAATCTGTTATTTTTGTATTCCACTATTATTTATTTATATTTTATTAATATTAGGTTGCGTTAATTGGGCTATATGATTATAATAAATTACAAATCATTGCATGCAAAATTATGAAAACTTTGTACGCCCCAACGCGAATCACAGTGATTCAAAATTCATTCTAGTAACGCCTTTATAGCCCGTGTATCATCACAAATAAATTAATGATTTGGTTTGATTTGTTATTATCAGACGTTTGTAACGGGTACACAGGAAAGTTTGCGTGTAGAACGGATGTTTTCATATTTATCTACTAAATACTGTGTCATCAAGCGCCCAAATTACATTACGCGTTATTTTGCGTCAGTAACAAAAATAAAGCAAATCAAACGAAGGATATTATTTTCCACGCATTCCCTTTTAGTCAGATTCAACTGCGATCCAGTAACCGGACAGTGACGAGGGTGCAATCTATTCTGCCACTTAAGACGTCAACTACATTGTTTTCCTTTACGGTATATCAACTTTGTAATGAAAATTACAGAATAAAAGAGAATGTGACATTTTCAGCACTACTGAGTTGTTCATCAATGGATCTGGTAAACAACATTAAGCCCACTACCCAAATGACATTACTACGAATACGTGCCTCTGTTGAGCGACGTTACTGCTGAAACTGGACTTTGGCCACGAATGGGACTCGTCTATCACGCACTGCCAAATTGGACTGTATAATAATATTATGCCTACTGCGCACATAGGCTCTTCCAGAATGTAAGATTCACTATGGCGGAGAAGGTCTACGTTTCCGCAGACTATAGTATACAATTAGTAGCAATAGATCCTGCATATAAACCTCGTCAACTTTATGTCTGGAGGTGACGAGCGCAGTAGAAGTGCTCCTTACATCTTTAGTGCTCCTCATAAGTTATTAATCGCACGTTTAAAAAAATTGAGTGACTCTGCAATATTATGAATAAGCGTGTCGTTTAGTATCAGGCCCACGATTTGCGCGTCCAGTAACTTACTATCTTAAATAAATAAATAAATACTTTAACTAAGCTGCGTAGAAATGCCAAAATAATTAAATCCTATTGTGAGATGAAACATGACTCTTCCCTGCTCCATTTTGTTGGGTAATGGACTTTATGGCGCTTGTAATTCATTTGGACTTATCAGGATTGAGCACAATAAGCGCACACTTAATTTTGACCGTATTTTTCTGCTAGGCATCCATCACAGTTTACAGGCTACCGACAACACGATGTAATCACTTTCACATTCGTATTCAATTTAGATATCTAATCTTCACATGTTAAGTCATTACTCGTTTTAATGAGATGTGTAGGTACTAAGGCCTATAATTTAATTCTACTAATTAGCAATCAACACATCATATACTGAAGTAATAGAAACCGCAAGCATCCAACGCACTTATTTAAATTGTCACAAGTCAGATGTTACATTCCCCGCACGTACGTCACATAACCGTATCACTCAACGTAGGAATCTCGTGAGCACAGCATATCTGTAAAGAAAACATGAAAGAGATTAATCGATTTACCCGTATTATGCGCATAGCCACTCTAATTCTGAGTACAGGATTTTGTTACATTTATTAGTTAGTAGTAAACCTTCTGAAGCGTTCAGAAGTTTTTAAAATATAAATGTCATAGATTTTTCTATTATGTGACGGGACGAACAAGTCGCCCACCTGGTGGACCCGCCTGTCCATAACAGCTGCAGTACCATCCAGTGCTTTGTATCACAAAGATCTGAGGGGCACTACCACTGCGCCCGTCACTTAGAGACATAAGTTATGGGACTTATCAACTTACGTCTCAAGGTACCTGCAATTTCACCAGCACTCTTACCGGAACGTATTGCTCAGTATTGCTCACATTACTGCTTGGCGTCAGAAATAGTTTAAGGTAGGAGCTCTACTGCTACTAGATGAATAAATTGTGTAATTGAATTAGATAAAAAACAATATTCTTGAATTTGGCTAAGGCTTTCGACATGATCTCTTTTTCCATTATCGTTGCCAAACTTGTGGTGGTTATAAAAGGAACGCAACTTTTCTTATACAGTCTTACCTTATAGATAGAACTTAACGGGTAAACGTTTTGTTCTGAGTCACGACGCTAACGTTAACTACGGAGTTCCCCAGGGTGGCAGTGTTGACCCTATTCTTTCTGGTATTACATAATCGAACTGTGACAAATGAAACTTACTAAGTGCAACATTAAACAGTACGCTGTTTGTGTTTATGTAATATATAAATAAATATACATAGTATGTTTCAGAAATACTCTATAGCGGTGCACAGGAAAATTTTAATATAGTTAAAAATTACTTGCCAGAAAGGTTTCCTTTTCAATACATGTTTATAATCTAATCTATAGTTATTTCAGGTAGACAATATAACTTCTACCCCATTGTTAAAATAACATGCATAGATAAAATTTACTCTTGAATACTCCAATGCACACGAGAGGAAGCATTGCCATTGCGCTCTGTCGGCTTTAATGCCATACTGCGGAAGCACGGACCAACGACATACTCTGGCCGGGCGGAGGCCCTATAGGACAACGGGACAATACATAGTCAATGAATTGGTGTACACGTCAAGCGAGCAAAATTATACTGAGATAATTTGTAATTGTAATTTAAGTAATATGGTAAGACCGGAAATATAAAAATTTTAGTAGTAGTGCTCCTTGTGAAAGAGTTTGTCAAGGGTAGTACTGCCACCTTACCTATTTCTGCCGCCAAGCAGTAATGTGTGCATTACTGTGTTCCGGTTTTGAATGGTAAGAGTCCTGGAGAAATTACAGGCACATGGGATTTGTCAACTTATGTCTCAGGGTGACGGGCGCAGTGGTAGTGCCCCTCAGATCTTTGCAATTTAAATCTCTGAGTGGCACTGTAACTGTGTGTGTTATTTTATAATTTACGCCAAATAAAACTTCAAAATATATTTCTAAACGTAGAACATAATCTGAGGCTTCGATATCCTTCTTTTCAGAAATTTTTATGGAAAAATTTCCACTATTTCAAGTTTTTCGGAAAATTACCCAATAGTACCCCTAACCGACCATTTGGTTCTGGATACATAATTGCAAAGGACATAAGTGTTAAACAAACTTAACGTTTAATCTGTAAACCGTAAAAATCATTTTGGTATGACCTCGTTACTGCATCATTATTGAATGAGATTTTTTTTAAGCAAATTTGATCTTTAACGTACACTTACCTAAACACAGGATACAAATTTCAACCATAAATGCGTAAGAAGACTTTCAGAACCACCAGGTCTGCAAGGGGGTGTCAGATATTCTTTGGGTATCGACTATATATCGTCAACGTAATACAGCAAAACATATTTATATAACATCACTATCAAAATCGAAACAGGCTAAGTATAACCTAATTTTCAAATAATACACAATAATGCAGTTGATAATACCGCCTCTGGAATAACAGTTTAGTATTATTCCATTGACTGCCAAGACTGAGACAGGGTAATCTACTACTCGTAAA
The DNA here is from genome assembly GCF_003589595.1 of Hyposmocoma kahamanoa. Taxonomy (NCBI): domain Eukaryota; kingdom Metazoa; phylum Arthropoda; class Insecta; order Lepidoptera; family Cosmopterigidae; genus Hyposmocoma; species Hyposmocoma kahamanoa. Next base: position 9,209,685 of record NW_020654972.1, on the reverse strand, counting down.
TATCTCTAGCCTTACTACCCACGGAAAGGTTCCGGCTATATTTCAAGTAGTGATCGACAAACAACTTGGGAAAAAAATAATGTTCTCAAATATTTGCCTCTGTTTCCAGAGATTAGCAACGTCGAATTGTTTTGCAAGCACAACCCCGCAAATACAAAGAAGACACCATTTTGATTCTCAATTTTAAGATTTTTTTTTATTGGATTTGTCTTTACATTTACTTTATTTAATATTATAATGTTTTTCCTACCATATTGTTTTTGTGAAAATACTCCACTCGTTGTAGTGTGAATCTACAGACCCCTTATCATCTTCATCTCTCTAATTATACATTTGCTAGGAAAAGCCCTTACTTCTTCTGATTCTTGAAAGAGTTCCAACTAAAATTGAATACAAAATTAGTGCGTAAAATACTTGAACTCCTTTTTATAAATAATTTTTCTCACTTCGACCAATTACTCAAATTTTACGTTTTACGTCTGATTTTCAGACTTCGTTATATTTTTAACCGACTTCGAGGAGGTTCTCAATTCGACTGTATGTTTTTTTATATGTATATAGTATTTTTATATATTTTTAGTTGTAAAGAGTACCTCCATAGTGGTCCAATTTAATTTTAAAGAAAATCATCTACTTCTAAACCCTTAGATATGGATGATTTTCTTGAATGTAATGAATCTTCATGCGTAATAAGCCACCCGGCTTATCACGCATGAACGCACGCATTCATTTTTATAAATAGCGCCAAAATTTTATTGTAAGGAGCAATTATTTTAATCGTTGACTTTGTTTTGTTTTGTTCCTCTCTCAATATACTTTGTGTACTGAGACTCTTTAATACTCTGTACTGAGATTATATCGCACTGATTAGTTGTTCTAAACTTTGCCATTTGCTTTTCCCAGCGCTACTTACGCATTATTTGACATTGATTTACAGGTCTACAATTCTTCTATAATCTATTTTTTCATAAAACATCCTAGAAATTACTATCTTGTGATATACGATCTTGGAAGGCTGGCCGTTCGCATTTTTAGCGCCTCAGTTCAAATTGATAATAATAATAACGCACACACTCAACATAACCCCGCACTAGGGAAACCCTGTGTCAACTGTGTCGCGGGTGCCATGGACACACAGATAGACAACCACAAATTACACCCAAAGTTACGAGAGAAATAAATGTAGGCCATACAAATATTTCTCCCGGCCCAGGAATCGAACCTATGCGTGGATGGCGGTCCGGCATGGTAACCGTTCGGTCACGGAGGCAGTAACGGTAAATTGGAAGTTCTGTATTCGAATTTGATCGCGGTGCGTATTTGACGAGCGATTCGCTATCTTAAGTTAGAGCCTTAGGGTGTGACGTGTTCTAGAAGACTAAGCCTCAACATTTCGAAACCTTATACCTTGCGCGGTGTCCGCACGTCTAGCATGTTAACAAACTCCTCAGCTCCTCTCTCTAAGCCTGGTCTTTGGACCCCTTCAACTAGATCAGTTATTTTACCTATGTGAGTGGGTACGGAGAAATCTAATGGAGTGAAACGTGTTGCCACTATGTGCGTGAGGTACGTGAGTACCATCACTGCCTCGTCATTAACCTCGCTGCCTTTCATTCCTGCTGTACAACCTTTGTCTAGGCGAAAAACTCACTGCTCTCCGGTCCTGCACATCTATCCTCGATCTCCATTACTCGTGGGCAGAGGTCTCCAACTCCGCATCTTCTCCTGCCTTCTATCTTCATTTACACGCTACATCACTTACTTATACTTCACTTTTTTGTTTATTTTATTTTGTGATTCTCTACACCCTTAGTTTCGTACCTTTTTAACTTTCCAAAAGCTTTTTAACCCTACATAGTTTGCTATTATTATTGAAACAAACGTATATGAAAATTCCTTCGGTCCGACTGGACTCGAACCAACGTCTGTTTGCTACACCGGGTTACCACTTTTACCAACTGAGCTACTGATCAAGTCAGCTGACCTCATGAATTTCTCTATTGTGCTTGTTACAGATCTTTATATTGGGTTTAAACGGTTTTTGTACCGCAGCACCACATGTGAGAAACTTATGAAAATTCGTATTTCCGTTTTGTTTTACGTCTTTATCTTTCTTTATTTTCTATTTTTTAACCGACTTTAAAAAGGAGGAGGTTCTCAATTCGACTGTATGTTTTTCGTTTTTTTTTTTTTGTATGTATGTTATGCGATAACTCCGGTATTTGTGAACCGATTTTCATTTATCTTCGATTTTTTTTTGTTGGAAAGGGGGTACTTCCAAAGTGGTCCCATTTCATTTTGAAGAAAATCATCCACCTCTAAGGGTGGCTGTTCACGCATGAAGATTAATTTTTATAAATAGCGCCTAAATTTTACTAAGGAGCAATTATTTTAATGGTTGATTTTGCTATTTCTCCAATTCAAGGCGTTTTTTTCTCCATACAATTTGAGTTGTGAGAACCGATTTTTATTATCTCCAGTGTCAAGTCCTGTATAGCGGCCTGTATAATTTAAGGATATTTCAATAAAACTTAGCAAATAGACGTAATTCCACGTACTTTTGAGATCGGTTTTTTAGTACTCTGTACTGAGATTATATAAAAGCACACTTTGTATATAAAAAAGGAAGAAAGTACCCCAGTTATTAAAAGTCAATACAACCTCAAATAGCTTTGGTTGATTCCGCGTTACACCGAAATTGTTGAATCAAACACTTTGAGAAAAAATATATACTAAAATCATTGAGTTACAAATAAATGGACGACGGGTCTAATACAAAAGCCACGAAAAAAATGTCCCAAGTCAACCTATTCGAAATTTAAATTGTAATGTCATCGCAGTGTCGCGCTGTCAGTAGAACAAATGAAGACTGTCGCGCTCTGTATACGATTTTAGCGCCTTACAAGTGCGGACACTTTTTAGCGCGGACCCGACGTCCATATAATTGTAAGTCAATGACTAAAATTGAGGATATATATATATACACTGAACACACAAATTAGTATACGGTGTGATAACACGATTCCCAAAAATTTTCACAACAGAATAAAACACAAATTTACCTCGAAAATTTTTAAGAAAACCTCAGTATTTAATAGGTACTTTACATATACCAATGATTTTTTTAAGAGGGAGCAGAGGAAAAATTCCTAATCTTCGATTTGATTTTAGAGGGGTATATCCACTTTAAAGTTAAAAATAAAATATTGTATGAGTAACTACACGATATATTCAAGCATAGACACTAATCAGAAACATAAAACAATAAAGTTTCCTCGATAGATAAAAATCACGAAATGACCTCTAATTTTCACATTTTTTCGATTCATCCTCGAAATGCTACAGGTTATTAGGACAAAAATTAGATAATTAATTATATTTATGCATGATCGACAACTGTCACTACGGACTTTTTTTAATCCCTTTAGTTTTAGAGTTATTCCGCTAAAACGAATTTGGTACTTTTAATGCGCAAAATTCAACATCTCCTGTCGCATGTCACGCGAACTTCAGGAATATATTTGTTTCACAAATTTGGGCGGAGCCAACGTCAAAACTTTTTTGGCATGAGAGCTCTTAAATATCAAATGAACAAAATAGAACACGTATAGTATACCACGTACATTTTTCAAATAGCTTTAATGTCGTTTGTAAAAAATAAATTCTGAAATAACGCCAGCAAAATAAACCGTATTAGTACGGGAAAAATTTGAGCAGAGGTAGTATCAACTCTTGAGTTTTTAGTTAAGTAGAAGAAAATTTAACTACATTTAACACCCCTTACCAATCAAAACATCCCTTTTTGTTACCTTTGCAGTATATTACCAAGGACATATTATCCGAGGACAAACTGTCTTTACATGTAGTTAATGTGGTAACTTAGATGCCGCGGAAACGTGTGTTTTGTGTTCGGCAAAAAATCACCAACTAGAAGCGAAAATTCTGTTTTCATATAATTTGCAGCTACGGCAACAGGCGACTGTGTCGATTTTATATCATATATATGAAAATAGAATATTTGCTTTGTTGCCAGTTGCTTGTATCCAATACAAGACCCACGTTTGCGCAGCGCCTTATTGATCACAAGTTAAGAAAGATAAAAATAAGAAACTGTGATTCCACTACAACATAAAATATATTTATTAGTTGGTTTACTGCTCTTTTATAGTATGTACCAAGTAAGTTTCAAATGTATAGTCTGCAAAAGGAGAGGCAGAAAATTTCAAGATAGAGATGACTCTTTGCTATCAAATGTAATTGCATTTGCATTATTATTTGTTATACATCTTATACTTAACACGTTGCTTTCTTTTTTAACCCACGACGCAAAAAAGGGGAGCTATAAGTTTGTCTTCGGAAGATACAGATACATAGAGCAGACAGATATCTATTTTATTATTTTTAATATCATGTGCTTTTTTCTTTGTCATGATATTTTGTGCGGGTTTTTGAGTATAGACCACAACATGCCATCTACCACGATCCCATGCTAGTCTTACCTATCTACTATAGTAGAATAAAACGAGTATGGTAACTCCACACAAACATAGCAGCGCGGTTTGTATGTGTGCGTGCCCGCCACGCGCCGTGTAGGGACGCACTCATTTGCATAATCTAATGATGCTCTCTCGTCGTCTCTTCAAAAAATATGAAAAATGTTTTGTTCGGAAGCTTAATCATTACATTTATAGTGGTGCGAGATTCCCTTTTAAGTACGTAAATACTTGTGCTAGGGATTCCCACTCTCCCTTATGGTACAGTAACTATGCTCGATTGTGGTTACACCTCAAAAATATACAGTGACAGCATGCAAATTTTTTATAGTAAAAAAACAGTACAGGGTACGAAATAATCTCAGTACAGAATGCTAAAAGAACAGACCTTAAAAGTACGTGGAATTACATCTATTTGCCAAGTTTTATAGAAATATCCCCTAGTTCGCCACTATACGGGACTTGAAACAGGAGATAATAAAAATCGGTTCTCACTACTCAAAGTATATTGAGAGAGAAAACGCCTTGAATTGGAGAATAGCAAAATCAACCATTAAAATAATTGCTCCTTATAATAAAATTTAGGCGCTATTTATAAAAATAAAGGTTCATGCGTAAACCCTTAGAAGTGGATGATTTTCTTCAAAATGAAGTGGGACCACAGCTGAGGTATCCTCTTTCAAAAAAAGAATCATCAAAATCGATTCACAAATGCTTGATTGATGATACTTGAGTTGTCGTAACATACATACAAAAAAACATACAGTCGACTTGAAAACCTCCATCGTTTTTTGAAGTCAGTTAAAAAGATACAAAATATTGAATGATTTTCAGATTCCAAAATGTGTGTGTGCGTGGTATTTGAGTGTGCCTGTATGTGCGTATGAAAAAAATTTGGTCTAACAGTAATCGTAAACCCTAAGGATCGGTAGGGGGGGTCACTATAATCAAAAGTACCCATACTGAATATGAGGGTAGTGCACCTGGGGCGGCTCACCTAAGGCACTAGTCTTCTGAGAGCCGGATGAAGTCCTTGCAAACGGGCTGATCTGGGGTCAGGTCCTGCCTGTATAGGTCCCAGTTCGGGCTTGCTCGCACAGGTTATAATGTCCTTCGCGTATAACCAAGAGGTTGATAGGGTCACTCAGAAGATCACTACGAGTATAAACAAAACTTATGTAGAAAGGGTATGAGAGCTGTTCAGTACCCATACCTGTTGTGACCTACCTATGTCTACCGCAAAGCATACCTATGTGTTCCGAATTGATTGGTAGGCAGGGCTAGTGTAACAAACGCAGGAGATGAATTGCGGTACTTCCTTAATATCGCACATATCTATAGACAACTGTAATCATTATCCATCAAGATCTCTCCCGTCTGTTAGCTATTGAGTAGCACAAAAAACGTAACTTGAGATATCTTTCTTTTGTTTCATAATCATGGCCATTGCCTGGTCACAAAGAAAAAAATACGGTTTACTATAATATATAGACATTGGCAATGCATGGTGTTATGTTGGCTAGATCAGGTCAAAATAACGCTCTTTAATGCGAGGTATTACGTGAGCCTACTTTTAGTAGGCTCATGAAATGGTACCCCATGGTATATATGACTGCCCCTCGCGCCGCAGTGCGCTGAAAATTAATATGAATAAAATGAAAACAGGTGGAGAAACTACTATTGAACAGGTGGAGAAACTACTAACTAAATGTTTATAAACTATACTTTAAGGAGTAATTTCAACGTTAGAACCACTCAAATGGAATATTATCATACTTATCCAAGTACACCAAAAATTAAATTAGTGCTTTTTAAGTGCAGGATTTGCGGTGTATTACTGCATTTTATTTGAGATGTTTTTGTTGTAGTACGGAGGGTATTTATTTAGCAATGCAGAATAATAATTTTTATTTATAAAAACTTGTATTTAAACTGAATCCTTTTCTAATTTGCGAAACCAAATAGCCGCCATTTTGCGGTAGGATGAGCGCATCGCGTGAGAGGATAAGATATATTTGATCTAACCAAGAACGGAACGCACTTAATGCTCACATTGCCGCTTGGCGGCAAAAATAGGTAAGATGGCAGCACCACCGCCCTGAACAAACTCTGTCAAAGAGGATATTAAGTTATTAATTAATTTTAATTTAGATTAGTAAGGTTATTTTGGTTTTTTAACTTTTGTTTTTTTTTGTTTGTTAGGCGTCACAGCCTAGGAGCATACTGGTACATATGTTACAGTTTTTATACTAAATAAATAATAGCCAATAATACTAAGTCCTGAACGGATTTCAAAAATCCTTTCCGAAATTATTCTTCCGGGGATGGAACTCAGTACCCATGATACCAGCAGAAGCCCAGCTTCTGATACAGTCAGTTATATAATTTCAAACAAACTTGTCGAATCCTACACTGCCACACTATGCCGAAAGGCTAAAAAACTTTCCTAAGTAGTTAGAAACTAAAAAGTCGGGGCTCTGCAGTGACGGAACACTCATTGGAGTCGGACTCGACGTACTATATTTGGTTTGATAAATCGTCCATACTGGCGAGAGAAAAGCATTTCATTCCGCGGAAAGTACGTGAAGCAAGCGAGATTGGTCGTCATTCCAATTTCAATCGTGATAGTGGATAGTCGGTACTCCCAGGCTGGAAAACAGTGTTAGGTACTACATCAGTGGTTAGTGTGGATGAGACTTTAAAAAGTGACGTTGTTAGTGTAGTGTGTAATCCTGCGTATAACTTTAATAAAAATGAAGCAAAGGTAGTTTCTCGCCGACGCCGCTTGCGCCCGCAGCCGTACTGAGAGTCGTATTCCAGAACTCTACTCAATGCTCAAGTCATGATTGCACTCGAAACACAAGCATTGGAAATACGACCCTAATGGCAGGGACTTGAGTATGATTTCGAGTGCTTTAAACTATACTCAAACCCTGACTTGAGCGATGAGTAGAGTTCTAGAATACGACTCTGAGTGATCGGGCTGCCAGGGCTTTGGCGCACAGTTTCCGCCACCGCCGCGGAATCTCATGATTAGGGACCACGAATTGGTTAGAAACACGTCGAGAAAAAGTTATCCGTTATTTTAGTTAATATGTCTGAGTCTATTTACACTAAAAAGTATTCACTTATGCGTCTTTGATATTTGTAAACAGTCTCTTTTTATTTTATTATGTGGGAAACAAACAGTTTACAATTTGTATACACGGTACAAAAGTAACTTATCACTTAAACCAGCAAACTTTCCAGTAATAAATACCGGGTGTAAATTTGTAATGCCACCTGGAGGGAAAGTACTCTAAATACTGGAGATAGAAATTTTTACTTAAAGAAAACATTCCTTCATTTTTTAAAAGAAATAAAACTGCATTCATAGATTTTCGAAAATTTCTAGCAACACGCGGGAATCGAACCCGCTTTAATCTAAAAAAATACACCCTACACTTTTATCGCATCGATCGATAGGGTTAATTATAAGAATAAAATCTCTCTCACAAAATTGGTTAATTAAATGAAAAAGAAAACCATGAAATCTTAACGTATTTTAATAAAACGAAAAAAATGGTAATCTAACTAATTCGTTGCTCGAAATGAGCTCCATTTTCTTGGATACACAAATTTAATCTCTTAACGAATTCATTTTGAGTAACTTTTAATAACGTGTTGTGATGAATTGTATTACAAATCGTATTCTGAACCTCAGCCTTCAACTCGTTTACACTCGCATAGGATTTAAGGTAAATTTGATTTTTAACATATCCCCACAAAAAAATCTAAAGGGGTGAGATCTGGTGATCTCGCAGGCCATCTGATTGTGCCGTTCGTACCAATCCAGGTATTAAAATGGTTACTAATGTAGGCAGTAGTGACTCTGCTATTATGGGCTGGAGCGCCATCTTGCTGCAGAATTATTCAATTTCGCTCTTCCTCGGATAAAACATTTAACTCATTTCTTCAGAGATCCAGTATTTCAAGATACTTGACAGTGTTCAAATGACCTTCGTACACGTGGACTAACACAACCATATTTCTAATAATTCCGCACCAAACGTTGAAAGAGAATCTTACTTGATTGTTAGTTTCATGAACACGAACAGGATTCACTCGAGACCAATAATGGTTATTGCGGCGGTTGTACATGCCGTTATTACTGAACTTGGTTTCGTCAGACCATACAATGTTACTCAAAAAATTCGGGTTAAGGCCAACTTCTCTTAGCATGTTTTGACAAAATTGAAGTCGTCTCTTTCAATCCCCAGGATGCAATTTTTTCACCGACCGGCCGTCACGATAACATTTATACTTATACTTTTTAAGCACTTGGAGTACGCGAGTGTGGTTCGTTCCAATATCCTCTGCAGCATCTCTGCTTGAAGTCTTTGGAAATGCTTCGAAGTATGTTATAACATTAACATCGAATTCGGAATAGTTCTGTTCAGGAGTTTGCCGTCGCTTTTCGTAGCTACCCGTATTTTTTAAATTATTTACCATTCTTTTCAGAACGAATCGAGTTGGTGCTTGTCGATCCCGAAATCTCTCTTCATACCACCGCAGAGCTAAATTCACATTTTTGTTATATAAAAAATAAGCTTCCATTAAATCAAATTGTTCTTGATATGCCATTTCTACGATGAGACAAATATGAAATTTATTTATTTATAGGAAAACTATCAGTACTTAGAAAGGATATGTAAAAACAATCAAATGGAAATAACAAAAGACAATCCATTTTCAAATGAAACATTCCATATTTAAATTACCTCATGCTACTGACCAAAGAGTCTGCATTACAAACATGTGCAAATTGCAATCTTCTTATCTAAATAGTACTTCGTCATTTTAACCCTTAGTTTACCCGGTGAACAAAAATCTTACAATTTACCTCATGGAGTCCATAGGACTCCTTTTGAAAAAAATATAATTTTGTTTGAAATAAAACCAAATGCAAAGTTAAAAAATCGTTTAATTTAATAAGGAATATTATGTTAACAGTCTTGTGTATCACAATTTGTACTTAATACGTAACAGTCTTTTTTACAATATGAAAGTCAAATAGACAATAAAAAATTCGAATAAAAACAAGAGCCAACTTCTGGCTTCCTAACCAGAGGTTTTTTTTAAAAGATTTTTTATTTTTTATATGAGAGTTCATTACATATATAATCAAAATATTAGAAAGAAAAATAAAAATATTCACGTCCATACAAAAAAATGAAACGAGCAGAGCTTACTCCTTATCTCTGTTCAGTAGTCTCACCTGTACCTACTTCTTCTGTATCGCTCGTGTCAGGTGAGCACTCTGAATTCGAGTCATGATCAGAAGGTATATAGTCATCTTCGGAATCCGACAACCAGTCATTGGGTTCGATTCTATTATTTACATTTGTTAGAATACCTGGTTGTTCCTGTTCTTCGTGGTTTGTCTCCTCATCGTCATATTGAAGCCACTCTTGAAGTATAAAACCGGCATTTTCTTGAAGAAGGTTGACTGACCGACTATGAGAAGCCATTTTAAACCCTAAAACAAAAAATAAATACTAATAACATACGTTCATAACAATATTTGTAGCGAATAAATAATGCAATACTTGTAACACAAATGTTCCGGTGGAGTCCCACGGACTCCGCGAATGCCATTACTCACCTATGCAAGCATCGCAAGCGCACGTCCTCTTCGTCCCGCGTCTTGCGCCACACTGGGTGAAGGTACCGAGACGCCCGAAATGAAAACCGCGATATAAAAGATTTTACGTCAAAAACAAATATTACTTGGAGTCCCACGGACCTAACAGATAAATTAAGGGTTAATGGATATATGACGTCACCGATAATTAACAAGTAATCTGATGGACCTTTGAGTAAAAGTGCTTTAACTTGACCCGTTGAATTTCATGGTTTGTAAGAGAGATTTCATCCTCATACTCGTAATTGACCCTATCGATTGATTTAATAAAAGTATAGGGTGCATTTTTTTAAAGATTTTAGCGGGTTCGATTCCCACGTGTGGCTAGCAATTTTCGAAAATCTTTGAATGCAGTATTATTTCTTTTTAAAAATAAAGGAATGTTTCCGTTAAGTAAAAATTTCTATCTCCAGTAATTAACGTGTCCTTCCAAGTGGCATTACAAATTACCACCCTGTATATAACTTAAAAAATAACGAAAAACTAGTATTTCTTTAAACATAAAGAAAATTATAAAAAGGAATATAAAATTAAAGAAACTAAAAACAAATAACAGTAATTATTGTTAATAAATGGACTATACAAATTTTGGAAAGGACAAATAAAATATTTAAATCTAAATTTTTTTTTAATAACGTACTCACTTAACATACACCCCGCACTAGGGAAACCCTGTGTCGCGGGTGCCATGGACACACACAGACAACTACAAATTGCACCCAAACTCACGAGAGAAATAAATGTAGGCCGTACAAATAATTCTCCCGCCCCGGAAATCGAACCTGGGACCTCTGCGTGGCACTCCGGCATGGTAACCGTATTATATAAGCTGTAAACAAAAAAGCGTAACTTAAATATTTAATTTTACAAGCTGGCATAGAAAAGGCATATTTCAAACGACAATTAGATCTAGGACATCTCAAATTATAATTATATAACAAAAAGCTAGATTTACAAATGATTATTGTGCCTAATGTAATTTAATAAATGGACACTCGCTACCAAAATTTAAACAAGCTACCTTTTGTTCCATGAGTTTGAGAATACGAAAGTACACATCTAACACAAAATTTTAAACCATCCTGACAAAACCACACGGAGGCGAAAATTTGATTTATAGGCTTTTTGTTTTGTTATTCAGGAACGGATGGAGCAGGGTGTTTAAAGTGTTGAGAAATTTGTTGTAAAACGTTTGTATGTATGTTATTAGTATTTATTATATCGTGGGTTTCTAGAGGAGCGGCCTTGAAAACTTCTCTTGTTATGAAGATGGTTTAAAACAACTGAGGTGCTTTCATATACCACCTGAAAGATGTCACGTGATTATTGTAATTAATGGAAACCTCAAAAGATTCCTAAATGCAGCTGAGTTATAAGTTAATACCTATTATGGCATGGGCTGCTATTTTTGAAAATTACTTATATGTATAACATGGCAGCGCAGAAGATTTTATTTTTTCACAAATTTGAGCGCGGAAATGTTTTTCTTAGTTTGTTTTCCTTTTTTAAAATTGTACAATTCAACATTTTTCACTTAAATATCTTAGGTCACAGATCGAAATTCAAAATGCTGACTTCACCTAGACCTGTATATTTACATTTTCTGTACTAGTTTAAAAAATAGATATATGCATATCAGTTGAGAAATTCCATTTGTAGATTTTTTTATGATACTACAATTTCTGAGGATGCCAAGAAAGCTTCACGCCTTGCGCTTCGTAATCGTAAACAAAAGAAAAACACAAATTCGGAATACGAATTGTCTGTATTGTTTTTCTTTACGAATGAATTGTCCGCCTGGTGGTAGACGACACGCCTACCCATAACAACTGCAGTGCCACTCAGAACTCTGAATCGCAAAGATCTGAGGGGCACTGCCTTTACACCCGTCACACTGTAACACAAAGTTGACAAGTTTCACGTTACCTGTAGTTTCGCCACATTATTATATTTCCTGGACGAACTCTTTCACAAGAATCTCTACGGCTACTCAATACATGTACTAATATAATATAAGTACATATGAAATTACAGGCACATAGGACTTGTCAACATGAGCCCGAAGCCGAACACCGAGGGCTTTAACACTCTTTAATACTTTGTCATTTTTACCGCCCGTGCTACATTTTTATTTTTTATTTTTTATTTTTATTTTTTTTATTTTTATTGGATAAGGTACAGCAACAGATTACAGATCATAATTTACAACAGACAAAAACTATTCTACATGAATGGTTATAAACCTGCAACCCAATTATAGCTATACACAACACTTTAGTATATATAATAAACAGTAGCACCTAGGAATTAACTAAATATGTATATATAACAAATAAACAGCACCAGTAAGAGATATTACAAAAAAGAATGAAAAAGTTACGTAACAAAATTAAGGTGGTAGATTGGAATGTAGAGACTTTCTAAAAACTATGTAACTTCTACTATAAAGATCATTATTAGCACAGATGTCATTATAATATCTACACATTCTGTACATCGGATTATTACTCGAGACATTATTAGCAGAGTGTGGAATACGGAATAATTATACATTGTTTATTTACATTGCAATACATATATTGTTTTTTATCACATTTACGAGGAAATAGATACAACGATAATTTATTTCTTAAATGAATAAATATCGTTTCACAACACAACATTTACCGATTTAGCAATTGGCGGATTTATTGTTTTTTTTTTAAACAGATTGCCAGCTATTCTTACATAGATAATACAACTCAAACTAAAATGTTATAAAAAGGACAGACGCATGCAGCTACAATGTATAGTGTTCTAAAAATACTGCAGAATTTGAATTCACAAAATAAATTTAGTAAAATATAGTTCAGATTTTTCGAGCATATTAACTTTTTTAATTAATCTTGACGTAAAAAATCCATAGGGCGATAATGTAATGAAAAAGCTCGTGGACGTAATTTTGAGCATTACGAGTTTACGAGCAAGTATAATAAAACAGCTATTAACATTGTTCGATTCAGAATTCCATTTACAGTACTTTGTAATGTAAATATTTCGTACTCATCGTAATTCTACGTCTAGTTGTATTGTAAAGGAAAAAACATCATGAAATTATTCTGTTATTCGTAAAGTTAACCATAATTTAAAAAAAAGAGGCATTAAGACCCGGTTTTTACTACACTCAACCCACGCCGCCGGTGAAATCGTAAAAAGGTTGACTTATTTGTCTCATTTACCCATACACCTGACTACACACAGTACAGTGTACTGAATCATAAACTGAATTGCTTTTTAACAATCCACCATAAAGATAAGCGGTGTTAGATTCACGATTTATCAACAATAGCGGTCTTTATAGACACTCTTTCGCGCGTGATGCAGCAATTGTGCGTGATTGAGCGCGCGCGTAAAGACGTTGGAAGAAAAAGGGAAAGACCGCACGATTGCGCTCTTCAGTCACGAGCGCAATTGCGCACTCCAACACGCGCCTGTTTCGAGCGGTCTATCCTTCGCTAATAGACGCTCTCTTTCCGTTGTAACAAAAACAAACTTGAGCAATCGAGTACGAAAGAACGGTAACTTAAAAAATTCAAACAGGTAATTGCGCATGCAGGCTTTCCCGCGCTCAATCCTGTACGCTTCTGATTACGTGCAATAGAGTGACTGTTTATTACACAAGCACAGACACGCATATAAACAGAACAACAAAAGAACAATAATAAACAATTAAAACAAGTGACATAATTATGTTCATGTTCAATTATAATTCACCGTGCCGTGTCGCGGCTGGTGCAATCGGAATTGGCTCTTCTTTAGCCACAAACAGTTTTTTTAAACCGTTTTTTTTATAGCTCTATTGTCTGTGTTCAAACGCTGTATTTTTTTTATATTTTGTATGCATCAATCGAATTAAAAATTCGTGTTCCAAATAGGTCTAAAATGAAAAATAATCTTTATCTAGTAAATCAAAACGAGAATATTCTTTAAAAAAAGGTGCAGTGTCTAGTAAGAAGAATAAGGCTTGTATGAAAAATAATTACGCACGAGAGGTTTACCATCGTCCCAAGTCTGCTAACTTGGTAGAGTAATCATCTCGATAGAGTACCATTGGCAGGATTTTGTAGTTTACGTTAGGCATTCTGCTAAAAGTTAAGAATGTGTTGTCAGTGGCTGGCCATCGAGCCACTTCTTAAACCAAATAGTTTACTCGTCTGTGGAGTCAGTGGCTGGCCATCGAGCCACTTCTTAAACCAAATGGTTTACTCGTCTGTGGAGTATGTACTTATTACTCTGTGGAGTATGTAATTATTTAGATAATACCTTTCCGCTCACGCGATTCATGCGTCTCTGGAAGCATACCACACCTAGAGGTGCCGGTGATGATTTTGTACCGATTTATCGGATATTGAAGTTATAACAGGTAAAAGAACTAATAGTAATTGCTATTTCGGTGACTACTCTAGCAAACCATAAAGTTTTTAATGCCTGGGTCTGTCATTTAAAAAAATAAACAACTTCAAAAATACGTCACGACAATCGTGTGTGTTATTGTTTGGGCTGGTGATTTCGGTGTTTATTTATTGAAAACATACCGTAAGTTGCGTTTTTTAAGTTTACCCTGAATATAAATGTTTATAAACTATACTTTAAGGAGTAATTTCATGGTAAACATTAGAACCACTCAAACGGAATATTATCATATTTACCCAAATACACCAAAAATGTCATTAGTGCTTTTTAAATGCAGGATTTGCGGTATATTACTGCATTTTATTTGAGATGTTTTTGTTGTAGTACGGATTTATTTAGCAATGCAGAATAATAATTTTTAAAAACTTGTATTTAAACTGAATCCTTTTCTAATTTGCGAAACCAAATAGCCGCCATTTTGCGGTAGGATGAGCGCATCGCGTGAGCGGCTATACACTATTTCCTTGAAAAGGCCCAAGTTCTGTTCCGGGCGTTGCTGAAGTTTAACGCGCTTCTACAGCGCCTCGGGTAGAGATGCGTTTCCAGTCATCGTACGCAAAAGGAGCATGGCTGTCCCAACCGCATCTTGTCCGCGCTCTATATATTATCCATTCAATTCAAATTTAATTACAAATAATAGCGACATCTCTCGCCAGGGCTGGTAGCTGTTACTTAACTGGGTGACTAACTACTATCACAGATTTCTCATAGATGGCGATACGGCTAAAAAGTCGAGAAGACCCGACAAGAAGCACATGGAAAAATTCGTAAGGTCCGCTGGTTCATTCCGTGGCTTAGTTGGCATATCGTCTTGGTTTGCTAGAAGACGTCGGTTCGAATCCGGCCGAATCGAAGGAAGTGTTTGATCTTTGTATTACAATAATAATAAAAATGTTTATTTCTCACCACAGAATACAATACAATATAAATCTTAGTAGGTATGTTACAGTGCTGGTGTGTGATGTAGGTATTTCACCTGTATTACAAGTCACCAGGCCCCATCCCTTGAATAATGAGTTTTAATTACTAAGTAATAAGGAGTACGTGAGTAAATGATTACATTTGTTAAAGTAAGTAAAAACCATAAAAATAAAAACTAAAAAAATAATAAAAATATAGCAAATTAACATATCATTAATAATTATATGTATATTATATGTGTTAATTTGCTTATTGACATGGAGTAAAAGTTATTACAAATAGGGGAAAAATTTTACAGCTATATGTAGTTCACACAAATCAAAAAGAAAGCAACAATAAAATATGTTAATCAACATTCGTATTATTATAGATTTTAAATCTAATAATTGACGGGCATGGAAATTAATATTCGTGTGCATTCGGAAATCCGATGACTGCCGAGGGATATTGAAAAAATAGAAGCAGTGTACTGCTCTGTTCTCTTATAACAAATATTAGTGAAGTGCAATTTTAGAATAGAATAGAATACCATTTAATAATAATAATAATAATAACGCACACACTCAACATAGTCCCGCACTAGGGAAACCCTGTGTCGCGGGTGCCATGGACACACACATAGACAACCACAAATTACACCCAAACTCACGAGAGAAATAAATGTAGGTCATACAAATATTTCGCCCGGCCCGGGAATCGAACCTGGGACCTCTGCGTGGCAGTCCGGCATGGTAACCGTTCGGCCACGGAGGCAGTTAAATTAATTGCAATTAAATTAATAGTAAATTTATTGCAACCATGTATATTGTTTTATTCTTTATTGTTGTTACAAGTAAATAATAGTATCATATGGACTCTTAGTAACAGTGGAGCTCCTTATGGAATAGTTCGTCCAGAGAAGCACTGCTACCTTAACTATATCTGCCGCCAAGCAGTATTGTGAGCATTAATGTGCTCCAGTTTGGAAGAATAAAAGTGCTGGTGAAATAACAGGCACATGGGACTTGTTAACTTATATCGCAGGGTATCAGGCGCAGTAGCAGAGCCACTTAGATCTATGCGATTTAAAGCTCCGAATCGCACTGTAACTGTAAGTGGCGTGTAGCTTACCCTCAGGCGCACTACTTGTTCGGCCCGTCACTTGATATTACAAAAAAAGATAAACCCTGACAGGATATTGCAAATTGCACTTAAATCTAGTTTGTATTATAATAACATGTAATATTTATTTACGCCATTTTCCGCCATATAAATGCATGTTTGCATTATAATAATATAAATATAGGCTTTTGTCATTGACTTACAAATAAATGGACGACGGGTCTAATACAAAAACCACGAAAAAAATGTCCCAAGTCAACCTATTTAAACGTAGTGACATGTAAAGGAATATAAAAAAGCTAAAACGTTGAATTTAAATTGTAATGTCATCGCAGTACTGTCTAATTTTGCTTGCTTCGCTGTCAGTCGAACAAACGAAGACTAAAGCGTGAATGACGCTCTGTATACGATTTTAACGCCCTATAAGTTCGGACACTTTTTAGCGCGGACCCGACGTCCATATAATTGTAAGTCAATGGCTTTTGTACAAGAAATGTCCTTAGTATGTAACCGAATGAATTGTTTTTTGTTATATTGTTTTATGTATCGTTAGGCATTTTGTTGTAATGAATTTGTAATATCCTCGGGAATAGTGCAAATCTGCATATGTAGTATTGGTAAAATGCGCAGGAGAGGGATTTATCTTTATTACTTTATTATTTCAATGGCTACGATTTTTATTTTTGCACTGTAAGCTTTAATTTATGTTATCTACGGACTGATAACAATAGATTCCCGTAAATTACGCTAATTTGGTTACCACGACATTTACGCAGATTAGATTTGGCAGCTAAATTACGGAAATGAAGACTCATAACCAAATGCTAGTTATGCATAATTACACAATCCCCGACGATATGGTCCTATTTTACAGATTTGTAGACTCGGATCTGGGTGGATAAGTTTGTGTTTGCGACGTGCAATTTTGTTCAAACAGATTATGATTATTTCTTACAAATGTGACTGCTTCTAGAAGAAATAAAGAGGAGAGGGTTAGTAATTGGAGGTCTATAAAATGCAGCTTACAGCTGTCAGATTGTGAGATATTTGCAAACATTCGAACACATATTTTTTTGATTGCGCGAAGTTCATGTGCTTTGTATCTTAAGCACCAGTTTTCAAATGTAAAACATTACAAAGATTGTACTGATTTCGATAAACATGTTGTTGAATGAAATAGAAGTTTCCCTTGCTGTTCAATCGAGAACACAGCTGCAACAGCGCCAGCAATGCGGTGTAAATTGCCGAGGCGCAATTCTTTTGAATTCGTAATATGAATTCCGTTTCCAGAATTCATGAAGAAACCCACACCAGTTTTATTCTACGAGATTGGTCTGTATGTAGATCTGAAATTATTCCAAATTGGCCTACATTGTTCGTTGACCGCTTCCATGAAAATGAGGCCTCTCTTGTAATGGTAAAACGACTCCTCGTAACGTAAAGAAATGAATTTTATTCGCTTGAAAAAACTGAACACGTTTTACTTGGAAAAATTATTTGTCTGTTATAAGTGGCATGTTTTTCTTTAATATTACTGCGGGTTGGCAGCCATGCGTAGTTGATATCCCTAACGTTTCTTATCCTTATTAGGGAGTCATCAGACTGTCGGCAAGGAATCGCTTTAACTCGGTCAGAAAATACTTTATGTCCATGTACACAGTCATTGCTCCAAGATACCGGATAAACTTATACAAGAAGATGTACGGATATTACCCCTTACTTTATCCCACAGCATTTATTTTAATAAAGTAAATTATAGAGTGCTAGAAGTGAGACGCAATCTGGCTCTTGTAACTTATGTGTTTCGTCTGGTACGGGGAATAATATACAACCCATTTTTGTTGTCCAAGGTAGGCTTTATGGTACCTAGAACTAATCTGGTGCGACTTCATAGAATGAGGTTATTTGCAGTACCTACCACACGATGTAGAGTGAGTGAGATGGCCCCCCTGCCCCGTGCACTTAGGTATCTAAACCAGTTGCTTAACTTCGACTCCTCATTGGACCTCTTTGCATGCTCAGAAACAAAATTCATATTTTCCGCAGGACGCTATCTGGAGTCCTTGACCGGAGACAGTAGTATTAAATGTTAGTTTAAAATGTAATAACAAATGGTTTTTATCTTTTTTTGTCATTAATGTCAATCTGTAATAATTTATTGTTTATGGTATTGTATTTATAATTTTATCAATTTTCATATTTTATTCACTTTTGTAATTGTCTTAAGATTGATTGTACATTTAGCTTTAAGTCTTACTATTGCGTTTGGGTTGACTGTAAGCAATATGTAATAAATAAATAAACCGGAAATCCTAAACGACCTTTTGGTTGTCAAATATAACTGTATAACTTTTTTATAAAAAAAAACCAACCTCTAAAGTAGATTTTTTTTTATTATACCAAGTAATAGGACGAACCGGTCGTGGGCCTGCCACTCAGAGCTTAAAATCGCAAAGATCTCAGGGACAATGCAAGTGCGCCAGTTACCCTGAGACGTAAGTTGACAAGTCCCATGTGACTGTGATTTCACCAGCACCCTTACCCTTCAAAACCGGAACGCAGAAATAGTCACATCACTGCTTAACGGCAGAGACAGGTAAGGCGGCAGTACTTCCCTGGACGAACTCTTTTACAAGGAGCTCTACTGCTAGCCAACATCATCAACATTTATTTACCAAGTTTTATTGAAATCGGTTACCGGAAAGCGCGCGAAACCGGATCCGTCCCTTTGTTTGCCATCCATAGAGGTGGAATATTTTCTTCAAATTTAAATGGGACCAATATTGAGGTACCCTCTTTAAAACAAAAGAAAAGAATTACCAAAATTAGTACTTTAAATGTGTATTAAATATTTTATTAATTTGTTTTCACACTACACACACTTATACCTGATGTATATATTGCAAAGATTATGTAAGTATTTATCCGATATAAGTATACACACTGCAATAACACTATACACACTCATGATATAAGTATTTACGTAGTTTATTTTATTTTATTTTCTGTTTCGGGACGCATGCGTCCGTCACTCTCACTCACTTGGCTAGGGCCCATTGAAAACCATCGTCACAACCTAGCCTTGGTTGTGACTTTAGCTGAATGGGATCCTTTTGTACACGCCATAGCCGCACACATGTCAGTATAGTATCATGTAACTTGGTGTTGAAATGTTTTTACGCTGTTCTTTGTGTTATTTCTATTTTAGTTATATTAGTCTTTGTTTTTGTGTTTTTTTTTATAATGTGGCGTTACAATAAATGGTTTCTATTTCTATTTCTATTTCTATTTCAAAATCGGTTCACACATACAAAACAGTACAGTCCAATTGAGAACCTCCTCCTTTTTTGAACTTAGTTAAAATAAATATTAAATAAACTTCATTTTAATCTTGTGAGTTTTTTTTTATTTTGACTTCCTGATAAAGCGGGTGGAACTCCTGTGCATGGGCGAGGGCCCAGTGCCTCCCCGATGATACGAAGTTCCATACTGAGAAGACACAGGCAACAACCAAAGGACTTAAAAACCGTTGGAGCCAGGAAAGTCCTTCACTTGTTTAACGCTGTCGGCCTTGACTCTGAACTGTTACTAGTGGTGGTCACAACGCAGACATATATTTTACATTAATTTGAAATGCAGTTAACAGTAAAAAAGGTCAAACATTTATACCTGAAATCCAGTTAATACTTGCACATCTGCTTGGAGATTCAATACAATGTATCTTATTTTACTAAGAACTGTGCAACTACAGTATTTTGGAAAACAAACGTATCGTCTTCTTCTATCGTAAAGTTGAAAATCGGTCAGCAAACTATGAAACGAGCTATGCTCGGAGTTTTTTTGAAGGACAAGGTACGGAACGAGGTTATCCGACAGAGAACTAAGGTAGCTGGTAGAATAAGCAAGCTGAAGTGACAGTGGGCTGGCAATACCTGTCGAAGAACCGATAACCGAAGAGGGAAACGAGTTCTTGTGTGTACTGGCCAGATGGACTGATGAATTGCGAAGGGCTACTGGCAACGTACGGATGCAACGAGCTGACGACCGGGCGAAATGACACGCATTGAGACAG
This sequence comes from Hyposmocoma kahamanoa, assembly GCF_003589595.1. Taxonomy (NCBI): domain Eukaryota; kingdom Metazoa; phylum Arthropoda; class Insecta; order Lepidoptera; family Cosmopterigidae; genus Hyposmocoma; species Hyposmocoma kahamanoa. The sequence continues at coordinate 9,188,963 of NW_020654972.1, read as the reverse complement.
ACCTATGACCAGCACTGGACTACGATATGCTGTTGACGATAATAATACGTAGCGTGTTTTACTTCCCCTTGCTAAAGGAGGTGCGCTAGTTCACTGCCTCAATCCTAATCCACGCGGTGGGTGTGTGCACGCACGCACACACCCACCGACTCACATGCACGCACGCACACACCCACCGACTCACATCACGCACGCACGCACACACACACGCACACACGCACCCTCGCACACACACATACACACACACAATGCCATAAAGACACACACTCATCCTATATAAATGTATATATAAGGTAATTGGTACTGAATTAAGAATAGAATGAATATTATACATTATACAATATATATATAATCTAATATAATAATATAAAAATATGATAAGATAAAATAAAATAATGTATTATATAATAATAATAATTTTTGATAATATGTTTGTTTGATAATGTGTTTAATAATATGTATATTTTTTCAAAAAAAAAAAATTTTTAGTAATAATAAATAGTAACAATGTTTTTATCGATTACCTGCGAGACAGGCTTTGCCTAGTGCAGGAATCGTAGGAAATTCTCTGTACGCGATATACGCTACAATTGAGTTGTGTTACCTGGTTCTTTGTCGTAACTAAATTGTAATGTGCCTGCACAAGTTCATTTGTAAATAAATTATTTTGTATTTTGTATTTTTTTGTATTTTGTACCGCTGACATAAAATTCACTGTTTATTTCACTCTTATCAAGTACATAAACCTTTATCTGACCGGCTCAAGCCGATTCTTCATTAACAAGTATGGTAACACCTTTACCACTCTCAGCCATGGAAAGATTCCTTCCGCCTGTATCTGTACTTCCGTGTGAACATAAGTCGGATAAATAGGCGTCATCTGGATAAGCCCGCTTTACCGTCAATCTCGTAGATCTGGAGTTACGTAATAAATACTTCATATATTTGTTTTATCTTTAATTCATATAACGGGGTCTATAAACTGGTTAATTACACTTTTCTTAGTGACTATGTTAGTAAAAAGAGAGAAATCATAAACAGAAATAATACCATCGAGTACATAACCAGAAATAGAGACGATATAAAGGCCATCCTTCCCTGGCAACCCATCAGGTAAATGGGCCTTACATCACTTTTAAATATGAACTAAAAAAAACTGCACTGAAATCACGAATTAGAAAGCTGAAATAGTACAGTGCCAACATCTGACCGGTGTGTACGTCTCCGAATATTCCAAAAATATTCTGTATTTATTGCAATAAAGATAATATCTCTAACTATGGGAGGCTGTTCCATTCGGTGGTGTGGGAAAAACAGCAAAACATCTAATTACAAAACAAACGGAATCACATTTCATCGGTAATTAAATATTAAATATGTAATTTTTCTATTTTCGTCCATTATAGCAAAGCTCTAGTTAAACTTGTCGATTTGAAGAGAAACAATTGACGACACCCGTCAATTATTTCGAATTCGGGCTGGCCAATCGGATCGCAGTTGTCACCGTAATGATTTAGCAGAATTGTTTTCAAACAAATTAAATGACATTTCGTCTCTATTTCTAGGTATATACTCGATGACTAATATAAATATTGTAGCGAATCACAGCAGTCGTTACAAACCTCTTTTGTACATAAATTATAAATTTTATGGTCTTTTTAAGTTTGTTTTGTATTTAAATTCTAAATTTAAATATGTGATTGTTTTTGGCGCCTTTTCTTTACAATAATAATAATAACTCTTTATTGCACAAAGAAAAGATACATGAAACACAACTTATAAAGGACATGAGCTTATATCTAGAAGAGATCTCTTCCAGCCAACCCTAGCCTAGGTGAAAAATGAAGTCTTTACTGTTGTTTTCTGTTTTGGATTGATAGTGCTACATGTTATGTAATAAACTGTAAGTACTTTGCTTTGGTCTAGCTCACTCTTTGTTAGCACCCGCTCGAACCCATTAATACAGTTCGCTACAAATATTTATTTAACTGCCTCGGTGGCCGAATGGTTACCATGCCGGACTGCCATCAGAGGTCTCAGACTCGATTCCCGGGCCGGGACAAATATTTCTATGGCCTAAATTTATTTCTCTCGTGAGTTTGGGTGTAATTTGTAGTTGTCTATGTGTGTGTCCATGACACCCGCGACACAGGGTTTCCCTAATGTTGGGCTGTGTGTGCGTGTGTGTGTTATTGTTATTATTATTAATGGTGCTTGTCAGCAAAATCTTTTTCTTACTACAACTTTTGCTAACAAGCAGCTGGAGGAAATGATGCACATGGGGGGAATTACATCTCCCTAAGATGGTCATCAGAATGGAGTTGGCGCTGCTATATTCGGGCGCTCCCTCACCGCGAAGATTCGCCTGTAATTTAGGCACAAAGTGCAAAAGTATAGAGTGGCACTATTTACACTGGTCATTGACTATACGTGCTCGCAGTTTGTCTGATAGATAAGTTTCGAAATGAGGTTATCCGATAGAGAACCGAGATCATGGATATAGCTAGTAGAATAAGCAAGCTGAAGTGGCAGTGGACTAGCAATATCTGTCGAAAAATCGATAACCTATGGGGAAACGAGTTCTTGAATCGAAATCAAGGCTCGGCAAACTTAGTCAAGGGTTCGTCCAGAGAGGATACTGCCACCTTACCTATTCCTACCGCCAAGCAGTAGTAATATGAACATTAAAGGTAAGGGTGCTGGTGAAATTACAGGCACATGGGACTTGTCGACTTATGTCTCAGGGTGATGGGCGCAGTGGCAGTGCCCCTCTGATAATTGTGATTTACAGCACTTGGTGGTACTGCTACTGTTATAGACACACGTGTCACTTACCACCAGGTAGGCAACTTGTAGATATCATAAAAAAAATAACCAATTTGGTCCTACCGGGAATCGAACCCTGAACCTCCTCATCCAGCGCCCACAGTATTAATCGTTAGGCCACCGAAGTCAAGGATTTGATATCCAAATTAGTATGAAACTTCATCGACTTTTTCCAGCAAAGCAAATCCAGTGACGCAAATATAAAGGAATACTTTTAATTTACTCTTTCTATTCTACTTATTAAAGAGAAAAAGAAATAGCTAATATAAATATACCAATAAGATCGAGATGAAACATCGTTTATGGCAACAGTTGTGTTTGATGCATCTTACAACGGAACTTGAACATAAAATCTTAAAGATGGAACAATGACTGGATGGCGGGAAAATTTATGAGAATTTTCCTTACTTCGGGCAAATTTTCCTCGTTCAAGTCAAGCTCGGAACTTAATTGGGCCGAAAGTAAATGACATTTTCCATTTCAGACGAGGTGCTTGTAGAGCTAGATATGTCTCCGAAGTTTCGGATAGCCAAATAGGCTTAAGTAAAATCTTGTGCACAAGGCCAATAATTCAATTTGATATAGTTTTCTTCTTACATTATTACAAGTAAATATCAAATTCGTGAGGTCCGCTGTTTCGTTCCGTGTCTTAGTTGGTATAGGGTCTGGCACGGTATACTAGAAGACGTCTAGTCGAATCCGGTCGGATCGAAGAATTTTTTCTGAGTGTTCGATTTTTTCTGTATGTTATATTAAGTTGAACGTACGTTTTTTAATGAACCAAGTGACAGGATGAAGATACAAGTCGTGCGCCTGGTGTTAACCGACACGCCTTTCCATAACAGTTGTAAAGCTTTAAATCACAAAGATTTGAGTGGCACTGCCACCACGTACGTCACCCTAAAACATAACTTGGCCAGCCAGTCCAACGTGACTGTAGTTTCACCAGCAATTATGCATTGGCCATGTTAATTTATAAAATTTTCGGGATCATTTCAGAATCCCCTTACGTAAAAGTTGCTATAGAATTTTAAGTGTTGTTTGATGGTCTCTTGGTTAAATTCGTGTCCATTCAAAGAACTTTTTACACCGAAATAAGTGAAAATCTGAACAGGACTACGTGTCGGGTGAATCCGGCGTATGAGGTTAAGACATCGCAACCTGCTGGCAATAGCTTTAGGCCTCTTTGTATATCAGCACTGCGCCCGTCATCCTCAGACGTAAATTGACAAGTCCAGCGTACCTGTAATACCAGCACACTTATCTTTCAAAACCGGAAAGTTTTGCTCGCATTACCGCTTAGTGGCATACGTCACTGGACGAACTCTTTCACAAGGAGGCCTTCTGCTACCAACCAGTTAGTTACTGAATTATTATTTTGATTGTTCAGAACCACACAACAATAAATACAGTAGAAATGGTTAATTAGCGTCTGACGCGTGCCAGCTATAGGTCTCGAAAGATCTACTTGAGAGCTCAGTCTGCCATTTTCGTTTTGTATGGTATGGTGATGTCATTCTTTCGCGCTAATTCGCTAAAATTGTAGAAAAATGCCATATTGTGCTCTTTTGGAGTGCAAAAATTAAAGGTGCATCGAAAATATTACCTGTAGTAGTATTTCAAATCATCAGTAAGTCTTATTGTAATAAATTTTCAATTTTCTGATCATCTATTCGTCCTGATGTTAATCTTTCATCATAGTATAAGTCAAATTCAAAGATTATTTATTCCATAGGTAAAATAAATTTATACTTGAAAACGTCACATTTAAGCTACTGCTCGTTCCCTACGCTGACCTCCCCGAGAAGAACGAGCAAGAAACTCTAGGGATTGCTCTTTTCAAATAAACTTAAATGCTATGGAATACACTTTGAATTAAATTTGTGTGGATTCTGGAGCCATGTCGTCTTTTCAATCATCTTTATCTAACACGTAGTCTTTAATTTTGTAATATGATTTTTCGATCAAAATATTTTTAATGTAGTTTTTAAACTTAGGAAATGATAAACTTAATATATGCTCCGGAATCTTATTGTAAAAACGTATACAGTTCCCCATAAAAGAGTTGTTACCTTGGTTAAACGAAATCGTGGTACCATGAGTTTGAACTTAGCTCTAAGGTTAATATTATGGATATCTTCTTTCTTACTGAAATAATGTATATTTTTACGGGCATATAAAATATTTGAGTAAATGTACTGTGATGCCACAGTCATGATACCAGTCTCCTTAAACTTTTTTCTCGAGAGAAACCCGAGAGCCTAGACGGTACACAGAACGAATCGCTCGTTTTTGCAATACAAATATGGTTTGAATATCTGCCGCTTTACCCCACATGAGAATCCCGTAGGACATTATATTATAGTATTATATAGTATGAAGAAAGAATGTCTGAATAAGGACAAATCGGTAGGTAAAGGAAGTGCTGTGCAACTAAACTATGCTACACTGACCTTAGAGGTGGATTTCATGATCGTACGTGGTCGCTCTTCCTTTACTTCCAGCAGGCGTCTAAATGTCTCAGACAAATGCAGGAGAACTCGTGGCGGTTCCGTTGATACGGTGGCGGTGAGAGGTGACTACCAGTTACTATCACTTGCTTTATCACCGTATAAACAGTACAGTACAATAACACACACAAAGGGTACAAAACACAGCGGTATTTCACACACGGCGAAATAAGAAATAGGTGAAAACTACGCAGAGTACGTTAGTTTAATATGGCGGTGAAACCACAGAGCTAAGCGAGCGTCGATGGCTGGTCCAAGGCGGACGCACGATACCCAGGATGGTTAGTTGCAGACTGTTCTAAACACACGAACAGCGGTCCAGTTGCAGCAGAGTAAAAAGGATAGCGGTGTAAATGGTAAAGGAAAATGAGGGTAGGTGAACTTAAACCTAAGCGCCGTCTAACTTAGTATCGACGCGAACAAAAACAAAACCTAGTAACTTGTAATAAAGGTAACTTTATAACTTCAACGATATAGCGAATGGGTAAAGTTTAAATTATATTAACAATCCAGAATTTGTTGTAAATTAGAAACTATGACCAATCATTATCAAGATTTCATAGTGCTTATTATTCATTCATCATTGTTAGTGTGCAATTTGGTGACATCGGTTCCGATAGTAATTAGTCTTATAACACTTCCATTGTTTTTTCTGCCGTGTTCAGATTCAATCTCTGTTGTGGCTTAGAAGTCGAAAGTCGAAAAAGAAGAAGTAGATTCCTAGTAATAAAATTCTTCTTATTTCGTAACTTAAATTGCTTGATTAGAAAGGCACTGTCCGCCACAAAACAGGACCATCTACTTTAAATGTTTGTATAGCCGTGAATCTGCTTGTTTGAATGCAATTAATTATTATTGCAATAAATACGTTATTAATATTACTATAAAATTCTATCCTCTCTCTGTATTTTTTTATGTAAATTTATTCATTTGTTTCGAATCATATATAAAAATATCAAGATAAAGTTAAGATGATATCAAATAAGTGGAACATAAGTTACAGTCACTCCGACAATGCTCACTAACGCAAACTAATCGAGTTTGTGCCAAAACGAGCCGTCTCGGTGAAACTTATATTCACTTACAAACTTACTTACTTCTTTTTCAACGTATTGTTTCGCTCACTATGAAACTTTATCGCTGATTTTGGAGGAAGATGAGTCAGACATCATCAAATAACTCTTTTTCTTCTATGATGAGAGGACAACCTGTATAATCCTACCTAATAATAAATTTGTGTTAAGTTCTAGAAAGTCTTTTTCGAAAGACACCGAGAGGAAATGACAGACGCTTAAATGTCTGCGAGATCAGAGGTTCCCAGACTATTTTATCGTAGACGACGAGCCATTTTTGTCTATTTTGGGTATAATCCTTATCGGTCCATATGATGTAAGTAAGTTATTATTGTTTCTTTTTTCCATCCATAACTTATTTAAATAACCTGGTACACCACCGCAGCTCCTGCTAAGGAAGTTCTAAAATCAATTCCGTGCAAACCAAGTCTGCACAGCATAACGATTGCAAAATACACACAATTTAACAGCAGAGCTCCTTGTTAAAGATTTGTTTTTTTTATAATATGATGTGCCGGTCGACAAGTCGTGCGCCTGATGGTAAGTTACACGCCTATCCATAACAGTTGCCTTTTAATCGCCAAGATCTGAGTGGCACTACCACTGCGCCTGTCACCCTGAGACATAAGTCGACAAGTCCATGTGCCTATAATTTCAGCAGCTCCCTAACCCTTCCAAACCGGAAAACAGTAATGCTGACATTACTGCTTGGCAGAAATAGGTAAGGTGGTACTATCCTGGACGAGCTGTTTCACAAGGAGCGCTACTGCTACTAACTACTACATCCAGGGAAGTACTGCCACATACATACTTACATATTTCTGCCACCCAACGCTAATGTAAGCGTTATTGCGTTCCAGTTTTGAAGGGTAAGAAGGGAGCTGGTGAAATTACTGGCAAATAGGACTTGTCAAATTATCTCCTCCTCAGATCTTTGCAATGTAAAGCTCTGAGTGGCACTGCAACTGCTATAAACAGGCGTGTCGCTTACCACCAGGCGCACCTGTATTTCGTTTTAATTTATCAACATGTAAGACTTTTTATCTAAATGTTTTGTATTTTTTTGTTTGGCTAATAGAATTTGGATTGTGCTACTAAATAGAATTTAAATTGTGCTTAACACTGAGAAGTATGAACAAAAATGCAAGAGCTAAATCTAAACCCGAGATCTATAAACACGAGGTTACCATAAATCCGCTGGTGGCAAAGATAAAACATAATTGCGTTATAAAACTATTACTTGAACAATTTTGTTCGGTTATGGCTATGGCGCACCGGCGTTGATATAATAAAAGACGACAAAGTTTTCTTCGGCCAAAGTTGCCGTTCGTTTTTGGGCTACAAACACATAGTAGCCACATAGTTCAAGGTTTTAAAGGGTAGAATTTCAAAAAGAAGCAATTTTTTGTGTTAATGACAATTATAACCATTTGACTGCGACTTGTTCTTACCGTATATGGCATACACTACACAGTAAGTCGTCAGCCATCGTGGTGAAAAGATTTTCCAATCGGCGTAAAGTACGCCGAATGTTGCCCAGGGTGCGCCAGGCGTACAAGTAAGGAATGGTACATCGTGCGGGGAGGCTCCTTTCGCGCGCTCGACTTTGGGCTATACACCGAGTGCTTGGCAAAAACTGCTGCCAAAAAACTAGGCATACTTTAAAAGGTCAGGCGGTACTTCACACCTGAACAGCTTTTAAATCTGTATAAAGCACAAGTTCGACCGTGTATGGAGTACTGCTGCCGCCGTTGGGACGGCTCAGCCTATTACCAGTTAGCTGCCTTGGACTCGGTGGAGCGAAAAACAAAGAAACTTATTAACAACAATTCTCTCGTGGAGTCGAAGCTACAAAATCTCGATCATCGCAGAAAAGTAGCCTGCTATCGGATACATTTCAGGGAATGCGCGCAGGAACTTTCAATTTAGTTCGACCCTCACCGTTCCTCCTTCGGTCCGGAACACTCCCTCCTTATGTCGTTGATATACCACCTACTCGCACTAAGCGCTTTCCTTCCTCCTTTCTGATGGTTACAGCAAAGGAATGGAATAGTCTACAAAAGTATAATTTAGGGCTATTCAAGGCTAGAGTGAATAGCATTGACTTACAATAATATGGACGTCGAGTCCGCGCTAAAAAGTGTCCGCACTTGTAAGGCGCTAAAATCGTATACAGAGCGCCAAACTCCGCTTTAGTCTTCATTTGTTCTACTGACAGCGCGATACTGCGATGACATTACAATTTAAATTTCAAATAGGTTGACTTGGGACATTTTTTTCGTGGTTTTTGTATTAGACCCGTCGTCCATTTATTTGTAAGTCAATGGTGAATAGACATTTTTTAGGCAAACGCGTCACATCGTCGGTCACATCGTCGCTTAGCATCAGGTGAGATTGTGACCAAACGTATGTCTATTAAACATTTAAAAAAAAACTCCATAACCAAACAACTGAGGTAGTTACGACGAAGAAGATCCATCACGTTGCAGTGCCACTCAGAGCTTTAAATCGCAAAAATCATACTGCCACTGCGCCCGTCACCCTGAGACCAAGTTGACTAGTACCATGTGTCTGTAATTTCACCAGCACCCTAATCACAGTATCTTGGTGGTAGGTACGGTGGTAATGTTTCCCTGACCGAATTCTTTCATAAACACGATTTTAAAGAACAAGAACTAGCTTTAACCAAACAACCATAAAAACCAGTCTCAGAACTTCATAACATTCTGCAAAAAAAGAGATGAAAAAGAAATGAGGATAAAAAAGAATTCATCGTTGCCTGATTTTTATATGGGACAGAAAAAATAGTTTAAAGTCAAAAGTATCCCAAAATGGAACGTAGTGATAAATAAGTAGCAGTAGATCTCCTTGTGAAACAGTTCGTCCAGGGAAGTACCTCACGTATTTCTGCTGTTAAGCTATAATGTGAGCATTAATGCGTTCCAGTTTGGAAGGGTGGTTGCTAGTAAAACTACCACGTGGGACTTGTCAGCTTTATATCTCAGGGTGACGGGCGCACTGGCAGTGCCCTTCAGAACTTTGCAACTAAAGTCCCTGAGTGGTACTGCAACTGTTATAGACAGGCGTGTCGCTTACCACCAGATGCATGACTTGTTTGTTCCATCACTATATCACAAAAGAAACACTTCCAGAAGCGTTTATACAACAATGACTAACAACCAAGCACACAATTTAGTTTCAGCTTGAACTTATATCAACAAAAACATTAAGTCGAGTCTCGCCTCTCTTTCGCCATAAAAAATTGTGAGAAGTGGCGCGAAGTTTGGCGTTCAATTTCCTCTTTGCTCTTCGTTCAACAAAACTACTCAATATGTATAAATCTACGTTTATAAACAATATTTTATGATTTTGTAGCATAATTTAGTGCTACTTTGTCTCTAATATTCGCGCTCTTGGTGTAATAAATAAATATTATAGAAATATACGTTGTGCAATAGTTAAGGTAACCACTTTGGAATTAAATTTTCTTTCTTTGTGGTGCAGAAAAAAATATGGTAAATGACAGAATATCAAATTTTAAAGAGCAGTAAAGCTTCTTGTGATAGAGCTATCTATATGGTTTTATATTTGCATGGGATTTGTGAACTTATGTCTCAGGGTTACGGGCGCAGTGGCAGTGCCCCTAACATCTTTGCGATTTAAAACTCATTTTGCAAAAATATTAGATCGTAGTAACTACTACGACGTACTGCCAAATGCACGTCCCATTGGCTATATAAAATTTAACCTATTTTGACATTTCAGTGTTAAAAACCTATGAGTGGTAGTAATTTGTTTTCGAAAGATTTGAACTCCAAGGTTTTTCGCGATGTCATGCACATTCTACATTCTAGACAGCAATATTCAGATTTCAGTATAAAAATAATATTTTTTACAATTTATTTATTTATTTATAATAAGACTCTAGTGGACTTACAGGTCTACCCAAACATTCAGCAAGATAAATTTAGTTTGATATAATAGTTAACAGACTTCAAAAAAAGGAGGAGGTGCTCAATTCGCCTGTATGTTTTTTTTTGTATGTATGTTACGTCATAACTCGGCATTTGTGAACCGATTCGGATGATTCTTTTTTGTTGAGAAGAGGGTGTCTCAGTAGTGGTCCCATTTAAATTGAAAGAAAATATTCCACCTCTAAGAGTGGCAAAGTAGAGGATGAATCCGGTTTCTCTATTTAGATGAAATTCCACCAACTTTTGAGGTCGGTTTTATTCATCGAGTATATAACCAGAAATAGAGACGAAATGCCATTTAATTTGTTTGAAAACTATTCTGCCATATCATTACTGTGACAACTGCGCTCCGATTGGATAGCCCGAGTTCGACACAATTGACGGGTGTCGTCAACTGATTCACTTCAAATCAACCAGTTATCTTGAGCTTTGCTATAATGAACGAAAATTGCAAAATTACATATTTAATATTTAATTACCGATGAAATTTGATTCCGTTTCTTTTGTAATTAGATGTTTTGCTGTTTTTCCTACACCGCCGAACAGAACAGCACGGCATTGTTAGAGATATTATCTTTATAACAATAAATACAGAATATTTTTAGGAATATACGGAGACGTACACACAGGTCAGTAGTTGGCCTGTCTATATTTCAGTGTAAACGAGAGTTGATATTTATAAGAGCTGTATCGCTAATGTGTTACCAGGAATATATGGCCCTTATATCGTCTCTATTTCTGGTTATATACTCGATGGTTTTATTAGTACTCTATATGAGATTATGACATCTTAAATATAACAAAATAATAATAACAACATAAAATATGATACATTAATTGGAAATACAAAACACAAGATTACCTAGTTTTATAATAATTTAAGTTTACATGGCGTGCTGTTGCAGGTGTGAGTTGAGACAAATTGTCCGCGGATACATCAGCAATCAGGTTGTGCGCTATAATAAATATCGGTACTTTTAGAGAAGTGTTTTTATGCCGCTTTAGTCACTATTTCGTGAATAAAATGTATAATGTTAAGTACTAGAAAATATAAATGCAATAATTTTATTTTACATAGATTTAGATTTAGATTTAGGTCCATCACGTTTAAAACTTAATTTTTAGGTATTTTCATACATTTGTATGGCAACTGTGTGTACCTACCCTTCATTACTCTTAGTTTAATATCTAAACTGATGATTTTATTTTATTATTACATATATATGTATATTAACTATTTTAAATTTTTATTGAATTGATATTCAATTATTTTTTGTGAAATTACTCCAATAGTTTGTATTTTTTTGGTTTGGTTTTTCAACGACTTTTTAGTCGTAGTGCCATCTATGGGAAATCTAAGAAAGTTTTATCACCCAGTTAGATACCTTTACAGCTACCGGTCGTTGAAAAACCAAATACAAAGACACGACAACAAGCACATAGAAAAATTCGTGGGGTCCGCTGGTTCGTTCCGTGGCTTAGTTGGTATAGCGTCTGACACGGTATGCTAGAAGACGTCGGTTTAAATCCGGCCGGATCGAAGGAATGTTTTTCTGAGTGTTCGATCTTTGTATTAATAATTATATTAACTATTTTTTTCTGAAGGACACTTTGCAGTTAGTCGCTGAAAGCCTTAACTGCGCCACCGGAAGAGCGAGCTGAAGGCTCTTATCCCATTAAAAACATATTAAAAGTAATCTAAAACTAACCAGCGGACCTGAGGACTTCCAAGTGGGCACGATACGTAGGATATCGGCTCAGGGCGCTATTGCAGACTTCCGGCGAGCTGTAGGAGCGGGACGGCCCACAGGATCCAGCGCCAGCCAAAAAAAATGGCGTCACCTGAAGGATTCCAGCTAACATCACAAATATTACCATAACATGATAAATATTAGACAACTTCACAAACGTTGATCTGACCCCAAAGTGTGTAGTAGTAAAATCGGAAACAACAACGGTACCATAAACACCCAAACCAGGGACAATATAGAAAGATAGTGTTTCTACATTGACCCGGTCGGGGACCGAACCCGGGACTTCAGAGATGGCAATAAACCACTGTGTCAACTAAGTATGTCAAATTTTTCACAGCATTACACATTCAAAATTAAAGTCAAATAATGTTTGTTTCATAGGTAAGCAAATTAAACTCTATTGCTCATTCATAAGGCAGAGAAGAACGAGCAAGAAACTCTAAGGGTTGCTCTTTGTAAATGTACATTTGGATAAATTTATCAATACAATATTTAATTTAAACATCTTAAAACGAGAATACCTGAAAGAGCTAAACGGGTCACTATCACGGATTTTTGTCATCCAGACGCAGAAGTTGTATAATAAATAACCTTTGCTATGAAAGACCTTTTCTTGAAAAATCCTATATTCTCCGTAAAAGAATTCATGGACTTTAAATTGTAACGAATTCAGTATTTTCTATTTTTATTCTAATTTTTACCGCATTAAAATACTCTTGTATAATTGTTATCAACTTATGACGATCCTTGATGGAGAATGATATTTGATATATAATTTAATGACAACAATATTATATAATGAATTGTTAATTTTCTAATTATTGTGTGCTTTTCTTATAATTTTCCTTTTTGTCTGACGATCTCAATATAATGTAGTGCAATTTATACTGTAATGTTATATTTGAGGAATAAATGAATCTGAATCTGAATTGCAAATTTTGAATATTTATCGGAATCTTATTATAGATGCGTACACATTGCCCCTTAAATGAATTTGAGACTTTGAAGACGATTCTTTTTTATTCCTCATATTAAAAAAAAATCATGTTTTCAATCACTGTTTGTACGATCAGTCAAACTTTCGACAGTAATAAGTAAGTCACATTTAAACCACTATTTACTAATTAATCTGTCTCTCGCTTTATACAGTTAGTGGCCTAGTTAATTACACAGATTTAATTATTATCTAAGTTTGTGACAAGAGACAATTTTGATGTTCTACTTCATTCTCAACGCGAATGAATCAAAGTTTGTAACTTATCAAACAACTTTGATAATTTGATAAGCACAACTACCAAGTTCAAAAGCTAAACAAGATTAGCCTGTAAATTTCGGGCTAAGCAATAGCTCAAACAAACTTGAACTCTGGTCACCATGTAATACAACTGAAAGTTCTCAATGACTACTACGAAAGTAGCCGGAAATTTCGTGAACGTGGGAAGTCTATGGAACTTGCATGTGTTTGAAATGAATCTATAATTGAAATCGTCTCGCATGGCTCGAGAGGCACGTAATGTTTCCTTTGAGTTATTGCGTTTGTTTAAATTATTTCGGGCAGAGGAAACTCATGCATATTTTAAACTCAGAAGCTCCTTCTACCGCCAATCAATACAGTTGCCAGCAGAACAATATCTTTCCAAACGCGGTAATTAGACACTTTGCAGTAAAATTAGGTATTCAATAATTGTAACTTTATTGTAAAAAATGACCTCAAAGTTTGTGGAATTACATCTATTTGTCAAGTTTTATTAGAATCGTTTACCGGAAAGTGCTCCAAAACAGGTTCATCCCCCAGTTTGCCACCCTGTGAGATGGAATTATTTCTTCAAATTTAAATGGGACCAATACTGAGATGCTCTCTTCCCAATAAAAAATAATCATCAAAATCGGTTCACTAATTTCTTAAAAAGCCGAAGTCGGGTGGTTTAAAGAATATTTATTTCTCATAAGAATCATAACAACAATTCACTTACATAAGAAATTTCACATCCATACTTGTCAAACTTTGAGGTTTATAGCCTATATATTCACATACACTAAGCTTATTTTGTAATGTAACAAATTTATAAAATACGAACACATAAATTACTACTAAAAACACGTGAAATCAAATTCGCAAAGACTACAATTCTTGTATACTATCACCATTGACTTATAAATAAATGGACGACGGGTCTAATACAAAAACCACGAAAAAAATGTCCCAACCTATTTAAACGTAGTGACATGTAAAGGAATATGAAAAAGCTAAAACGTTGAATTTAAATTGTAATGTCATCGCAGTACTGTCTAATTTTGCTTGCTTCGCTGTCAGTCGAACAAACGAAGACTAAAACGTGAATGACGCTAGTTACCAGGACGTAACGCCTGGTTATTGCTGACGACGTACCTACGCATCCACATACACGTGCCGTTTTATTGCAAGATTGTCTATAATGCATTTTTGAATTACCAATTTGTTATTTTATTTATAGTCAGTCTCATTACAGCTCTTATTGAATAAACAACGTCTTTTTATAATTAAATTTACTTTTTAAAAACCTATTTTTCGATCGCCAATACATATCTCGCTCTGTATACGATTTTAACGCCCTATAAGTTCGGACACTTTTTAGCGCGGTCCCGACCATATAATTGTAAGTCAATGACTATCACATAAGAAGGTAGTGGATCTAATTTAATTTTCAAAAATCCTAAGTAGGGTAGAAATTTATTCTCTTTTTAAAGCACATGAGACCTAAATTCTGAATGTATTCCTTGATTTTCATTTAAAGCAGCGGATTTTTATACATTTAGTAATAAGAAAAGCTATTTTTTCTGACCTATAACTGTCTAATAAGAATCGAACAAAGTTATAGAATTTTAGTATATTGGGAAAAAAGCTCATCCGCTTGTGATCTCTCCAAAAAATTTTCCTTAAAAATAATGTAGGCATGTTGCAACTCACACATCTGGCAACACTGAGCACTTTAACTAAAATAAACTGCAATCTGTCACCTTTCGTCGCCATTAATACTGAACCGGAAATGCAACAGAATTAGAAATATTTTTTTATCATTCAAAATAAACTGCTTGCTTGCTTGCTTTGATGGGTTCTAGACTATTATCAAAAAGGAAGTTTTAATTAATGTAGGATAATTAAAAATATGAATTTGTTGGACATGCTAAGTAAGATAGTAGCAGTAGAGCTCCTTGTGAAAGAATTCGTCCAGGGAAGTACTGCCACCTTACCGATTTCGGCCGCCAAGCACTAATATGTGCATTGCTGCGTTCTGGTTTTGAAGGGTAAGGGTGCTGGTGAAATTACAGACACAAGGGACTTTTCGATGGGCGTACAGGCAGTGCATCTCAGATCTTTGCGATTTAAAGCTCTGAGTGGCACTGCAACTGTTATGGACAAGCGTGTCGTTTACCATCATCATGACTTGGTATAATAAAAAATTAAAAGAAAAAAGATGAGGGCAGTGATGGTCATCACCGTTTTGCGATGTATATTATACTATATGACGATATGACGATTGGCTATCTAGACAAATACGTTTATTACACAAAATTTTGGACTTGGTTTTAGTAAACATTGGGCATTTATCGCTCCCCCAATGTAGTTTACTGGTTTCTCAGGAGGATATATATATCTGTTAAAATTGTAGAGTAAATATTTTTTTCAAATTTCAAAATTTTTTTTCAGATCAACATCATTCGGTTCATCCATATTGGTAAGTAAAACAAAGGAAAATCTTACATACTAATGTTAGTAATTAGACCTCATGAATATGTACGACGTTTAGGGTTGTTTAATGAAAGAATCTTGAACAAAATTACCGCTGCTACGCACTCTGAGTACAAGGACGCTGCTGTCCTTTTCTTTCTTCTTTTTTAATTTATTTAATGCGACATCCTCCAACGTCATTCCACTTTGTTATCACCGTTTCTTTAGTTCCTGGCCACTTATTTT
>NW_020654972.1:9162351-9172861 GCF_003589595.1 Hyposmocoma kahamanoa | reverse complement strand
ATTCCACTTTGTTATCACCGTTTCTTTAGTTCCTGGCCACTTATTTTCAAATTTTGAATCGTTCTTTAATTTCTTTGCCTCGTTATTCTCACTTTGGTTCGTTCCGTCGTCAATCTATACCAAACACACAGCACAACACAGAGCACATGTGGTCTCTCTCATCATACTAAATTACAAATACAATAGTTTCTTATACACGTTTAACGATGTACCGTGTTTATACACACACATCACACACAGTTTCTGGAAAAGTTAAATAATGGCAAAGCTCTGATACGTCTAGAAATGACAATCCTCCACAAAAACACCTACAGGACTCTCCAGACTACATTACAATTTACAGGGCTTGCTTAAGCGGTGCCAGCAGTGCGTGACACGCGTTTCAAGTTCTCAACAATAGGTAAATGTCCACTTCGAAATGTATGGCAAAAGAGTTTTTGAAGTATAATGGAATGTTTTCGCTTTTACTATTGTTTGTGTAGAATGTTCCTATTGTTCGTGAGTAGCAGAACGACATTGCGGGGTAAAAGTAGGAATGTTTGTAAACAACTACAATATAGATAATACAATGTTATGAACGCCGATTTAAAGAAAATGTGAAAATTAATATAGAAATATAATTTTGTAATAAATATAATCAACAATAACTTAGTACTTCATAATAAAACACATTTAGATAGGCGTGTATTTTCCATTTGCCACTGTGCTACGGCGCGTAGCAAAATATCGTAGCAATAACTTTGGTGCAAAATATCGTAGCACGAAATCTTTGAAAGCAGTTTTCTTTTACAGTGGTAAATGTTTGAAATGTTACTCTATACATATTTGTTTAGACTTTAAAAAACATCGTTTTATAGACATTTATATTGTAGAAATAAAATCATAGGATATGTGTCTTCACATGATTGTTAAAAACTATATAAAATGTTGAACGAACGGACGGAGATGCCGTTAGGAAGTCTGTTGTAGCTGATATTTTTCCAAGACAAACAAATAAAAGTAACACCCGACTCCTTTAGTGCTACGTCAAATGCATACACAGAGTTTGACGACAAGCTAAAATATTTCCACGGCATCCTGAAGTTACGTAACCGTAAATAGCAGTTAGTGTAAATAGCAGCTTGTGATATAGTTCGTCCAGGGAAGTACTGCCACATTATCTAATTTTGTTGCCAAGCATGCTCACATTACTGTGTTCCGGTTTTGGTGGACAAGGGTGCTGGTGAATTTACAGGCACCTGGGACTTGCTATGTCTCAGGGTGACCGTGGCAGTGACCCTCGGATCTTTGTGATTTAAAACTCGGAGTGACACTGAAACTGCTATGGATATGCGTGTCGCTTAACGTCAGGCGCACGACTTGTTCATCCCGTGTCTAGATATCATAAAAAAATGTCATTATAACAAAAAAGACCAGAATTATGAAATGATAGAAAATTAAAAACTAAAGAATTGAGTTTGCAAAAGTTCCTATTTATTTAGACATAACGGAAATTAGTTTATTTAGATACAGAAAAATGACACCATTTTACATGATACTTTTAATAAACAGGGAACAATGCACACTGGAGCTATAACAACAAGGCTACAAAATAGGAATATGAACAAAGATTCGCACGTGTTACGTGTAGAAATCGATGTAGCTAAGATTTTTTTTTTCAACGGCTGTAATAAAAGGTAAAGGTGCCGACGGTATTTACTATACCATGAGTGCTTGGACAGCTATCAGGTTTCCTTGACAATTAAGAGGGCGGTGCGTCAATTCAAAATTAAAAGCCTGCAAAAGATTGAAATGGAAGTGAAAGACAATAGCGACAAGAGAACGACTAACGGAGTATATACTAGTATAGAACACATTGCTTGAATTTTTTAAGTTTTCTTAAAAAAAGGCAAGAAATCAAAACACAATATATTATTGATACAAATATCAAAGAAATGTATGACGATTTGACCTCCTTGCATCGTCATCCCACCCTTTTATCGCCTTTTCTCTGGTTCTTGACCACTTGTTTTAAAATTTTGAATCGTTCTTTAAGAGGGAGCAGAGGAAAATTTCCTAATCTTCGATTTGATTTTAGAGGGATATATCCACTTCAAAGTTAAAAATAAAATATTGTATGAGTAACTACACGATATATTCAAGCATAGGCACTAATCAGAAACATAAAACAATAAAGTTTCCTCGATAGATAAAAATCACGAAATGACCTCTAATTTTCAAATTTTTTCGATTCATCCTCGAAATGCTACAGGTTATTAGGACAAAAATTAGATAATTAATTATATTTATGCATGATCGAGAACTATCCTACGGATTTTTTTTAATCCCTTTAGTTTTAGAGTTATTCCGCTAAAACGAATTTGGTACTTTTAATGCGCAAAATTCAACATCTCCTGTCGCATGTCACGCAAACTTCAGGCATATATTTGTTTCACAAATTTGGGCGGAGCCAACGTAAAAACTTTTTTGGCATGCTCCCTCTTAATTCTTTTGCCTCGCACCATTGACTTACAATATACGGACGTCGGGTCCGCGCTAAAAAGTGTCCGAACTTATAGGGCGTTAAAATCGTATACAGAGCGTCATTCACGCTCTAGTCTTCGTTTGTTCGACTGACAGCGAAGCAAGCAAAATTAGACAGTACTGCGATGACATTACAATTTAAATTCAACGTTTTAGCTTTTTCGTATTCCTTGACATGTCACTACGTTTCAATAGGTTGACTTGGGACATTTTTTTCGTGGTTTTTGTATTAGTCCCGTCGTCCATTTATTTGTAAGTCAATGCCTCGCACTTCTGATTTTGTTTCGTTCTATATTCATTCGCTCCCCCATCGCGGCAGCAAACACATTTTCTCTTTTTTTTTTGAACCAGTTACTAAAAATATCTTGTACACAACATTTAAAGATCACAAATGTTAATAAAACGGGAATAATATTTATAAAACTGGATTTATTACCATTATTTCTTTACCCTTATGAATATTGAACTTTAAACATACTAAGCAAGATGTATGGAGATTGCGGAGGCTGCGGAAGCTACTACAGTAGTACTCTCCAGGCCACATTCCATCCTACTGAACATTCCAAGCGGTTAACGTTACAATCTACATTACAATCCACCAGCGCCAGCAGCGCACTTTCACTCCAGCGCGCCCAACGTGGAGCCCGAACAGGAAAATGAATAATTACATCAATGGGGTTATAACCAGCTGTAGCCTTTTTGCTGTAGCGTCATCTGTGAGAAACCAATGAAAGTTGTTCTCCACATACAAAATATCATTGTAATAAAACATGACGTTCAGTAAAACATATCTCTCAATTGGGTACTCAGAAACTTTCACTTGCTACGTTGAGGTACGCAGAAACCTCATCATCCTACATTGACCTACCCAGAAATATTCACTTGCTGGGTTTAGGCATGCAGAAACCTCTTCTTGCTATTTTAAACCACCCAGAAACTTGCACTTGCAACGTTTAGGCACACGAAAACCTGAAACCTTGAGGTACATAGATTTGACAGTTTCCTGACATGACCTACCTCTTCTGATTCTTACTATACGTCAACCTTTTCACACACACTCTACTCTACTAAGCTACAGCAAAAGTATTAGAACAATCTAATACTTTCGCTGTAGCTTTTTTTACTAAATAAGTTTAAACTTCATTTATACAAAATTGCAATTAAAATAACACTCGATTTCATTAATTTAGCTCACGCCACAGGTCATGGCGTTTGGTTGTCTGCAGGGGGCCTTGGAAGGGATGTGAAATATTTAGCCCTGGATACGTGTCTAGAATGCGCAGGGCCGATTCCGGTGATAATTCTTTTGGTTTATTGCTTCGCTAAACTCACATTCATATTCCATTAGGACACTGTTTTCTTTTAGTTTTATTCGAGAAGAAAAAACCAAACTTTATTTATTTTCACAAATCAATTTTAGGTATTACGAAACAAGGTAAATGCGTAAACCAACTCAGCATACACGTATACATTGAAAAAAAGTAAAGCTAAATAATGCCCCGTATTTGTTTGTCCTTATTGCTCGCTGATAATCAGACAACTTTGACAAACTGGTTGTGGCGAGTAAGGTGGAGGCAACGAGACTCCGCCGTCGATCATCTAGCCGATGGTGACCAAGTGACCGCCCTCACTTGCCTCCCTATAACAACTGCCCTGAGAGAGACTGAAGATAAGACCTGCTGGAAGAAAACGGCTAAAAAGAATGCTTTCCCCCAAAAAATTAAACTTGAATACATGACAGATTAATTTAGTCTTTAGTTCAAAATTATATTTAAAATGCGGCTTCCCACGGTCCGTTATTTTACATATTTTCTTACACAGCCGATCACACATCGGCCTCACCCTTTTCATTTACAGAATGACCCCGCCACTTTGCTACAAGTACATTGATCCATACACGTGTCCGTAGCGTCTGCGTTACCGCGGACGAGCCTCTTTCCTTTATGCGCGAGTGCGAGCTCATACGAGATGATTGGTAATATCACGGGCCGTGGGAAGCCGCCTTTATACATTGAAAGCTTCCGATGTCTGAAAGCAGATAAAAACTTTCGTTGTGAACTTATCAGTTGGAATACAATGGGATAGAAAGCTTTTATTCCAACGCCTAAACGCACAAAACCGCTGGACAAAAAATATCCCCCAAAAAAAACACAATATAATATAGACTT
This sequence comes from Hyposmocoma kahamanoa, assembly GCF_003589595.1. Lineage (NCBI taxonomy): Eukaryota > Metazoa > Arthropoda > Insecta > Lepidoptera > Cosmopterigidae > Hyposmocoma > Hyposmocoma kahamanoa. The sequence continues at coordinate 9,168,170 of NW_020654972.1, read as the reverse complement.
TAAACAATTTATGGTTCACTGCTGTTTTAAGCTCCATAGCTTCCCTGAAGAATCGGGACAAGAAAAGAAAGTCGTACCGTGGTACCTATGAATTATCATAGATATATTTGAAATATATTAATTTTATTTTTAAGTAACGATCTTATTCAGCTAAACCCGCAACAGAGATTGTCTAATTCCTAAAGTTTCATAGTACTATGTAAACCGCGGAAAAAAAACGTGTCATAAGTCTCGATTACTATCAGAACCGATGTCGCCAAAATTCATATATTCTTTATTTGAAACACTACAAAATCTTGGTAATGATTGGTCGTAGTTTCAAATTTAAAAGGAAATAACAAATTCTGGATTGTTAATATAATATAAACTTTACCCCGTTGGCATATCGTAGAAAGTTCAACGCCATCTATACCTATTATTACAAGTTACGACGTTTTGATATTATATTGAAATTTCAATCAATATACTGCCATCTAGCGCTTAATTGCTGAACGACGACGAATTGGAGTTATTAACAAGAAGCGACGCATATAAGCTTTACTTTCGTTTCTTGTAACAAGACAATTATTTCGATAAACAGAAAATTGAAAATTTATTAATAAGACTTTCGGATTATATGAAATACCACCACGGATAATATTATTGCTGCGGCCATTGACTTACAATTATATGGACGTCGGGTCCGCGCTAAAAAGTGTCCGAACTTATAGGGCGTTAAAATCGTATACAGGGCGTCATTCACGCTTTAGTCTTCGTTTGTTCGACTGACAGCGAAGCAAGCAAAATTAGACAGTACTGCGATGATATTACAATTTAAATTCAACGTTTTAGCTATTTCATATTCCTTTACATGTCACTACGTTTAAATAGGTTGACTTGGGACATTTGTTTCGTGGTTTTTGTATTAGACCCGTCGTCCATTTACTTCTAAGTCAATGGCTGCGGCTATTATTTTTGCACTTCAAAACAGCACAATAAAGCATTTTTCTAGAATTTTAGAGAATTTTCACAAAAGAATGACACAACTATACCGTACAAAGCGAAAATGGCGCTGACTGAGCTCAGATAGGGCGTCTGAAACCTGTAGTTAGCACGCGTCAGACGCTAACTAACCACTTCTACTGTATTTATTGTTCTGAAATGTATACCAATCTTAAACACGCCATCATAACATCTGATCGTCCTTAAATTTCTTACGTGACCCGGTGCTCATACCTCTGGAAATTCGAGCCACTTCTCTCCTCCGTCGACGAACTGATCCCTGATATAGCCCATTGAACGACAATTTAGGTTATCAAATCAAGGCAGTTCGGTTCGGTTGGCTAGGTGTCATAAAAATTTCCAGTATCAGTCTCCTGGCCTTTCCGTCTTCGGTAGACTACAAGTACAGCCTCTTCGGTAGCTTAAGTGGTCTAGACCAAAAGCACTTTGAAATAAAATGAAATGAAATAAGGTCTATTTGCATTGAATAGGTTATTACAGGATGGTAGTTATTACATTTGAGTTCATGTATTCAGCCATTATACAAAAGCATGCAAAATAAAATTTTATCTTCTAAGTCCTTACAAATAAATGGACGACGGGTCTAATACAAAAACCACGAAAAAATGTCCCAAGTCAACCTATTCGAAATTTAAATTGTAATGTCATCGCAGTATCGCGCTGTCAGTAGAACAAATGAAGACTAAAGCGGAGTGTCGCGCTCTGTGTACGATTTTAGCGCCTTAAAAGTGCGGACACTTTTTAGCGCGGACCCGACGTCCATATAATTGTAAGTCAATGTTCTAAGTAGTCATTTACACTACAATATTCTTTTTTAACTAGGTATTTATACAGTTCAGTTGTCATTCTTTTAAATGTCAGAGTTTTTATTTCAATAGGTAGTCTATTATAAATTTTCATGGACATGTAATATGAACTTTTAAGTAGAGTGTAGTTTTAGGTATATTTTCAACAACAACTCTGTCTGGGTTTCTTTTTGCGCGTGGATTAATTCCTATTGATTTTTTAACTTTGACATCCAAGTCTCGATAACGATGTGCTGACATTAAAGCAACAACAACGGCGGTGTTGAATAAGAACTCATTCACTCCGTGAACAACCCAAAAGAACAGTAGTAGTAATCTGCCCTCATAGATGCTTGCTTTCGTCCATCATTGCCTTTCGTGTATTCGAGGACCTGGATGGATATCCCAACTTCCTCTTCTCCTTTAGCTAGGTTCTCATCAGTGGAATAATAGCCAACTATCTCCTTTCAACCCTTTGATTTCCTGATACGACACGACATTAACTGGTCAAAATAATTTTGCCTCAGTCGTCCTCTGCCTCTAATTCCTTCAATCTTCCCTTCTATTATGTTTCTAAGAAAACTATCGTGACGTAACAGATGTCCGAATACATTTCCCTTTTGTTTGTGTATTGTCTTTAAACCTCTCTTTGCCTGCTCGATTCTTAACGCTTCCTTATTGGTTTTTCTTTCCGTCGACACACCGTATCCACAGAGCACTTAACAACACCATCATCCCGGCCTTGACAAGAATCGGAATGCTTCCTTCCTTCCTTCCTTCAGCTCACTTTGGCTCATAAATAGAAACACCGTGACTCACTGCCATATCACTACAAGCGTGGATAGCATGTATTGCCACCAGAGCAATCGAGATCCGCAAAAGGCTCAAATATGACAACATCAGCTGTTGCTACAGCTTCGTGCCCTTTGCGGCGTAAATCCTGTGCCCCTGTGTGAGGTGACTCTTCGCGGTGGTGGGCTTTTGGTTCACACCGCACAAGCTGTCGGCAACCGGAAGTTTCACAGCTACTTCAACCAAAAGGACAAATTTTTATCAAGTCAATTATATCTATAAAATGTTTCTATATGAAGCACATTAAGATTTCTTTTAATTTTCATGCCATGTAGATAGCTACTTTTTTATTCAATAACACATATAATTTGTTAATCAGTCTCATAGATGAATTGATTTCGGCAAATAAAAAAACACTTACCTACATATTTTGTAAAACGAACAAATAGGAATACATTAAGATATAAATTAAAAGAAAATATTGTTTCCAAATAACGATGTTCTCAAACTTGTAATAACGAGTCATTATGTCGAAATTCATTTTGCAAAGCAAATTACGCTACAAATCGTCAAAATTGTTTAAGCACTACTCTTTTATAAGACATATTTCCCCGAGGAGATTAAGTAAGAATCTCCAGAGGTAGCTCTTTGTAAATGGACAAGTTACATTTTATACCTATACGTAATGCAAGGACGTTTCGTTGTCAATTTACACAACTAGAGATGTACCATAATAAATTTCAATTTGCCTTTACAGAAAGATAAAATCCGGAGCTCGATTAGCATAATTGGCTAGAGATGTCATCGCTCTTCTTTACCAGAAACAATTTAACTTTACACTTTCACAAACTTTACTGTCCGCAGTTCTGTCTTGACGCTCTGGCCATTAAATGATAAAAACGCTGAAACCAATTTTATTAATACAACAAAATGTAGTACGCATTAAACTTTGTATTCGTGCGTATTGTCATACAATAAAGTATATAAACTGTTCGATATTGCGAAGTTTTGTAAGAAACCCAATATGCATGAAGGGAATTTTATGTGTGTATTCCCAGGAAGGTTATTTGCCATTTCAGCTGCTGTACCAGTACATACATGCTAGAAATTTTCTGTTCGATACCTACTACTATGTTGTCAAAAGTCGTAAAAAGTCGATAGGGATATAGATACTTTATCACATGTATATATCGACAAAGTTGCGACATATTTTTTATAAAAGTTATCATTTACATTAAATTTATATTTTAAATAAATGTGAAAAGATTGGAATGTAACAATATAAACAATAATAATAGAAAGTATGCCAACACGGAAGCCATAACAACTAAATAGTTAAGGGTTCAAGAGTGACCCCTGTGTTACTCCACAATGGCTCTTATGAGTTGAAATTATCCAGCATAGTTTCTTGTATACTGCAAACTACTAATATAAGTTTGTATTAACGTTCATAAAATGACATTGTATCAAAACTTTGATATGAAATTTTTACAGCTGAAACTAGAAATTTTGACGACGCCAGTAAAAAAAATTATGCTCAACTAATTATAAGTGCTGTAAACTGACTATAAAAATATTATAATAGGTTCTATAGTTTTATCATTGAAGCACTGGAACTTTTTCTGTCGATAAATGACGCGTGTCACTATGATCGTAATTCTTGTTCTGTTCCGATAAAATATGGACGTGTGAAGAGAGGGACAACGTGATCGTACTGTATAATATGCTGAAGAAAGCCCATGATCGATACGGCTTAAAGTGAATACAGGAGTGCCCCGCCATTGAGGCACAAATTGGGGACTTTAGCTGTAAACAACGACAGACTAATTAAAATGATAAATATGTACGTGCGCAAAAGCCGGCCCCAGTTCGGATTAATTTATTTCTGGGTCTCGAATTTAACAAACTGGTTAAACAGCGGTTAGGCAAACGTAGTATTAGTAAGAAACCTGTAATTAGTGATAATCATTTAGTGAATAACCACGAAAGCCTTAAAATCTTATTAGTTCAAACCTCTTGGTAGAAAATTAGTTTCAGTTGCCATCCAAAATTAGATTTCTAATTGGGTTCTTAGATCAATATCTTATGTTTCGATTCTCTCGCTATAACTCTGGAATTTTTACAGTGAACTATGAAACTTAAGATTAACATCGACGGGAATAATTGAAGAAACCGGAAATGCGAGATAATGAAACGGATCTTCATTCAAATTATAATTTTTGGGTAATCTCCGGGAAGCAACCTAACTTATTTCCGCCGTCAAGCAGTAACGTGAGCATAACTTCGTTCCGGTTTTAAAGGATGCTGATGAAATTACAGGCACATGGGACTTGTCAACTTAAGTCTCAGTGTGACAGACGGAATGACAGATCCCCTCACATCTTTACGATTTAAAACTTTGAGAAGCACTGCAACTCGACCAGTTCATCCCGTCACTAAATAACATAAAAAAAAACAAACTTATACTGATATTGATTGAAAATGATATTAATAGCATTATAGTGCCTGAAAATGTTCGTCCAGGCAAGTATTTCTACCTTAGCTATTTCTGCCGCCAAGCTTACCACCAGGTACACAACTAGTTCATCTAGCCGCTTGATGTCCTAAAAAAATTGCAGAAGTTCTACAAATTTTACAGTGAGTCACTATGAAAATTTGTGAAAATATCCAATAATCTTCCATTGTTCTTCAGATCATCTTGTAGTTTGCTATCTAAATTTTTGTGAAAACCAAAACTGAACTGTGTGCTAAAAAACCCTAAAATTACGTGATAATGACGTTGGTTCGAAGTAATTGTATTTATGCAATGAATATCACTGAACTACATATATATATATATATAGCAATAAAATAATTAAATTACTCTTCCAACTTGATTTCCTGATGCCTACGAAAACTGTCTTTCACAGAACCAAACTAAAACTTGCACAATTGTATAATTACCACACATGTATATTGATAAGAAAGATACTAACAAAAGATACTCATTCCCAAATAGTTTTTACTAAAAAGATTCTAACCCAAACCAGACAATTAAGAAATGCCCATAATTTATGCCTATACAAACCGAGAACCAACTACGGTACTAAGAATATTCGGTACGAATGTGCCAAACTGTATAACAATGTTCCAAAGCATATCAAAGAAATACAATCATTCCCTTTATTCAAAAAGACACTAAACTTCCACATTATAAAATAATAGGGGTTAAAGTATGAAATTGCCGATTTGTACTGAAAA